>NC_047080.1:2366882-2966882 GCF_902459465.1 Asterias rubens
CACTTGTTGTGGTGGTGCTGTTGGTGATGGTGCAGAACCCGATTTCACAGAGCTGCCTAAGCAAAACAAATATTGCTGAAATTTGCTGCTCAACACAGATAAGCAGAATATCAATTCGCTGGTAACCTTACTCTGTTAAGCCTCATTTGATTTTGCTTCGCTACTTGTTGTGCTTTAAAGCAGCCCTAAGATATTGGCCCTGTTTATCCTTCTTCTTCCTTTGTAATGCTGCTTCATAACTGAAGATTACCACACTGCGGCTTGGCGCACGAGTGAAACCATGATACCGTTAGCCAAATCAGGCGCAATAGAACTCTTCTTCTGTGATGTACACATAGTTAGCCAAAGTCAATGTTAGCCATAGTCAATGTTAGTCATAGCCAATGTTAGCCGTAGCCAGAGTTAGCCATAGCCAAAGTTAGCCATAGCCAGAGTTAGCCATAGCCAAAGTTAGCCATAGCCAGAGTTAGCCATAGCCAATGTTAGCCATAGCCAGAGTTAGCCACAGCCAGAGTTAGCCATAGCCAATGTTAGCCATAGCCAGAGTTAGCCATAGCCAATGTTAGCCATAGCCAGAGTTAGCCATAGCCAAAGTTAGCCATAGCCAAAGTTAGCCATAGCCAAAGTTAGCCATAGCCAGAGTTAGCCATAGCCAGAGTTAGCCATAGCCAATGTTAGCCATAGCCACAGTTAGCCATAGCCAAAGTTAGCCATAGCCACAGTTAGCCATAGCCAGAGTTAGCCATAGCCAAAGTTAGCCATAGCCAGAGTTAGCCATAGCCAATGTTAGCCATAGCCAGAGTTAGCCATAGCCAAAGTTAGCCATAGCCAAAGTTAGCCATAGCCAGAGTTAGCCATAGCCAATGTTAGCCATAGCCAATGTTAGCCATAGCCAATGTTAGCCATGGCCAATGTTAGCCATAGCCCGAGGTCTTTATGCATTTTCACTGATGCCAGGTTGCATAGTACCGATGGAAGTAAACAAACAAAAAATTACATTTCGTCTTTGCTTTTCTGTCTTCACAAATACTTGCTCAGAGATAAATTCTAATCACCGAAATCCTAATAAGTTCCGCACTATTTACATGTCTAATTAATATTTAAAAAACCTCATCAAATACTGTGCCCTTAAAACCTTACATCATTGAGTGCTTAAAGAATCAACTTTCAATTCATCCAATTATACCAATCCCACCTGAGGATGTGGTACTCCATCGACTATGATCCAAGTCCTTCTGAAGAAAGGCTCGCTAGTACATCTTGGTCGACTCATCTAGCCTCCCGGTTTGAGCAGCCAGAGACCTAGCGTAGTCCGGCGTGTGTTGTCAGATGCAGGCTGCAACATTTGTTCTGTACGAAATTTGCCACTGTCGTCAAAGGGGAAATTTTGTTTTCTAAATCGACTCAAAAAGGGAATCCTTAAAAAAAATCATGAATTTGAACACCAGGAAAAAATTGCGTTCAGGCTATATACTTAAGGTAGGGGAGAATGATTAATAAGTTGATCAAAAGAGGGCGCTATCAGAAAAAGAATTTCCTGAAATTCCTGCCATACCGGCTTAAGATGTATTTGCTGTAATATAGATTTGAGCCAAAATAATTTCTGCAAAAATTTGTAATCATTTGAAATCTCATGTCGATTAAAGCCATACTTTCTGAACAGAACAAAAATTAAAAGTTCACAGATTTACAAATATTTACAGAAGGTAATGGTGAAAGACTTCCCTTGAAATATTATTCCATGAAATTCTTTACTTTTTGAGATAACATTAAAACATATATCGATTCTCGATATCGAGAATAACTGATTTATTTTAAACACACATGTCATGACATGGCGAAACGTGCGGAAACAAGGGTGGGTTTTCCCGTTATTTTCTCCCGACTCCGATGACCGTTGGACCTAAATTTTCACAGGTTAGTTATTATATAAGTTGTGATACACAATACTGTTTACCGAGGTGCGATTGCTTTAAATACACTCAGGTCATTAAAAACAGTCGATTTATCATTATTTCAATAACACACAGGTCGGTGATTGCGCGAGCACGTTTTCTGCAATGTGGCGCCTTACTCGCCATTGCCTTCTGGTTAAAATAATCAAATCTCAACGTTTTTTCAATACCAAGGCTTAGTCTTTGGCAGGGATTCTGAAACAGGTCAGGAGCCTATGCCAGGAGCTTCGAAAAGGCCCAGGGAGTATAATGGTACCGAGGTGTGCATAACATACAGACCGCCCTCTGTTGAAATGTACTGAACGATGTAGCACTATACTTCAACAGTGACAAACACAAGGCCGATGATAATAACATTTTTTTCCCTCCAGTTTGGTGCAATTTTTCGTCATTGCTTTTCTGTTTAAGATGGGAATACCAAGTCTAGGGTCAAAAACAACAACAACAACAACAACCACACAACAACAACAACAACAACACAACAACAACAATAACACCACACAACACCAACCAACAACAACAATAACAACAACAACAACACCATTAAATTCCATACAATTTAGGAAATAACTCTGAGATTGGTCTTAATGTAATCATGAAATGCCGCCTCCCTTGAGTGCCCTTCATACCAAAGAATAACACTGCCTATAAAGCTGGTATAAGCTCGGGTGTGTATTGACTCGGTAATGGTGGAAATTATGTTCACACATTTTGCATTTTCAATTCATGGGCCAATAAATATGACGATTTTGGAAGGTGTATAACTTCTCTTGAAATAATTTACTTGAATTCCAATGGTCTGTGAGAAACGAGACAACAACGAGTTTGATCTGAACGAGAATTTACAACCTAGTTTACTCACTGGAAAAGGGAAATCATGTATTTTCTTTCCTCCATTGGTAACGTAACTTTCCTCCGTGAATTATAGCTGATAGTCATCTCTAAACCGGAGAGTCAACAAGAACACTGTGCATGGAGGAATAACTCCCACTATAAACTTCCATTCATGCCCAATAAAATTGATAACATCCGGTAGTTTTTATTGGGCCCAGTTTATTTGTACGACTTCGTGGTGGTGCGAACTAAGATGAGTCGCTGATGACTCACCCCTAAGATCTTTGTTGCATGGCGACTCAAGGGGGCCTTGGGGTATTCCCAACAGTGACAGCTTATGATTACATAATCACCACCAGACTCTCACGCCGTGTCCAAATTGGCGGCTACAGCTACGGCTACGGCTACGGCTACGGCAAGATTTCTGCGTCATCGTGTGTTGAAGTATAGGACGTCCTTAGCAACACCTCTAGCAACAGCCGTAGCCGTAACCATAGCCGCCAATTCGGATTCGGCTTGACACTTTCGTCGCGCGGGCGCCCTCCCTCCCCTTGCTCACGACGCGACGGGAGGCAGATCCAAGTCAGACACAAGGCCCGGCACAGGAAACCCCTCGGTCAAGCATTTACCAACATTTTTATAGTGCACACTAGTATTTTTTTGGACAAAGGTATGTTGTTAGTCTACTATTTCATGTCCGTTTTCTTCTCTATGTTTGTTTTGCTACCATATAGAGAAGTCCTTGGTGGTGATGTAGAAAATACGAGTATTCTGTATTTGGTATTATTTTTTAAGTAAGACCATGGTCTAATTTATTCCTCCATGGTAAGACCCATGGTAAGACCATGGAGGAATAGTAAGACCATGGACCACATGGAGGTAGACACACCGACGACCACCGCGGCTTTTTTAGTTCCCTTTTTAGAATGGCCTACTAAATTTGCCAGACCGAATGAAAAGTGGCGTTTGACTTTACCACATTCCAGTCTCTGTTTGTGAACGAAAATGTGACAGTGGTAGCGCTCTGAACTGTAAGTGTGTAACTAAAACTGTCTCGCCTCTCTGTACATCAATGTCAATGACCCATCATGCTCAACCTTGCACTGACTGCTGCGCTGGTCGAGTGAGTTGTGATTGTGTTTGTGGCGTGTGTGTGATGAGCGAAAACCCACTCTCAACATTACAACTTGGAAGTTTTCTTCTTGACTCTTACAATGTAATCTTACAATGTTGTTCAGGTAGACTAAAATTAAAAACTGAAATGTTATTACACTATTTTGATAAATATTTGTGTTTCATTAATATTAGTTGAGGCCTGCGATTTCTCAGGATTCTTCATGAAGAAAACCATTACATTTTAATGATTTTCTCAAATCTCCTTGTTCTTGAGTGAGAGAAGTAAAGCAATCACCAAAGTGATTGTACTTTTTTAGTTGATGCACATAGTCTGTAAACCTCCTGAATTGTAACACCTTGGAATGCATTTCCATTTTGATTTGATTTTTTTCCAATTTATTGACTGGAATCCAGATTTCTCACAAGTTTTGAAGAAATTCATAATTTTTTTTGTATCAGGACACAATTAGTTTATAAGTAACATCTCCAGTTGCTCAAAAGTGCATTGACCTGGGGAGCAAAAGTCCTTGATATTCTAGACTGGATCATTTCACATTATCTAAGAGGGGTGTCAAGTTCCAGAGCTGTGTATGTTTTTGGTTTGTTTGTGGGGGTTTTTGTGGGTTTTTGTGGGTTTTTTTTTTTTTTTTTTTTTTTTTTGGGGGGGATGTTTTAGAATTGTAACAGGTTTGAGTGCGGCTAGCGCACTCTGTGCTGAAACATAATAAATTTTACAAGGGACACGCTGTTTTTGTGGTGTTGTAAAATATGAAGAAAGTTTTATTCAAATCCCGACTACTATAAAGGGAGAGGCGAATTTAAAACGCTGTATTTATACAGTGCAAAGGAGATAATAATAAAATCTCAAATACAAAAGAGGAGAAAAACAAACCCGGCGGGTCTCGACATTAAAATGCAACGAAATAACAATGAAACTTTATACAATGGAAATATAAAACAAAATAAATGAATGGCCTATCTGTTGGTGGTGGACTTGGACGGACGCTGACGATAACTTGAATTGAAGATACTTGAATTGAAGATGGTGTGACAATGAAAAAGTTCTTCCAGCAAAGTTGAAGATATTGGGGCTGCGAAGATTACGATGACAAACTTGACGACTTCAGAACCAGTTCCTTGTCCTTGATCAGGGGACAGGATTACTGTTCTGGTACAAGTGGGTATGACGAAAATGCAGTGAAGATAAATAGGCTACAGCTGATGACACGCTGTCCTGCTGGCTCTCTTGATTTGGATTCGGCCTAGAGCAGGACAGGGGATGAATATACAATTATTGTGGTGATAAAGCTGGGCTGGCGCAATCCAACGTAGATGTCCGACAGAGGCAAAGTGTAATTATTGAAGGAACTTGGAGGGTTAATTCTAACACTATCCGTCCTCTGTCGGTGTCCAGTGGCCAAGTTTAAAATTAATACTATGCCATTCAAAATATAAACTACACTAAAATTAAATACCTAATAATAACCTTATAATCCTTTAAACAGAAATCACTAATCTTGAAAGTAAATTAAGTGTGAAACAATAACAGCTGTGTGAGACTGTTACACTAGCCAGTGCAGTATGGGTGCTAAAAGGTCACACTATTCCCCAGACCAGTGCATGCCTGAGGCAAATGATGGACAGGGTATTTAAACCAATTAAGGGAAACTACACCCCTTGCATAGTTTGTGGTATTTAAGACATTTCATGGAACAATGACTCCTTGGTGCCATGAAATCAGGATGTTTACAATAAACAATGAAAAACCGTGGGAATTGGTTTTGACTGCAATGTATTATATACAATGATAACTTTAAAGAAGTCTAAATAAACGTAAATGCAAAACATTAAAAACCAAACAAGAAGTTAAAAAGCAAAGATATATGTATGAACCATAGAGCAAAACTATGATAAAGTAATCACTGGCTGAAAAGTATAGTTTCAGTAAATACAAGAAAGAAAGATGCATAAACTAAATCAAGAAACTTCAAATACAAAACTAGTCTTTGTCTCTTGCCAAACTCATATCAAAAAGTACTATTAGAAATAAGTTGTTCTAATAATCCACAGGTGGAATCAAACAAATCAACCACTCAATAAAACAGACGCTAATAAAAGTATCTGGTCTTGGGCAAAGTAGACAATGAAATTGAACCATGAAACAAATAAGTACTGAATAATGCAGAAACTAAACCAACATTAAATAAATCAAGTTAAAAGCTTAATAATACGGAGACAAAATGTAATATGACAATTCACATTTTGTAAGCATCAAAAGTCAAAAGAGCATGGAAAACAACAAGTCAACAATCAGCAATTCAAATAAGAGCATGTAAAAAGGAACTTCTTTTCTAGAACTTCAGTCATCAAAATCTAAAACACTATCCTTACACAATTGAAAGTATGCAGTGATTGTTCAAATTAAATGTTACGCGACACGCCGATCTTTACTTTAACTTTTAAACCTAGCTAGGCTCACAAGAAAGATAAAAGTAAAATCAAACTCACCTAGAGCAGGACAGGGGATGAATATACAATTATTGTGGTGATAAAGCTGGGCTGGCGCAATCCAACGTAGATGTCCGACAGAGGCAAAGTGTAATTATTGAAGGAACTTGGAGGGTTAATTCTAACACTATCCGTCCTCTGTCGGTGTCCAGTGGCCAAGTGTCAAACCACTTCCTTGGGTTTGGGCACTGACCCCTGAGACATCCCTTCCTCAATAGCCGTGATTGGTTGCAAAGCCTGCTACCAATCACCCACTCATCACACACCACCAGGCAACCACCCACCCCTAGACTCGCCCTAGTCCGAGCAGGACATAGGTAAACTAGGGGTAACAAAAAAAGGGGGGCTGCAATTTCATCCCATTACACGCGCGCCTGCTTTCTGAATGTCGTCCCGACATAAGTTTAAACAATCGCTACGCATGTCCATTCGCGCAAGTAAAATGCCTAGGGAAAAAAATGACAAAGAAATAAAATTTAAAAAAAAAAAATCGCTCTATTTTGCAGTAATAATGCCTAACATTGCAGTAATGCATGCATCCTTACTTTTTTCTAAACTGAAGGTACTCATAAAAGATTGAAGAAACTCTGCCTTTTCCTTCCATTCTGGAATTCCATGTTGGAGGGAAAAGCCAAGACGGTTAGGGGGCTTTATAACTCTGCTGGGTCTTTGTCTAGGGGGGACCTGGGGACCCGTAGCAGGGGGGTCATCGTCATCTGACACCGAGTCTTCTACTATGGGTGCATCCGATTCAGTATCAGATTCTGATGGGTGTGGTTCCTGTGTCTGCTTTGCCTTGCTCGCTGTGCCTTCAGTGGAAGTAGGTACAGGGAGTGGCAACGAGTTGAAGGGCAGGAGCAAGTTCCTATGGAGTGTTCGAGTAGGACCTCCACCTTGCTCTTGTTTCACCACATACACAGGAATATCAGGGTTTACCTGCTTGACCACCTTGTAAGGATGTTGTTCCCATCGGTCAGCTATCTTGTAGTTTCCAGTGGGAGCGACAACCTTAACCAGAACTCTGTCACCAGGGTGTAAGATGGCAGCTCTCAAATTGATGTCGCGACGAGCCTTATTACGGGAGTTAGACTTGTCAGAGTGACTTGAGGCCAGGTTGTATGCATCAGCAAGGCGTCGTCTCAATTGCTTTGCATACTCTCCCTGGGTTCTATTGGCCGACTCTCGTGGTTCCAATCCAAGAAAGATATCGACTGGAAGCTTTGGATGTCTACCATACATAAGGAAGTACGGTGAGAAACCAGTTGCATCATTCTTGGTGGAGTTATATGCATGGACCAGAGGGGCAACATATTTTTTCCACACTGACTTCTTGTCCTCAGGCAATGTCCCTAACATCTCAAGAAATGTTCTGTTGAAACGTTCGACTTGACCATTTCCTTGGGGGTGATATGGGGATGTTCGACTCTTAGTGATGCCGGTTATTTTACACAACTGGTGTATAACATCGGACTCAAAACCCCTTCCCTGGTCAGAATGAAGTCTGCCAGGAAATCCATAATGGACAAAGAAATTGTCAAACAGTACACGGGCAGTAGTTTTAGCTGTTTGGTTTGGTACCGGGATTGCTTGGGCATAACGGCTAAAATGGTCGGTGATAACCAAAATATCCGCTTGTGAACCACCAGTCGTTTTGAGGGAAAGATGATCGATGCACACCAGTTCCATTGGTTCACAAGTTGTAATGCTTACCATTGGGGCTGTCCTTATAGCAACTGGGGCATCTTACGCCTGATACATCTGGGGCATGAGCGAATCCTATTATCAACATCACAAGCCATGTATGGCCAAAAGAATCGAGAACGGATCAAGTCAAGAGTCCGCTCACGACCAAAGTGACCAGCTTCATCATGAAGACAACGGAAAGCAACATCCCTGTACAGCATGGGGAGAACAAGTTGGAAAATTCTACCACCATTTTTCTCTGTACGTTGGCGGTACAGGACACCACCTCGAAATGTGAGTTTGTCCCAGTCCCGTAGGATTGCAACAACATCACGACTTTCTCGATGTCTCAACTTCCCCTGGGGACATTGTCCTTCCTCCATGTATCGAACGATCTTCCCAATGGTAGGATCTTCACGTTGATACTGTCGCCACTCCTCGGTGGACACCTGAGGAATGGGACTTTGGCCAGGCCATAGTGGGGGATCATCGATTTCTGGTGGGACAGCTGAGCCTTGCAGGGCTAGAGTCTCTACAAATGGGGTGGGTGACTCGGCTGAGTTGGCAAGGTAAACACCGTGTGAGCCCACTACAGCTTTTACAGCTTCAACAGGAACAGTCTGTGAATTAGCTGCAGTCTCATGGTGGGGGCGACGAGACAGGCCATCTGCATCACCATTGAGCTTGCCACTCCTGTACTCCAATGTGAAATTATATGCAGACAGGGCAGCGAGCCAACGATGTCCAGTTGCATCTAACTTGGCAGTCGTGAGCACATAAGTTAGAGGATTGTTGTCTGTCACCACTCTAAAACTAGTCCCATAAAGATAATCATGAAACTTATCTGTTACGGCCCACTTCAGAGCTAAGAACTCAAGTTTATGGGCAGGGTAGTTTGCTTCGCTCTTTGAGAGACCTCTGCTTGCATAAGCAACAACTCGTTCCCGTCCATCCTGCATTTGATACAGCGCTGCACCAAGACCAGTGACACTGGCATCAGTATGAAGGATGAAGGGTTGACTAAATCAGCATAAGCCAAGGCAGGTGCCTCTGTTAGTTGTGTGATCAGGTATTCAAAAGCATGTTGACAATTTGGGGTCCAGGTGAAAGGAGGGGGTTTGGGCTTGTGGGAACGGCCAACACCTTTCTTCATTGGGAGGCCCACCGTAAGGGCATGAAGGGGTTTGGCTATATTGGAGTACCCTGCAATGAATCGGCGGTAGTATCCAGCGAATCCCAGGAAGGATCGAACTTCCTGGTGGTTACTGGGAACTGGCCAAGTCTTCAAGGCAGCAGTTTTATCTGGGTCGGTCTCAACGCCTGCTGCCGAGATCACATGACCGAGGTACTTCACAGAGGAACGAAAAAGATGGCATTTGGACGGCTTTAGTTTCAAACCATGCTGCTGCAGCCGTGTGAGTACTGACTCAAGTCGCTCGAGATGTTCCTCGAAAGTACTTGAGAAAACAATGATGTCATCGAGGTAGACTAAACATGTTTTCAGGTTGAGGTCCCCCACGCAACGTTCCATGAGTCTTTGGAAGGTTGCTGGGGCATTAGTAAGGCCAAAAGGCATACGGTTTGCTTCATAAAACCCAAGCGGGGTTGTGAAAGCCGTTTTCGCTTTGTCTTCTTCTCGCATCTCCACTTGCCAATACCCAGCTTTCAAGTCTAGAGAGGAAAACCACTTTGCGCCATGTAGGGCATCCAATGTGTCCTCAATGCGGGGCAGTGCATAGGAATCGCGTACTGTACGTTCATTCAGTTTACGATAATCTATGCAAAACCTCAGACTGCCATCCTTTTTCCGTACTAGGACGACAGGGGATGCCCAAGGGGAATGTGATTCCCTGATTGCCCCAGCATCGAGCATCTCCCTGATCAGCTGTCTAACTTCATCATACTGAGCAGGGGGAATTCTGCGATGCCGTTCTTTGAAGGGCGTGTTATTGGTCAAAGTGATTCCATGTTGGACAGTGGTGGTGTGTCCAAGGTCTTTGTCGTGAAGTGAGAAAACAGAAGTACGGTGTTTCAAGAAATCTTTAACTGTAGTCAGATTATCGGAACTAATCGGTGACTCAGTAAAGTTGAACATATTCAAGAAATCATCTGTCTCGTCTAGAACGACATCGGTGGGGTGATTGGTTCGTGATTCTTTCTCACAAGTAGGAGAGGAGATTGAATCAACGTGCTCCAATTTGCACAAAACAGTTCTCGGGTGGATGAAGCACTGTTTTAGGGACATATTTCTGACTGTTATTGGAACAAAATTATGGTGAACATCGCGGTCCAATGTAAGGACTGTAGGAAGGACTTTCAACATGCCAGGCAGGGCATGTCCCTCAGCGGGTTCAACAATAACTTTCAAATGCAATCCTTGGAGATGGGCTTTTACAAAACCACCAACGACAACGGTTTCATTTGGGTTAATTGTGATAACCCTATTACCGGCTGCTCGTACGTTTCCAAGTTTCTGTTTCTTGCATTTGTCTTGGGCAGACAGACTTTCGAGTGCAAGTTGCAAGGCATTTGGCAGGGCTACCTTTTGAGAGAATCGTGGCCCATACGATTGGAAACAATGCGACTTGCACTGAGCGATAACATTGGTACCAACCAAAAGGGGAACATTGGCATGATAAGCCGTGTCCGGTACAACAAGTGCTAGTGCCCAGTATGATGCAGGCTCATTACGAAGTTGAAAAGGAAATGAGATTTGAACTTCGATGTATCCTAGGAAAGGGACAGTAGCACCACCAGCACCTTGGACTTGAAGAAGGTTACTGATGGGCTTAATGGGATTGGAGGAAAGATGTTTGGTGTGGAAGGACTTGGAAACTGTCGTAACCTGTGACCCAGTGTCAACGAGGCAAAGGCATTCCACACCAGACACACAAGCCTCTGTCTCATTGGCACTACCCACCAAGCGATTTAGGATTGTTGGGGTGTGGTGGAGGCCGCCGGGTTTGACGGCGGGGCTGCCTGCCACATCACCCCCTGTGGAGGCAGGTGCCTGTTTAACTGTTGGGACTTTTGAGGCTTAGGGGGGTTGCGACACCCACGGGCAATGTGCCCGACTTGACCGCATTTATAGCACTCAAACCGTGCTGGTGTGGGCGGATTGAGTGGGGGTGGGTTGTTGGAGGTCATGGCAAAGCTCCGAAAATGGGGTGGGGGCTGGATTGGAGGGGCCGCTGGTTGGGGTGTTAAGGCGACTTTAAGCTCAGCCAGTGAGGAAGAAATTACCGAGAGGGCATCTTTGAAGTCATGGGCAGGAGTGGGGCGTGAAGGGCCAGGGGGGAGGTCCTTCACGGGGCGTTTCGCAACCAACTCCTGCTCGCCCAAGCGGACGAGGCGCACTAAACTATCAAATGTGGCTACCTCGTCCTTCTTATGGCGACAGATATTCTTGAGTTGTTGGTCTCTCAGGCCACGCCAAAATATTTGCATCAGAACGTTGTCCATGGTGGCCACAGGAAGGCCACCACGACGGCACGCATCATACACGAGGAGTTTGAGACGGCGACCGAAACCAGCAGCCGTCTCCTGGTCTTCTTGGTTGCTGTTATACGCCCGCTGGAGGAGTGACGGCCCATCCTGGACGGTGCCGTAACTCCCCTCCAGCTCACGAACTATGGCGCCAATCGAAGCGTGGGGGCCCAGCGTTTGAATTAGCCGACTGGGTTCTCCACGGATCGATTGGCGAACATATGGGGCCAAAATCTGCTCCGAGTATGTGCCGTCTCGGAGCAAGGAGTCGACTTCGAATCTCCAAGAGTCGAAGTCAACACCATGCCCCTTTGACGACACGTCCCCAAGGAAAGGAGAGATCTTGGGGGGCTGGACATAAGCAGCTGGGGGCCGAGGATGGGCAGGGAAAGGCCTATGTGGGGGAAAATGAGATGGAAACGCATGTGGCGGTTGCGGCTGTGGCTGCGGCGCTGGCTGCGGCACTGGCTGCGGCGCTGCAAAGGCCGCCTGGGGGATAGGAGAAAGTACAGGAGGGGGAGGATTGGAAAAAGGAATGGAAGGGGGAGGGGTAGTTGGGTGAGAAATAGGATATTGTTGTGGTATGGTTGGTATGGGCACAGTCATCGGTGTCGGGGGATGAAGGATAGGCAAGGGAGGGGTTGTACGAAGAACATCTTCGTGGGAGGGTATGAGGGAAGCCATTGGTATAGGGTCGAGTCCAGGGGGTGGAGGCTGCCGGTGCGACAAGCGAGGGTAGCCATTGAGGAGGGACCGTCCATTAAGGAACTGAACAGCCTCAGCCGCCGCTGCCGGAGAAGTGTACTGGCAATATACATATGAGCCATAGGCACTTCCGGAATGTGAGGGCTCAGTAATGTTACGGATTGCACCAGCCCTTCCTAGAAAATAACGTATCTGCGCTAGGGAGGCTTCAGGTGGAATGTTAGCCACCAACACGGACATAATGGTTAAAATGAAGTTAAGAGTTATAAATAAAAAATCTGATGTAAATAATTACATGCAACCAAAGGGTACATGAAAACAAGAAATTCAAATTAAAACTTGGGCAAGAGCAATGCTGAAAAACAACAAATAAATACAATGGGGAAAGTTGGCAAGTTTAGCAGAAAACAATGTCGAGAAATAATGTGGGCCCCATCAGTAGTCGTCGAAAGGTGTTTTGTTTGAACACACAATCAAAATTGGAAACGAAATACAGCGTATCCCCACATTGGGCGCCAATTATGTAACAGGTTTGAGTGCGGCTAGCGCACTCTGTGCTGAAACATAATAAATTTTACAAGGGACACGCTGTTTTTGTGGTGTTGTAAAATATGAAGAAAGTTTTATTCAAATCCCGACTACTATAAAGGGAGAGGCGAATTTAAAACGCTGTATTTATACAGTGCAAATGAGATAATAATAAAATCTCAAATACAAAAGAGGAGAAAAACGAACCCAGCGGGTCTCGACAATTAAAATGCAACGAAAATAACAATGAAATTTTATACAATGGAAATATAAAACAAAAATAAATGAATGGCCTATCTGTTGGTGTTGGACTTGGACGGATGCTGACGATAACTTGAATTGAAGATACTTGAATTGAAGATGGTGTGGCAATGAAAAAGTTCTTCCAGCAAAGTTGAAGATGTTGGGGCTGCGAAGATTACGATGACAAACTTGACGACTTCAGAACCAGTTCCTTGTCCTTGATCAGGGGACAGGATTACTGTTCTGGTACAACTGGGTATGACGAAAATGCAGTGAAGATAAATAGGCTACAGTTGATGACACGCTGTCCTGCTGGCTCTCTTGATTTGGATTCGGCCTAGAGCAGGACAGGGGATGAATATATACAATTATTGTGGTGATAAAGCTGGGCTGGCGCAATCCAACGTAGATGTCCGACAGAGGCAAAGTGTAATTATTGAAGGAACTTGGAGGGTTAATTCTAACACTATCCGTCCTCTGTCGGTGTCCAGTGGCCAAGTGTAAAATTAATACTATGCCATTCAAAAATATAAACTACACTAAAATTAAATACCTAATAATAAACCTTATAATCCTTTAACAGAAATCACTAATCTTGAAAGTAAATTAAGTGTGAAACAATAACAGCTGTGTGAGACTGTTACACTAGCCAGTGCAGTATGGGTGCTAAAAGGTCACACTATTCCCCAGACCAGTGCATGCCTGAGGCAAAATGATGGACAGGGTATTTAAACCAATTAAGGGAAACTACACCCCTTGCATAGTTTGTGGTATTTAAGACATTTCATGGAACAATGACTCCTTGGTGCCATGAAATCAGGATGTTTACAATAAACAATGAAAAACCGTGGGAATTGGTTTTGACTGCAATGTATTATATACAATGATAAACTTTAAAGAAGTCTAAATAAACGTAAATGCAAAACATTAAAAACCAAACAAGAAGTTAAAAAGCAAAGATATATGTATGAAACCATAGAGCAAAACTATGATAAAAGTAATCACTGGCTGAAAAGTATAGTTTCAGTAAATACAAGAAAGAAAGATGCATAAAACTAAATCAAAGAAACTTCAAATACAAAACTAGTCTTTGTCTCTTGCCAAACTCATATCAAAAAGTACTATTAGAAATAAGTTGTTCTAATAATCCACAGGTGGAATCAAACAAATCAACCACTCAATAAAACAGACGCTAATAAAAGTATCTGGTCTTGGGCAAAGTAGACAATGAAATTGAACCATGAAACAAATAAGTACTGAATAATGCAGAAACTAAACCAACATTAAATAAATCAAGTTAAAAGCTTAATAATACGGAGACAAAATGTAATATGACAATTCACATTTTGTAAGCATCAAAAGTCAAAAGAGCATGGAAAACAACAAGTCAACAATCAGCAATTCAAAATAAGAGCATGTAAAAAGGAACTTCTTTTCTAGAACTTCAGTCATCAAAATCTAAAACACTATCCTTACACAATTGAAAGTATGCAGTGATTGTTCAAATTAAATGTTACGCGACACGCCGATCTTTACTTTAACTTTTAAACCTAGCTAGGCTCACAAGAAAGATAAAAGTAAAATCAAACTCACCTAGAGCAGGACAGGGGATGAATATACAATTATTGTGGTGATAAAGCTGGGCTGGCGCAATCCAACGTAGATGTCCGACAGAGGCAAAGTGTAATTATTGAAGGAACTTGGAGGGTTAATTCTAACACTATCCGTCCTCTGTCGGTGTCCAGTGGCCAAGTGTCAAACCACTTCCTTGGGTTTGGGCACTGACCCCTGAGACATCCCTTCCTCAATAGCCGTGATTGGTTGCAAAGCCTGCTACCAATCACCCACTCATCACACACCACCAGGCAACCACCCACCCCTAGACTCGCCCTAGTCCGAGCAGGACATAGGTAAACTAGGGGTAACAAAAAAAGGGGGGCTGCAATTTCATCCCATTACATTATTATTAGCTACTAGGATATGTGTGCTATATGGTGGTGTGTTGTGGCCAAGCAGATAAGAGCACCGGATGCAAGCTCTTGTGTTTTTGATCAACATGAGTGTGGGTGCAACTCCCTGTCATGAAACTTATTATTAAGCAAAACCCTTAACCATTATTGCTTCGTCCTGCTGGATGGAGTGTAAAGCCGTATGTCCACTTGGGTTGTGCAATGCACATTAAAAAAAAAAACATGGCATGATTTCACGAACCAATAATATTCATCTTAAGATGAGATGTGCATTACTGCCATAGTGATTTGCATTGTGACACTTTGCTAAGCAATCCATCTTAGAGCTTTGTGAAATCAGTCCCTGGAACTAAAAGAGAAGTGGGGTTGCCCCAGTGTTTCTGGCAGTTGCATAGTTTTCTGATTATTTGAGGTTGGCAGTGCAAAAGTGCAACGTCAGTAACATGTGTCACTTATTATTTTTATTTTTTTTGCAGATCTTTCAAGCTCCTTGTGCGAGGATTAAACGGTTCCAATCATCAACTTTCCATCCTTGGTCTCCTCAATTCCATCATTCCAGACGAGAGTCACTATAAGGTACATGTAAACTCAAAGCTGGACAAGTCCAGATAAATATAAATTTTTTATGTGGATGTGACATAGTCTCACCTGGAGCCAGTTCGAGTGTGAACATTTAGTCGACCTGTGGTTGACCACTGACCAGCATTGTACATGCATAGTGATGCACTCACTCGAAAGTCTAGCCAACCACCGGTACCACGGTTTTTAACACTCAATTGACTTCCGCCTTTTCATTATATTGTCACTGGTTCCCGTCTGTGCTTTATACAGGTTAGCATGAAATTGGGATACTAGGACCCCACAAGAAACCTTGGTCCTGAGGCTGGTTTCAAATAGTCGACCAGCCTGGGTTTCGGTCAAAAAAGTCAACCTTTAGTTAACCATGGTGCACACTCATACTTGCTCTAGACTTTTGCTTGTTTTTGGGGTTGAACATGCATGTCATATATACATTATTTAATCTGAAGTGGTAGCTTCATTGTTTGGACACTCTTGTGGGATATCCAGCCTCAAAATAACCCGCATCACCCACAGCAACTGCTGCGATGCCCAATGCTTTTGCTGTGGTGCCCTTTCAAAGTTCCAACACAAGTTAACATTTTCTTCATAGAAGTGCCCCTTGCCAGAGAGAAATTCCTGCACCCCTTCAAGAGCGAAGTTCAAAGCATGGAATCTATTTGACCCCATTTACAGTACACTGAGATTTATGATACGATCCAGGAAGTGGTTGTAGAGGGATCACCTATGGGTATGAGACTTTTTATTTCATAACAAACCACAAGGGAAACTAACTGTAAACTTAGTAGGATTTGAAACTTTACATGGTCGAAATACGATATGGAAAGGTTTGCGGTAACACCATGTAATGACTTTCTCTAATGAGTTGGGGTGGTTCTGAAAAGAACCGTTGGTTTCAACTCCCAACTGTAAACTTGTAAATTATTCAGGGTTGAACAAAGACAAATTGACTAGAGCAAGATTTGAACTTGCAACCTCCAGATTAATGTGCCAGTGCTCTACCCACCAAGCTATCTACAATCCCGGCCAAAATGCTTGGGCCATCCATAAGTAACAATACAACAAACATTCCCTGTCCACCTCTCCCCCGTCCCCCACTCAATATAAATGACAGCCAACGTTAAAAGGGGGCACAGGGGCCCAACGGATGTGGCCGGGGTTGAAGCCTTACGCTGGCAATCTCCATACTTATTCTTAAATAAGATTTGTTTCTCAATTACACCTTTTTTCCCCGTCTTTCCTTCAGATCAAGACAGACAGTGTAGTCATTTTTCTGAAAAAGCAACAGCAGCAAGAGAAGTGGTCTTACCTGACACAGGCTGAGCAGCGAATCAAGGACAAAGGAAAGCCGTAAGTAGCTTGGGGGTCGTTCAAGTTTACCACATTTTCACAGCCATTCAAAGAGTGTAAGGGGGTTGGGGCAGAGTTTAATCCCATTGTATTATGGGTGTGAAGTTTTCAATAGACCCTTGCACAACTTGTAGCGCACTCAAAATACGCAGCGCCTATCCTGTCTGCCCTTTTTGGAGTCAAAATCGTGCCCAAACATTCCCTCAAAAAAATGTTGACTCCCAAAATGATGGATCTGGTGGATGTACATTATTCGGAGTAGAGTTCTACTTTTGTGTAAGGGGTCTATAGAAATCAGTAGACCCCCTGCCTTGCATAGTTTAAAACGCTACCTGCTAATGTACACTGAGGTCATGCGCAACAATTTAACGCACATAGAACAGAAATCCTCCTTTGATCTGTGTTTTTGTTGCCCTTTTGAGAGTGTGACGTCAGCTTACGGGGGGTTTTAGGCAATCTCCATACAGAAAAGCCGTTCTAATTTCAATGTTCACATAGTTTTTTGGGGGACTAGAATATATTGTTTTAAGAATAACTCATGGTACCATAAGTTGTACTGTAGCATGCACTACAGTTAGTTGCCTCTAAGTTGCCTGTAAAAGTTGCCTCGTGTGACAAGGCCCTAAACTATTCTTATTATTGTTAATTTCGACAGGCAAGCTAAGCCAGAAGCGAATGCAGACCCCAGCGGTGGAGTCATGGACATGATGAAGAAGATGTACGACGAGGGAGACGATGAGATGAAGAGGACCATCGCTAAGGCCTGGACAGAGTCTAAGGACAAGCCAGGATCCGGTATGGGTGGAATGGGTGGTATGTCAGGGATGGGAGGTATGGGTGGAATGCCAGGAATGCCAGGAATGGGTGGAATGCCAGGTATGGGTGGAATGCCAGGTATGGCTGGGATGGGAGGTGCAGGTGGAATGGGTGGTCTGGGTGGGTTGGCTGGGATGGCAGGTATGGCTGGGATGGGAGGATTGGGTGGGATGGCAGGAATGGAAGGGCTTGATGGGATGGGTGAGGCGGATGGGTTGTAACCATTGGGGCGAGGGTAAGGGTGGATGTTTTGTAGGGTATGGGTGGGGTCTCGGAAGCTACTTCAATGTCAAGTCGTTCATTCTATGAGTTGGTAGCCTAGTGGGAGGGTTAGGGGAGATGTTTGTTGGGTATGGGTGGGGTTTCAAAGGCTACTTAACCAAGATTGACAAGTTGTTGATTCAGCAGTGTTTGAAGAGTGGGTAGCCTAGTGGGAGGGTTAGGGGAGATGTTTGTAGGGTATGGTTGGGGTTTCAAAGGCTACTTAACCAAGATTGATAAGTTGTTGATTCAGCAGTGTTTGAAGAGTGGGTAGCCTAGTGAGAGGGGAAGGGTGGGTGCTTGTAGGATATGGGGCGGGGTCAAGAGCTACCTCTTGAAGGTAGTCGAGTCTTCGTTTTTTCCAAAATGATTGGGTCGCCTTGGTGGGGAGGGTTAGGGTGTACGTTTGTAGGTATGGAGCGGGGTCTCAAAAGCTAAGGCTGTTTGAGTCATTGGTGGGTAGCCTAGTATGAGGGTATGGAGCAGGGTCTAACGGCTACATCACCAAGGCAGTAACAAAGTGCCTCAAGGTGGATGTGTGCACAGACCAACTTCACGACCAGCACTCTCAGGCAGGCTTCAAGGTAACCATGTGATTGTCTAAATGTGAAAATATTGCCCAATTTTGGGGGCAGGGCAGAGATAACGTTGGAGGAAGATGTCGTCGCAGTTTCTAAATCAGATTATTCTAGATCAGTTTTGATACTTGTACTTAAGTTTTCTTGTCACTCGATACTCACTGCATTTACTTATAGAGACAACAAGTTCTAATTGATAAATAATCACTTTATTGATACCATACAAAAATTGTTAAACATATTAACAGCTGCCTCTGGTAACAAAGAAACAATTTTATGAGCTTTCTCAATAAATATATGACATATTATTCAGAAATGTAAAATTCTCTATAACTAAGTTGTTGTTTTGAATAAAATGTGATTGAAATGCATCACTGGTGGTGCAATTCATATTATGGCTCAAAAATATGGCAAACATTTTTCTGTTTTTCTTGGGCTAGTTGGGCATAACTAGTTGTTTATAAATGCAAAATTGTTTACCAGTACTTTAATACATCGTTTGTCAAATAAGTTTCTACTTGAAATGTTTAAAGAGACATCAAAATATTGCTGGTCGTCCTGACCACCACTCGATGGCGACCGGCTCAGAAGAAAAATTAAGCCACTTCGATCAGCACACAATTTAAGTGCAAAATATTGAATACTGCTGCCGTCGTGCACATACAAGATAGTTTGTGAAGAAAGACTTGCGATGATACTTTGATAACGATTGTAAGGTAAGCATGTTCTCTGGTAAGCTAATAACATGTAATTGCAAGTGTTATACGAATAACTTGTGTGTTTGTTCGCATCACATGCATACACATTTTGCGGTCGGCACTTAATTGAGTATAGCTAACCCTTGCTACTGATAAATATATCTCGGTATTCGGTTCAAATTCTTCCATGACATTATTGATATGGCATTGCCGTCAAAAATTAAACATGTACAAAGACATTTTAGTCCAACTTCATCATAAATTCAACAAAATGTCATGGAAATATTTAAGTTCCAAATACTAAAGATATGAAAATATTATAATACAATTCCTGAGATGATTAAGTTATTCTGGAAGTTTAATTGCAACCAACTTTTGTGAAAGTTCTAAGACCTTGGAGTAGGAGAAGGTCTTGGATTTCCAGGTCTCTGGGATACCCTGTGAGCCGTTCTGTTAAAAAAAAATAAAAAAAATTGGAGAACAAGAAAATGTTTGGTTAGTGAGAACTTAATCATGAAAAGTTGTTTAGTTTTTTTGTAAAATAACAGAAATTTAAACCATACTGGACCTAACACTTGATGAATACTTGCATTGTTTGTACTATTTGCATCATTTTTTAATTTCATGGTACACTTTGATGCCGAATGATATACAGGATTGTTAAGGAAAAAAACATCACTGTTGAAAATTAGTTCCAAAAGCATACTGATTATAAAGTTCATACATTATTTCTGGGAAATATTTTCCTCTAAATTGAAGTCATATTCAAGAAAATATGTAATCAGCTGATTTTGGTTGTTAAACCAAACGTAAGGACAATTTGTAACCTGCTGAAAAATGTGCATGGGTTTTCACCATTTTCTCCCGACTAACACGAGGGATTAAGCCAACATTTTAACATGTTAGTTATTTCATGTTTACGGTTGACCACACAAAATAATGTCATGAACACTGTATTCAACTATTTTGGTTGATCACATAAAGCGTGAACAGTCTACAACTACATGTATGTAGCTCTACGAATCTTGTATAATACTTTTAAAATAACTTGATGTTTCTGTCAGTTAAGGCAGTCAGGAAAGTTTTGAAAACTTACTCTTGCTCCGAGACAAGAGCCGATGAACCCCGAGCGACTCGCATTGCATCCTCCGGCCATGATGGTCGTCCGGACACCAGCTGCCAAGTCAGTGTGGTTTATCAGCGAATGAAGGGCCGACTGAAAGGCCCCGGGTAGGTCTGCGAAGACAAAAAAAGAAATTGCTGAAGATCAAACGACAAAAGTGCTTGACAATGATCGAGGAAAGCAGACATCATTTATAGAATTTATAGAAAGACAAATTGACTGGAGTGGGACTATAACCTGTGACCTCCCAGATTAAATTGCTGGCACTCTACCAAAGACTCACGAAATGCATCTTACTTGAAACAGTAACTCGGGAAAAATAGGCGAGGCAGGCCATGGAAGAAATCGGAAACTGACAGCATTACTAACAGCACCTTCTAACTTTGAAGAGGGCAAGAGTGGATAGTGAAGATTTGTGGAGCAAACGTCCTGTGGGATATGGTGCAAGATGGATTGACTGACTGACTCTACCAACTGAGCTCGCTAGACCTACATTGGTCGTCTCCCTATTTTGTCAATCTTTGCTTTTTTTGAGTGCCAGTCGGAAGCTAATCAACCATCATCACAAACTCCCACATCTTGCAGGAAATACTGTATGTTACAGCGCCAGGAGCGTCACTGAGTGTGACAGACATGTGTGCTATATAAGAAGCCACAATTATCACCATCATCATCATTGTCATTGTATTTATCCATCATGAGTAGCAAACCAACCAGCCAAAGCGAGCTAATGCAGATTGCCACAACTGCCAACCCAAGAGGTCTACTCCCAACTGGCACACTCGGGTGGTTGACCTCTTCCAAGCTAGACTGGAACAGGGTCCTCCTGGCACATCGACACTCGCCTCGAGGGCGACATGGGCAGGCATGTCCTCAAGAGGGAGTGGCGTCACACCTAAGTTCACAGCCCTGAGAAGCGGCATAAGGGAGAATCAACTCAAAAGAATGTGCCTCGATATTCAAAAAAAGACTACCAGACCAACGCCTTTTAATGGTTGAAAGGAAAGTGCGCATTACAAATGCTGCATTATTATTACTACAAGTATCAGCTGAAAATGTAAATGTACCTCAGCTGTTCAAAAAGAACTTCTTGGCCGCATGACGATGCTCACTAGTCTTCTTCTCCAGTACATTCTTCAATTGACCAATCACAGCTCTGTCAAGGTCGTTAGGGTTGGCCCTCTTCGGGTCGGACAGCTGTTGCATAACGGCTCCAATGGCAGCGACACCATCCATTCCAGGATGCAACACGAACTGCTCCAGAATTCTGCAACGGAGAGAAAGTGGTTAATGGCCGGTTAAATGTTAATGGACGACACTTTCTTCTGCCTTGATCATCAATTTCTGATCAAAGCTGAAGTGCAAACCTCCTGAAACTGTTATTTACTTTAACCCTCCTACTGTCTGACCATTCAATATCATCACTGTGGCTTTGAGTGATGAACTATACCAGCCTGCAGTATGATATCATGTGGTGAATGCACCTACACAGCACACAAGCATTGCTGCACACAGTTAACCCTCCTACTGTCTGACCATTCAATATCATCACTGTGGCTTTGAGTGATGAACTATACCAGCCTGCAGTATGATGTCATGTGTTGAATGCATCTACACAGCACACAAGTATTGCAGCACACAGTTAACCCTCCTACTGTCTGAGTGTTCAATATCAGCCACTGTGGTTTTGAATACTGGATGAAATATACGCAAGCCTGCAATATGATATCGTATCTGAATGCATACGAACAGTACACAGTTAGTTCTGTGCACAGTTGCTCCACCCTACAAAACCCATAGTTGAATGGTTTTGAATGGTTTCTCAACTCAATGAAGATTGCTACCAAGACTTATTAGGGTTACACAGACTTGTCTTTACTTCCTACCTGGCAGCAGCCATCCCTACGGCGACTGCCTCCTCAAGTTCGTAAAGCACAGTTAAAGCCTCTTCCACTTTTTCCAGCATTTCTGTTCTACCTGCGTACATTGCTACCATGGCAACAACTGGAACGACAGCACCCATGTCGGCCACATCTCTACTCCCTATGAAGTAAAATACCAAGTTAATATTAGAAAGTCATTCAAAATCGTTTCCCTTTTTTAAAGTATGCTCAAATGATGTGATGTTTTGCAGCGACTGGTACCGCTGTCGTTTCTTGCTTGGCCAAGTCATTTGCTAAGCAGAACTTAGGCCTACTGCTTAACAGTTTTATGAAATTGGGCCCAGGTCTTTCTGAGTGTGAGTTTGAGTCCTGGTTGTGCCACTTTTGTCCTTAAGCAAGATCAGTCACCATAATTACTTAGTCCCTCACATGGGACAATTAGCCGTAAGTCCTGTGTACTTTTAGAACACTTATCGCCAAAGAGTAAAGCCAGGTTCATACTTCATGCGAACGTTTCATGTGAGGCAAATTTGATTGTGCCACAAAGGGAAATGGAACCCGTACCGATTGTTGCGCCACCAAAATTAGCTTCGCAC
Source organism: Asterias rubens (assembly GCF_902459465.1). NCBI lineage: Eukaryota > Metazoa > Echinodermata > Asteroidea > Forcipulatida > Asteriidae > Asterias > Asterias rubens. The sequence continues at coordinate 2,389,795 of NC_047080.1, forward strand.
TCGCAGGCAGTATGAACTGGTTTTCAGGGTTAGCCCCGGTTTTTCTGGTTGACAGCAAGCACTCGTCTACATGTTTCCTCGGGCTTGCAAGCTATTAGTGGTTGAAGTACTGATGATTCATCCTTGGTTTCGCTACCAGATATATATAATAATAATATCTGACCTTTGACCCCCACCTGTGAACTGCATACCCTGAGCGTACTTGGCCAAGAAGTCCTTCATGACCTTTGGGTTCCAGGGACCATCGATTGGGTATCCCTTCTGCTTGCCACTCTTCATAACATACTTGCTATTCAGCTGGTTGTCATAGCGTGAACCTGGCCCAAATGTGGCTTTTAATCTCTGTGCAAAATCTGCCTTGTTGAAACCTGTCAAGAACAATGAAGATTTAATGTTGCAAATTAGTTATTTTGAGACACCTAGCTGCAGTAAATTCAACAGCGACTAGATTGATTAACTGGAATGAATTTAAACGTGTTTAGAATTTGTTTAACGAAGATTACTTTCATTCAAGCTGATCTTTAAAAAGAATTTTCAAGGACTATTTTTTTTTCCTGGTTTCACCAGGGATCATTTTATCTTAGAGAATAGATGTAGGCAATTTTTATCATTCTGCATGTTCTGAAATGATGGTAACCATCGTTTGCACAACAAGGTATGTCGGACAGTGAAAGTGATCACAATTTGCTCTCGTTTATTTTGGCAGTCTATAAATTATGCCAAATTAAATCCTACCCACAAACTTACATTTTTTCAACGATATAACATTTACATGACATGAAATGGAAAAGGAACATTCTCTAGTTTTGATTTGTGAGAATTATTATTACTTTTTTAAAGTCTTTGAGAAAGATTATGCTAAAGTTTAATTGACAGCCCACAAACTATTTGTTGGCAAATAAATAACCTTCACAAGCAACCAAGGACTCCAGCAGTGTTTGGGTTTGGTCAGCGTAACTGGTGCCCTGTCCAGTCTCAATACAATAGAATGGGTTGTGAGACGGTTCCCAGAATTCAACTGAGTCTCTGCGACTGCCGACGATGCCATCCAGCTTGCCTAGGTTGTAAATCCAATGTAGTGGCTGGGCTGTTTAAAAGAAAACAAAAAAAACATGATTTTCAGTGGCAGTAGAATAAATATAGCAGGACAAGTTCTCAAAGAACAAAATCTACACAGCAAAAATGTATTGCCAACTGCATAATAACAAGAAATTATATATGTTTACAGGTGTTCATTTATCCTAGACCCAATTTCACAAAGCTGTTGATCAGAAAGTACTGCTAAGCAAATTTCTATGCTAAGCAAAGATGGGTTGGGCACCGCACCAGTAACAACAATGTAACTTTAATGACTTTTGGTCTGCTAAGCATTAGCTTAGCATGTGCTTAGCGAGTTTTTAGTGCCCCTCCCCCTTCCTGGCCCCAAAGCTCATTGATCCCAATTTTACTCATTATGCAAACACATTGCTAGTGTCCTCTCTCAATCACCAATCAAGCTACGTGGGGAAAAAACAATCAATCAATTATCAGAAACAACAAGTGACTTTCCCTTGATTGTCATGTTGACTTAGTCAAGGTGGTTATCACAGTGTCAAAAGGGAGGAGTTTATGTTGTAGACACCTCGCCAAGGTGCTGTTCAAACATGTCTTGTTAAGGTTAAACGCAGACCATAAATTGCAGTCACACTACAACTACACAACAACACATCATCCATGTCATTATGGAATTCTCCGTTGCGTAACATTACAAAAGTAAACAACGGAATGATTGAAATATTTGTGAGAACAATACCTGCAGCATCACTGACAACACACCCTACAATGGCTGCCACTGCCCTCTCTTTCTGATCAGCCGACATTTTGGGTTTCACTGTCGAATATTATGCATGATTTTCGCAATGTTTTGATCACCAGACACCCGCCGCACACACGCGCAGCTAGCCAGCCGACTGTAGAACTTCCACTGAAACGTGTGTGTTTTTTGTATGTAACAATTAATAAACTTGTTTCAAGTCCTTTGGAGAGTTCAGCACTATAAAGGCCCTCAGAGAGGGGATTATCTTGGGTTCCCCTTTACCGATTTTGAAAAGAATTTTTACCCGACCCAAAACCCAATCCACATACACTGCTCGTGTTTATGGTAGGATTCTAACCGGGGTCCACAGAGCAGAGGAGCTGTCACAGCGCCAACTGTGTTTAATAAAAACACAAGATGGACTGTTACTTAGTCTATCGTATCACCTCGAGGAGGCTGGTGACGTTGGAGGCGCACTCCATCTGTCACCGAAAAACAACACGCATCCTTGGATTGTGAAAAATGTGACTTGACTCGAGTTTGACTTCCTCAACATTTCAAGTGGAAGTCTGCATCCAAGAATTTCCTCTCTTTTTCGCTGAATGAAGGTTAGTGCCTCTATTTGTTTGATACATAGTCAGAGGGTTGTTAGCATTAGTTTTGCAGTGGTCAAAGTCTCAAACCGTGACACAGACCAGCAAATTGTGTGGTGGACGAGCGAAAGCCATGCCATCATTCATTAAACGCAAGATTTGCTTGCCGTGTCCAATCAATTCAATGTTCACTGCATGCAGATGCCAACTTGGCCGGACAAGTTACACGGTGCACTTAAAAAAAAGCATAAACAGAAGTTGTACAATATGGCCACCCGACTGATATGTTTTAGGTCTCGGCGTTCCTAAAAACTTTCAAAATAGTTAAATAGGAATAAATTGTGAGTGTTCACTGCATCACTGCCACTGGTGGGCCGGGTGAAAGTAAACAAGCAAATGCCGCAGTCAATTAATTAATCTCAACAAATCAATAAATCATCCCCAGCCCCTCCTTCAGCAATACAATTACATGGCTAAATTTGTCATACCCTAACTTTGTACAAGGTATGGCATCTTTCACAGTTTACTGTCATGCAATTGATAAGCTATTATGATGTCCACCATTTTATTCTAACAAATTAGATATAATCATAATCTTATTCTTATCCCTGATGCAAAACTAATATGTACAATGTTGAAACTGCAGACCCAAGGAGGTTGTACTGGAGAGGCCTTCTTCTTTAAATCCAAACCTAAGAATCTTAGATGTAAAACCAATACAAGATTAAAACTTGTTCGCTTGCTGTATAGCCCCCTTCACTTGCGTGACCACCACACCCGTGGTCATGACCACCACACCCGTGGTCATGACCACATGATGTGCTTTAAATCATTAAAGAGCCCAACAACCTTGAAGAGACGATGGGAAAATGATTACTTTGGGGGAGTAAATTTTGCCTCGGGGACCGATTAGCCGTGCCCCATGATGGTGTTCAGCCGAGCGTAGCATCATCGCGCTTGACGCGTTCCATGTGGCCTTGATATTGAATGGCATTTAGTTCAAAGCGAAATCAAATTATAATCCCGTAAACGCTCTGTTTTAGAGGCTTGCTGTTGGCGTCCTTGTGCAAAGGTTATCAACATTATAGGTAGAGAAGGGGGGAGTGTAAGCAGGAGTGGACTAGGACGGTTAATGTAAAAGATTAATGCTGTTTTACATTTTGGCCGAATTTTTGATATTTGTATTTTTTTTTACGGTTAATAATTTATATCCAGGTTTTTTCCCCATGCACAAGCTATAGCGTATCAGACACAAAGGCTACTATACCCTTAACTTGCTGGGCGATGCAAAAACTGGGGCCAGAGTATTTTGATACATAATGTGCAAATTCGAGATCGATATCCACACAATCTATTTATTTATTTATTTATTTTATTTGTGTAGAATGTTATTTAAAACAATTTTTTATTTATTATTTATATATTCACTTGTTTTATTTTATTTTAAATATAACATTTTTTGTTTGGGGGGGGGGGGGTGGACATCTTATTCAAACAATCATAACTTGATAAAACAATTATCATATTATTTAAAACTTACACAGTAAGTTTCCCTCTTTGTGGTTTATAAAAAGTTGTATCCCCTTTTACAGGTAATCCCTTTGCTGCTAACTCCCGCATTGTATCGTAAACTTTGGTATGATCCAGGGCTATATGACAGTTACAGTTTGAATGGTTTCTGACTGGCTCTCCCGAGAAAAAAAGATATTGTCAAATTAGGGAGACTGCCAAAATAAGGACTGGATATCTCAGGCGATAGATCGGTGGCACATTATTTTTGAGGTCGCAGGTTCAAGTCCAACTTTGGTCGAATTATCTTTGTTCAGTCCAAAAATAAATTCTTTAAAGTTTACTCCAAGTCAGTTTCCCTTGTGGTTTATTATGATACTTGATAAACAATTCGTAAATACCTCAGACAGTTTCGCTATTCCTATTGGTGGAGAGCGCGTCACGTGGGAGTGTTTAAACGGTTGATAATGACCAGATCACACGGAGCGCAATTCATAGCTATTATTAGTAACAGCCATAATCTATTTCTAAGCGCAGTACACGCATGTAGGGCTATTAAAGCTATTGGGGAAAAACACATTCCAATGACCTTGTTTCAACTCAGCGTGCCGAAGGTCCTCTAACTATTACTTAGAAAATAAGTCGATTGGATGATTTTATTAAGGGGCACCAAGGCCAGGTCACGGGTACATTTACAATGTAGATTCTCAACCTTGATTCTTGGCCAGGGAAAATGTTGAAAATGCTCAGTTGAGTCCCAATAATAATTTTGGTATAAATTGACCAGTATCCTCACTTGGTCTACGTACGTAGTATTCCAATAACAAACCTGAGAATTTGGGCTCAATTGGTCGTCAAAGTTGCAAGAAAATAGCAAAAGGAAAAAACACCAATAATACAATAGTGTGATTTATTCCTGACTTTTTCAGAGCATAATTTGAAACACAATATCATTGAACTCCAAAAACAAATTGGTCCTTACTCTAGTCGCTCCAAGGAGGAATATTTCTTGGTTCAAATAGTCAAATTCAAGTCCGTTTCGATTGGAAATCATTGACAGTAAGGATTAGGAATGGACCAGACTACCTCCTACAAACATGTCCAGACCTATTTTCTCAGAATGATGTCATCGGATGTTTTGAATGTTGACAAATTTTGCCTCTGAGGAAGATTAATTTTACACCAATTGAGAGGATGAAAACTTCATCAATGAGTAGGCCTTAACTGGAAAATTCCAATCACATAATTGGCTGAACTTGCCCCAGTAATGTGTGGTGAAAAGAATCCTGGGACAAGGATGTTGTAATCAATTTCCGAGAAGCAGAGCTCAAGTTTCAATGGAAAAAGGAATTGGAGTAAATCAATTTCTTAGAAAAAAAAACCTAAATTTTTAATGGGATATTAGAATATTCACAATTTGAAACTAAGAGAATACTAAAAAACAGTTGCATGGTTACCGATTACAAAAAAACCGAACATAATCAATCAGACAAATTGGTTACCGACTATAGAATGATGGACTCCACGTAGCTGTCCGAAGCAATTAGTCGACTAACTGTATCGAGGCTTCCGATTTGAAACATTGAAAGCCACTTTAGAAAATGATTGCTTTCCCTCGTCGTGGCTCTGCGGAAGAGAAAGAGATTGGGGGACTGCGAGAGGGGAGGTTCACAGGGTAAACACCGGGGAGCACGTTCGGGGGAGGGGGGGGGAAGCAGACTGTCAAAGGCGTCAGCTTTGTATGGCTGTGTCTGGGGGTGCTTTTATGAGATTTGTAATGCCCTCAGTTTGATATGTGACTTTTGTGATAGATCTCTGTATTTTAGTGAAAGTGCCACCGTTGTTGGTCATGTTCCATGTGGACAGTTGGCAGTGATGAATACTGATTAAAGCTTAACCAGGCTAGCAAGATGAGGCCAATTACATTATGCCTGTCTGTAAGCACAACTATTTGCTGAGCACAGAGAAATCGTGCTTAGCAGAAACAGCTTAGCAGCCAACATTCTATGAAGTTTATACTGTTGACATCAGTGCTACACTAATATTTTGACAATTCTTTGCTAAGCAGCATTTTCTGTTTTAAAGAGAGCTTTATGAAATTATGCCCCTATTCCTGCAGGCTAGATTGATAAAAAGCTTCAAGAGCAAACTCGCTCGCTCGCACTGATCTATTGTTGCTATCAGAGGAGGGACTTTTACTTGCAGAAGTGGCATCCAATGAATATTTCATATTTTGGCAATCTATAATTTTACCGCCTGGTTCTTGATAATTTACCTGGACTTCGTCTTGGTAATATTATCAAGAACCAGGCCTCGACGGGTTTAAACCACTAGTTGAAACCTCTTCACCACACATTGATTCCCTTATATTCAAAAACCATTTAACTTAAATATTGAACAGGTTTCTGGGTGTCTTTTGGACACCCTGTTTTATCAGTCATTTCATGAACAAAAATCAGCCACACTTCTGCCATTGGCACACTAAAACCTAATGTACACACCTTTGTGAATGAGCAAAGTGGTTTCTAAACACAAAATAAACAACCGTACTAGCACTTTCTTTTCCTGCTATGAACATCATCATGTCTAATCATGGTCTAATACTCACATCTTAAACATCAACACCTCTCTTCATCCACACCTCCTGCCGGGTTAAGTTCCTCATCCAGCAACAGCTTCTGAGCTTACTGTAACCTAGGGCAAGTCGTTCACATCTCATTTTGACCCAATCAAACATAATGATCTTTGACGCCGTTTTTAAACCCAGGGTTGCACTGTGCAACCATTCCTAGGGCCCTATTTGTATTGATTCCCTTGTGTGCCGGGGCCTTAGTACCTGGATTAGTTTGTGCTACGCGGCGGTTTTCTATAATGTTAACGAGATTGCCTCCTTATTCTTTCCGCGAGACTTGTTGCTGTCCCTTCTTTATTGTATCGTCACGTCGGCCCAGTCGCTCTTTCAATCATCGAGGCCTTATGGTGCATTGACCTTAATGAATATTCATAGCCCTGCATTTAAGAACAAGAGAGCTGGGCAGTCATTGGTTCATGGCCGAGCTGAGTTTATCTTTCCCACCGGTGATTGCAACTCCAAGAACCTCCCCCCTAAACATTTCTCCATGCACTGCGGCGGATCTTCAGAGATTTAATCTTAGAAACACACGGATACAAGAAGACGACATCTGTTTCTTTGATAACGGTCCCATCAGGGGAAACATTCAATCTTTCCAGTAATCCTCCGCTCATAGTTAACATTGTAAGCGTCCACTCAGTGAACAATCATCAACCATCAAAGGCATTTTTTCCAGCAACGACAGATTGGTTTTTGGTGTTTGTTGTTTTTAAAAATACGACACAAGCTACCTTGCTTGAAGGGGCTGATCTGATCAACCAGCAACAGTTTTTTTATTTTTTATTAGAACTTTAAATAATTAGAGACCGGAGATTAGGTCTACACCACTTTATAGGCTCGTTAATTTCAACTTCACGGACACTCGTTGCGATGTTTGAGGGAGCTGGGGGATCTGGATGAGGGAGCTGGATCTAGTGGCTGCGTTTTTTCTTTCTGTGTCTGTATTCCTGCTCGTAACACCTTGATGCAAGACGCCTTTTACTCAGTGACAGTAATTGGTACTGATAGAAACGGACTTGTCTTGATCGCTCTGATGAATTGAGTTCCTCATTTGATGACTACACCTCGCTGTTGCCGTGGAAATAATCCCAAAACAAAACGGTTATAAAATTCTCTCCGGAGAGTGGTGGCCCAATTGATGATTTCAAGCTCAATCCACATGGTATGTAAATTTGGCGAATCGACTCAGAAAGCAGGAGTTAAACAGTTGCTTGTACTGTTTAGAGAAAAGAGAGATAAAGTACGAGCAAAAACAGCAATTAATTCCTCGGAGAGTTGGGACAACTCTACTGATGGTTTCAAGATTTATCAACACTAGTTGCAGAATCGACTGAGAAAAGGGAAAGAAACGGTGAGAGAGAATTTATTAGTCTGCATATTGACTGTAGCGGAGCTCCATGCTATTGATTCAAGAGAATTCTTTGATGTGCGCCGTCCTGTCCCTGGCTTGAAGTGTTGTGACACTGGACGGATCCTTGCTCTTATTCCTTTGATCGGGAAACCTCTTCTAGGGCAAATAAATACACCTCGTAAACACAAGAGCCAGTAACTTTTATAAAAAGCGGTTTCACAGGACGGGTCTTGGTGGTTTCTAGAGAAAAATGGATCGCTACAGACGAACAAACATGAGGTAAGTTATGTCGGAGAAAACTAGGTGTGAAGTTCTTAATTAAAATCGGTTGATGAAGCTGTCAAGAAAATGGCGTGATAAACCATGACCTAATTATTTTAATATTAGCGTAGATCGCGTCGTGTGTTTGTGTCAATCAATTTGAAATACATCATGTAATGCATCGGCCTGCTCAAGTGCGGCGGTTGTATGATACAAGTTGCTGGCTGGTTTTTACATGTATAAGCGCCTGCCCGTCTTTTTTGTTGTTGATATTTTTCATCCATAGTGTATAAGCGCTGAATATCCAAATATAAATAGTGGAAATAAAATAGAGTGAGTGTTTTGAAAGCTGTATTGTTTGCTCTAAATGTAGTCTCTCAACCTCTCATCTCCTATAGCGTGACTTTGGACCCCTCCCTCAAACACCGGTTATAAACAGAATCTTTTGGGCATACAGTATACATCGACTCCTCAACCCCAAACCCTTTGCATTTAAAGAGAGGCATAGTGTTATCCAGAGGGATGAATGCGTGTCTTTTGGACACCCAGATGCGATGCGGGTATCCGTTTTTATCGGAGCATATAAAATATATTATATCCAGATCCAGCCGTCGATTTCACAAAACTCTTCCTAGCTTAAGACTAATCTTAGGACTTAGGACAAGTCCCAACCCTGCACTGTAGCATGCAGACCTTAAGATTAATCCTAAGTTAGGACGAGTTACTCGTCCTAACACAAGATAAGACGAGTCCCAACTCTTTGTGAAATCGACGGCTGATCCCTGTGTTAAATTTGTACACCTTGTTATTAGGACAGCCAGTCTTTAAATTTCTAGCAAATCTGGACCTTCTTTTGCCAGATCCTACACACATAAAATTCTGCAGAGAGGCAATAGGCCTATCTTGATATACTTTTTGAAACTAGTGAGTTTTGCTGCATTATGAGATCAGATGTTGAACAAACTATTAGCAGAGATGTCCATAAGCCTTTTTGAGGTATGGCGGACGTGATAGGAGTGTACTGTTTAGTTTGGGTGTATACACACAAATTTACCCAAACCTTTTAGTGTTTTAGCATTGTGTCCGCCATATCTCAAAAAGGCTTAAATTGAGTAGCCCTTAGTGAGCCAGTCTTATGGTGTGTCTTCTCCTGGCCTATCGGTTTAGTGCATCAGACCCAGGTTCTGGTGCTAAGTCATCAGGATGGGTTCGAATCCTGGTCATGACACTTACGTCCTTGACCAAGAGAACTGTGTCTCTTCACCCAGGGGATGGCAGAGATGGTTTTTGTGATTGATTTAGCTTGTTGCATACTTTATATTTAACAGCATATTCTTTATTTATACGTACTCCCAAGGGAGCCGAGATGGTTTTAAGGAATGAAACAAATGGCCCAGTGACCAGAAGTAATAGTGTTTGAGCGCCATTAGCGTTACTGAGTGACTGATTTGTGTGCTTTTTACGTAGCCTGAATGTCTGACATCACACAAAGTGGGTTTTTTCCTGTGGGAGTTGGGGGAGAAAGGCACGGCGAACAAATCCCGATTTAAAACTCGTAGCTCAGAAATTATATTACCACTTCTTAAGGTTTAATGGTCTGATAGATTACGTCTTGAAGCTTCCCAGTCATGGACGCAAAAGCCTCTTTAATGCGATTTTCTTTTAAAGCTCTGAAGACCCTTAAGACCGGTAATCCCCCCTCCCCTCTCGTTCCCCCCTTACCTTCTCAGGGGAACACTCCTCACAACAAGGTGGAGGGGTTTAACCTGCGTGAATGTTAGCGAGGTGTTTGGATTGAGGAGTTTGAAGGCGTCGGGGACAGCCCAAGATTGTAAAGATCTTAGGGCGACCGGGGGTTTCTTATTAGTGGATTAGTTCAAGATCAAGGAGAGATTTTGACGTTGCAACCTGTCGCTGGTGGTTGATGGGAAGTGGCCAGATGCTGTGAGAGACGAATTTAATGTACCAAGTATTTATCTTTAATGAAAAACCCTCCGGGCTGTGGAATATGAAAATGAGATTTTGTTTTCATTTGACTTCTTTCAATAATAAGACCCCCGAAACATTTGAGAATAATTTGTACACAGTATGTGCTGTGCAATTTTCTACTAGGAATATTATGATTTCTATGAAATTTAATATGATGGACTGGGTTTTTTTTTTTCAGTTTTTTTTTTCCTCATATAAACGTAGATTATTGGTGAAGGGATATTGAAAGATATTAAAATGCTATGGATATTAAAATGAGTTTTTCATTTGAATTCTTTCAATAATAAACTAATGAAACATCAGCTATTGAGGATATTTGTACACAGTGTGCGCCATGACATTTTCCTGCAAGGATTCATAAGTTTGAGTAAATTAAAAATCATGGAACGTTTTTTGTTTCTTAAGCTTTCATGGGATTTTTTTCATTTGGATTTTTTCCATAATAAAACATTCTGAAACATCACCAATTAAGAGCAGTTTATACACATTGTTGTGTGCCGTGCAGTTTTCTACTAGGTAAAGAATACCATGAACATTTGATAAATCTACTCCGCGGTAGTAGAATAAAGAAAGACAGTTCTCTAAGAACAAACTCTCCGCACATGTTGTTACTACACACCAAATATACCATGTATGATTTTTACATTAACTGTTAAGTTAATGGTGAAGCGTTTACTATTAATATCAAATGAGATTTTCATTTGATTTTTTTTTTTAAATAATACGGTCCTAAACATCACCAATTGAGAACATATACAAAGTGTGTGCCGTGCATTTTTTTGCAAAGAATAGAAAACCATGATTTTTATTAAGTTAAAAATCATGACCTGTTTAGAGTTTTTTTCCAGGTATAAACTGTAGATGGTCAAGTGAAGGGTTGGCAACATGTACATCATGCTACAAGTGGCACACCAGTGCTTCTGCTAAGAATTGTTAATTTGAGCAGAAAAAGTGTGTCAACCTTTTTGTTGTCCTGTTTAGTTTTTTAGCGGATATCAGTTCACTGCTCTAGGAATAATATTAAACAGAGATGGATTTTTTAGGTTGTTGTAGGAGGGGAGGGGTTAAGAGTAATTTGCTGATAGGGGGGGGGGTGGGTATGGGGGTAGTACTTTCTCAAGAAGAATAATTTGTCATGGTGAAAAAAGTCATAGATTCATTGAATTCGTGACTAAGAATCATTCTAATGTATACCCTGGAAGATTTGTTATGAGCAATAGCAAAATATGTATCTTATATGTTTTGTGCACACAGAATGGAGGTGCACAGTGATGACTTAAATTTGTGAGATAATGGAAGAATTTTGGTATTGACGTAATTATTTTGTTAAAGCCATTATACACTTTCGGTAAACAGTATTGTCCAAGTCCCACACTTTGTGTATCACAACTTATATATCAAATAACAAACCTGTGAAAATTTAGGCTCAATCGGTCATCGGAGTCTGGAGAAAAAAATGGGAGAACCCACTCTTGTTTCCGCGCGTTTCGCCGTGTCATGACATGTGTTTAAAATAAATCCGTAATTCTCGCTAACGAGAATTTATATTGTTTTTATGTTTTCTCAAAAAGTAAAGCATTTCATGGAACAATATTTCAAGAGAAGTCTTTCACCATTACCTTCTGTAAACCCTGTAAATTATTTGTAAATCTGTGAATTTTTTTTTTTTCTGTAACGAAAGTGTATAATGGCTTGAATTGAAATTCAATAGAATGCGACCTCCCCCCTCCCCCCGTAAAATATTAATACTAATATAGTAATAAACAGATAAATTTATTAAAATAAATAAATAGTTAACAAATAAATAAATAAACAAAGTAAAATCAAATTCCCACAAAATGTTTTAAATAATTTACGGGCCTGAGTAGAGTGTACACTGGCAGTGTACATTTTCTTGTTCGTAAAGTTGCAAGAACAGTGCTCTTTAAAAAGCTTGAATCAACAGTGTTGTCAATTCTGGAATATTAATCTTTAATTAAATGACCGGAGGGATTTGTGTCAGAGGTCACGTTGAATCTGATGAGAGTGGAGGGGGGTTGGTGGCTGGAATACACTCCCGATGACTTCATTATTTAGTATTACTTGCAGTGGTTGTGTTCTTAACCTGACGCAGGAGAGAATAGAGTGGGGGGGGGCATTGTTTTCATTTGGAGGATTGTCAAAGCCTGGTTGTCTACGTTGTTATAGTTCTGGTTGTTTTTATTGGAGTAGAGAGGTCACAGCTTTGCCAATAACTGGAATTGAGATGTTGAATCATTGCTATGTTTTGTTTTTCGTTTTTGTAATTTGTGAAGCTGGAAAGTGTACTATGATTCATATGAAAAAGCCAGATAAAGGCAATAATAATCAAGTCAGCCTGATTATTAAATATGGTTCATTTTTATATCAACTTATTAGATACAGCTCTGTTTACTTTGTGGCAAGGGTCCAACATTGCTGTACATCTTGTCCAACAATGCTACATTTTTTCGGAGGTCTGCTAGGTGACGGGCGTGAAATCATTGTGTGAAGGGAACCTTAGCGTAAGCTAGTAATAATGCATCTTGAAGATGTCACCTCCGTCGGTCACGTCGGTCGGCGTCGTCTTGAGACACGCTAAGGCTCCCAGGTCCTTCATTAGTAGTCAGAGCCGTTCCTAAGGCGATAAAGGGCTTGATCTCATAATTTTGACGTCAGCTTCGGCTGCGAGACTTAATTGAGTCTTAATTCCGGGGGATTTGTAAAAAGTGTGGATGGAACGTCCAGTAGCTTAAAGCCGTGCACTCACTGATCGTCGACTGGCCAACCATCATCTCATTGTGTTAAAGTGATTAGTTTTCTCACATCAGTCAATTAAAATTGTGGACTTACCTCGAGGCAAATGAATGCCATGAAAGATAAGATAGTGAGTTGTGTTGAGGAATAATTCCCACTATAAGATTTAAATGTTAAAATTTAATGCGTCAATGTGTTTATTCAAGTGGCTGTGAGCGCAGGCATGTATGGTTTGATTTGTAAGAGCAAGGGCACCAAGGCATGTTCTCCTTGGTAAAGGGACCCTACATGTATGAGGAAATTGTAAATTCCTAAGGGCACCAAGGCAATGACCAGGGGGCATGGAGGCAATCGCCTTCGCAGGCCTGTATGCTTCGTTTTTGAAAGGGCAAAGGCACCAAGGCATTTTCTCTTTGGCAAAGGGCACCCTATGAGGAAATTGTAAATTTCTACAGGAGCATTTCAAGGGCACCAAGGCAATGACCAGGGGGCGTGGAGGCAATCGCCTTTGTTGCTTACATGAAGTTTGAGGCCCGCAGTGTGGTCAGGATCAGAGCAGGCTGTGGCTGTAAACTTACAGGCATAGAAGTTTACAGTTTTCTCATACATTTATATAAAGTACATTGTAGGTTACCCTTTACCAAGGAGAAAATGCCTTGGTGCCCTTGCCCTTTCAAAAATGAAGCATACAGGCCTGCATTTGCATGAACTTTTACTGGAAATTGTACTTTTTTTTACAAGTGTACCCTGAGACTTAAGCACGGTTCATACTTCCTGTGAATGCGAATGCGATACGAAATTAGGGTTGTGACGTCAAATTTACGTCAAATTCGCTTCGCATTCGCAGGAAGTATGAACCAGGCTTAATGCTGAGAAAATTTTATGTGGTGCACTTAAAACAATAAATAATCAGATTAGTGACTTCACAGAGGCATAATGATCGCTCAAGGCCTGTAAATAAAATCATAAGCTATGGTTTATGGCTAAGCTATGATTGTAATGGTGTTTTTGAAAGGGTATTGATGTCCATGTAGGTTTTGTAGTGCTTCAAACATGGCTTGGTGTTCTATGGAGTCAAAGCCTTTCTCAAAATCCATAAACCCGACTAAAATTGTATTCCTTTGTTTTCTTGATTGATCTGATTGTATAGCTTGCATAGTGTTTTCATTTTGTGTTTACGTTATTTTTATTCAAAATACTTGAATACATGTATACAAAACTATGCATACTACATTTGTATTTGTAAAATAAACTACTTTTAGAACACTGCAAAAAATGGCAAATACAGGAAATTTTACGTAGTGGATGTACATGTAGCAATACAAAAGATTGCATAATATGATCGCTTGTAGATTGGTTGTAAGTTCAATTTTAAAGTAAAAAAAATTCGAAAAATAGTTATAAAATATGCACTAAAAAGGAAATTATACAATAACGACTGTAGGTATGTAATATATCAGTAATGATTAACTGCTATCGATTAAACGGATGACAATGAGTTGATGGTAGTGGAAATTGTTTATTTTTAAGGGTAGTCATAAAACATGACTTAAAAACATTGACAGCATGTACTGTTGATGAACCGCTGTTAAAATGGCTGACATAAATTATAGTTTGCTATAGTAATCGTAGACATTCATGTACTCTGTTACCCAAGTACTTTTGATGAGAGAGAGTGAGTAAACCTAAACCAAATTGTCATCGGATATTTTCGGATCACAATCCCAATTTCCTTGTCCGTAAGATCTCCGGAAACAAAATCCAACAATAATGAGATCCGACTTTGAAATCGAAAACTTTGGCACGGTGTGAGTTCCATCTGGCGGGAAGCGTGTACTTTATAACACACCGGGTTCCCAACTTGATGCTGACTTGAATAATTAAACAAAGAAATTTGCTTAAATTATTTATCACAGGCAATTCGAAACCTTAGTAAGCTCTTGACCAATTACAGAGTTAGTATTCTACGCCTTAGTGAATATGTGAATTCCCGTGTGATTTTTCTCGTGGCGGAATATCGCCCGTCTGTTTGCTTTAATTTCATCTGGTTCATTTGGCTGGAAGGGGGAGTACGTTTTAATAAAGCCAGGGGGGTTGCTGGTGTGTGTTTGTGTGCATGGTAAAAGCTGAGCAGAGTCTTAACTCTTCATTATTAATAATATTTGCTTGGTTCAACTTGAAGCCAGAAAGCATTTGGTTTCATTCGGTGAGTAGTTTTCCTTCATGGCTTGTTTTGTTGTGCTGTTGCATGGTAGACTGTAATAACAGTAACATTCAACATATACAATAATTGCACACTGTGACGGGGTCATGGCGTTTTCCCTCGAGGGTGTACAAAACCCATGGACCTCAGTCACAGCGTGCAACTATTGTTTTGTTATACCTTGGTAACATTATTATTCCTCTTCTCGAAGTTCTGTTGTCATCCTCAAACATTATTACATAGTTTAAAACAATTTTTCACTGTTCCCTCAAACCCGCGCTTGTTTTGTACTAAGCCCTGGAAATGGACCAACGGTGGGAACGATCAAGGTATAATGTAATGTACACCGGTGAACATCACTCAGCCATGGTACATGCGTATTTGTTGCACGGCACGTGATTGGTTCTCGACCAATCAAACCTCACAGTTTGGGTGGTTTGCATGAGCTTTATGATTTTTGTACACATTGGGCAGCAAGGGCCTCAAAATTGGCACTTGACTGCAGGCCAAACGCTGCCCAAGTCCAGTGTTTTAGTTTCTTTCCAGTAAACTCACAGCAAGTCTTGTGTTTTGTCAACTGAATAATGTTATGTTTCACTTCACTATGGAGTATTTTTTTTCTTTTTTAACTTCAAATATTGACTTTTTTGACTCGGGAAAAACACTTTCCATTCTGTGGTTGGGTCGGCGTAGTATCTTGCCTCGCCTTTCACCTCTGGGACTGTGGTTCGAATCACGCCCTGGGCACTGTGTGGGTTGGGTTTTCAGTCCCTACCTGACTGTGTGGGTTTTTTTTGTGGAATAATTCTCTGGTTTTTTTTCTTCCCAACTACCTTGTCTTTTCTCCATTGTGTTTCTTGGCTATTACAGTGATTAAGTTCACTTTTCTGATGGTTCTCGGCTTCACAATCAGAATAAATACAATGAAATGAAACCAAAGAAAATTTGGAAATAAATGCCACCTTCTTTTTTTTTGGGGGGGGCGGGGGTTAAAAGGTTAATCCTGGAATAACTCTCTGCAGTTTTCCTCTCACATCTAAAACTGACACTTCCTTCCTCTCTCTATTGGGTTATTATCTACACAGTGATTAAAGGCAGTGGACACTATTGGTAATTACTCAAAATAATTATTAGCATAAAACTACTTGATAACGCAACTTCGACAACCAACTGGGCTCAAATTTTCACAGGTTAGTTATTTTATGCTCATGTTGAGATACACCAACTGTGAAGGCTAGTCTTTGACAATTACCATTAGTGTCCAGTTGGGAGCCCTTCACAACCAATAAATGAATTGAAAGGAAATTTTGAAATGGATGTCACCTTATTTTTTTCGGTTAAACGGTTAACCCTGGAATATAATTCACTGCAGTTTTCCTCTCATATATAATAAAACTGAAACTCCCTTCCTTGTCTTCTCGCCATTGTTTTCTTGGCGAGAGAGAGTCCTCAGCCATATATAGAACCAGAAATGAAATGAAATTTGGAAATGGATTTCTCCTTATTGTTTACGGTTAAACGGTTTTAAAACCAGTTCAATGTCCCGAGCCTATAAAAGCACTATAAAACTACAGCTCCTGGTCGCCAGTCTTTCCTCCTACTTTGCACTTCTCTAAATCCAATAGATATTGATAGCCAGCTCCTAATTGTGCCTCTGTCTGTCCTCAAAACAAAATTGCATCCCTCTCTGTCTCTTCATTGTTCTCATTGCGAATCTCCTTGGAGAGAGAAATTCAAAGCTTGAATCAATGAAGAAGAAAAAAAAAAACACTTGAGGGATAGACGGCCAGAGGATGGACTGCTTCTATACTTAGGCCAAAAAAACATGTTTAGGGTTCTGCCTATTTGAAAAAAACAGGAAGCTGAGGATTTTTTTTCCCAAAATTTATTTTTTGTACCTTAGATCGTAAAAATGTATCACTTTTTACGTTGAAAGGGGGAAAAAGAAAGAAAAAGAGGAGGTGGCCTCTAAAAAGGAAGCGGGCAGGGACGCTAAACGTGTTTTTTTTTTGCCTAACTGATGAATAAAAAATTTTTTTGGTGATCCTTCTGGTGCCAATTGAAGACACTTAAGAAACACACTGAATCGAGACACTTGATTGGATGTAGATGGCCTACAGTCGACCTGCGATAATGTAGCCATGCTACGTTTTTTTTTATTCTACTCGAGTGCGGAGCACTTTGCGCCCAAGTATGAAATTCCCCGAAGGTGAGTTTTCGGGGACCTGAAGAACTACACGACCCCCGGATGGGGCTAGCACTAGAAACCCATTTCATTAATGGGAGGGAGTTGTGTACACGTTCCTAGGCGTCTGAGGCTGTGTTTGCCCTCTCATCAAAGGTCAATGTTGACTTTAATTTTTTTTAATTGCACTGCAGTCTAGGGACATCAATCCATTTAAAGGGAGGGTAGACATTTGGTGATCACTCTTTTCAAGCTTTTCACAAAGAGCTAAGATTGATCTAAACTGTATCAATCTAAGTTGCTAAGCAAAGTGTGAAATCAATATGGCAATACTAGCAACTCATCTTTTAAAGATGAATCTGCCTAAAACTCAGCCTCCTCCCACCCAGTTGTGTTCCATCTTGCTGCGCCAACTTTTTTCCCCTCGGAAAATTTGATTGGGCTTTTCACACGCTAAGAGAGTTGACCATAAATGTACGCAGGATTCGTGTTAAGTGTGAGCTGCTCTCAAGTTAGGCTCATGGCTTTTTTTAAAAAGATGATTAAGACCAGATTGAAGTGTTGTGAGGATATTTAATCAGCAATTAACCTGAGTTGTTCACAGCAGATTGGCTCGGGTGAAGTGGTACTTGGGTGTTTGTTGTGGGGCTCGCAGGAATTGTTTAATGGTGGCTGATTGTGTTGCGTCGTGGCCGAGCGATTAGGAGCACTGGACTTGAGCTCTGATGGTGTTTGTGATCAGCGGAGTGCGGGTTCGAGTCCCGATCGTTTCACTTGCTCCACCACAATTGCTTATTTTTCTTTTGTATATGTGTCATGTCCGGCTTTGGTGGGACTTTCTTTGTCCCTCATGGTTTCTGATTTCCTTCCCATTGTGGTTGTTGTTTTTAAATGGTGTTTTTTATTAATTGTAACTGAGCATTCACTGGATGGGCATGTATTGGTTTGTTTACATTGTCAAATAATCAAATAATGATTGGAAAAAAATTACAACTTTTGCATTACACAGTGTTTTATTATGCTTGTACAATTTTGAACACTAATGATTTGTTGTTTATTTCAAAACTCTGACAATACAGTATCAAACAAACTTTGTATAATTTTTACCTTAAAACGAACACACCCTCTGTGACACTGTTTACTATTGCTATCGCAGTCTATCTTGTCGAGTCAAGAGATCTGTGTACGTGTGTATACTCAACGCTAGATTTGTAAATTTAGCCTTGGGGCGACTCTTATTTTCCACAGCGCTTTCTTTAGATGAATAGAGGCACGACTTCCTTAAAGAACCTCTTGTCTCCAAACCATTGCTTCCAATCGTCTCCCAGACCGGAACGCAATTTCCCGTCACTGAAGTATAAGGCCCAAAACAAACAAAAACATGTTTAGCGTCTTTCCTTTTTTAAAGAAGAAAGGAGGTTTTTTTGGTTCTTCTTATTTTTTCTCTCAAAATGGCCGCACATTTTATTTTTCAAAGACAACCGGCTCAGTTTTATAACAAAATATAAAAAAATTCATATATAAAAATGAGATCGTTAAAATGTATCCTTTTTTGCAGAAAAAAAATATATGTAATATATTATTTTTGTTTCATTAAAAAAGGAAAAAAAAAGAAAAAGAGGCGGCCTGTAAAAAGGAGGCAAATGAGAACCATAAACATGTTTTTGTTTTATTTGGCCTAAGGTGCCCTGGATCAGGTGGCCAATGATTGGTAATTCATGTTGACATTGCGGGGTCTTTCATTCCAAGCTGTTGGCTAAGAACGTGACATGTTAGTGGCATCAGTCTGGTTCTCATTTCAACATACATGTAACTGTCACTCACATGTACTCGTAGTTTGTCAGTTTAGGAACATGAGTCTCCTTTCTGAGTAGGTTTGAGTTTCAGACCGGATCACAGGCCACAGGCCAGTTGTTTTTGTGTTGGGCCTGATGACAAGGTTTTAAGCCAGGATTTGGTAGAAGGGTGTCAAAATTGCTGGAACTTAACCCCCCAAAAAAGGATGTCCAAATTATTCACTTTCAATACATGGAAGTGGTAGATAAAACAGGGTGTCCAAATTTAGGACAGGGTGTCCATAACACACCCAGACACCTCTCTGGCCAACACTACCATGACTACTAATGTACGATGGGCCAGTAGACTATATGGCTGGACATGTCAGGCAGCCTTTGTTTGCAATACATACATGTACATGATGTCTTTTTAAACAAAAACTAATATATCCAAATGTTGCTTTTGAGTCTGGCAAATACATTTTTATAATTCTCTTTAGTATTGAGGTATTTAGTTCCCGAAAAGTCAGATGAGATAAATCGTCACTTTTATTGCAATAATCATTCAAAGTGGACTCAGAAAGTGTTTCTCATGTTGACTCTGGTCCTGTAGAAAAAATTCCTGGTCACTTGACAATTTGAGTAACTTTTCTCCCAAATTTGAGTCCCTGCAATGGTACAGCGCCCAGGTTGTGTTAATCGGCTCATCAACCCTGTGGATTACACCCCTGGGGAGGCCCCAGTAGTTTTTTACCCCACTGTTACCCCAGCACACTTTCACACTGTCCCCTCGTTACCCCAGCACACTTTCACACTGTCCCCTCCAAGGTCCCTATCCCACAAGGTTCCAGCTGCACGTTTCAAGAATACCCCAGGGTTTTAACGCTTACCCCAACTCCAGAGCAGAGTTGGCTGTGCTATTCCCCAGCGTTAGCCCACTGAGTAGTGTAAAAAGGGCTTTTAAAAAGTTCTTCATAAAAAACAGAGCATGTAAATTAGATAATGGTTGTGGCCACAGCTGGGGGTTTTACATGTACGTGTCAATTTTTACTGACAATCTTTCTCTCTACTACATGAGTTAGTCTTGGTTCAAAACTCTCTTGTTGTTTAATATTAGTAATTCTCCACAGTTCTCAGGGTGGAAGCAGTTTATGGTGAGAGCGCACCCTACTGTGTGTAGTAACAGGACAGCCTTGAACCAAGACTAGACATGTTAGTCTTATTCAAAACTCTCCTGTTTTAGTATCTCTCCATACATGTAGTTCTCAGGGTGATAGTGGTCTTTGGTGAGAGCGCGCCCTACAGTGAGTAGTAACAGCCTTGAACCAAGACTAGACATGATTGAGAATCAAGGCTTGTTAGCCAGAAAGAAGATCCTTCAACCTTGTGTCTTCAGCTGGTACAGCTCATCACCCCAAAAATCAATTTCTGTGACATTTCTCGGTTTGTCGGAGGAGGAGGGTTGACTAAAAGACGTCGGTTTGTTTCCTTTTTCGATATTGAATTTGATTATGTCGGACTGTCGTTGGATTTGGTTGGGTCCTTAGTCCATGGGCAATTTAAGCTGTGTTGGTCTGTATTGGCAGGAGGAAGTGATGGATTTAATAGCGGCCTGGAACCACATGGAGGACATGAGCTCTTAAGCCTCTGGGTCTAATTTCATAGAGCTGCTGAGCAAAAATGTTCTGCTAAGCAAAAATTAACAGGATACCAGTCACAAATTGCATATTGAGAAATGCCATTTTGGCAGGTGACCATATTCTGTTAAAGCAAAATGTTGTTGAGCTTAGCTACTTTTTGTGCTCTATATGAAATTGGGCCAGTGTCATGGACGTACTGTAGCTCTAGAAAAATACTCTCATAGATTATTTTTGTTGCAATTCCAGTGAAAGTGCCCTTGGTAAATTGAAAATGGCCTTGCCCTCTCAAAGATGAAAGGCCAGATTGGTTGAGTTTGGCAAAAGCAGAGTTTAATTTTGCAAAGATGTTACTTGACAGGAATTCTGCTAAACAAAAACAAGTTGGGAACATCACATCAGCCTCTTGTTTAGAAAAGAAATCACAGTTGAATTAAGTGCTATTCACACGAAAGACACTTAACTAGCATCTTTTTTAGCACGGTTGTAACATGTGTCAATGTTAGACAAGATTTCGCAAGAGAACTTGGACAGTAGAAACTTGGACAGTAGAAACAATTGTTGTCCTTTCACACGAGGTACATTGTGTAAAATTTACAACCATGCTACAATTTAGCAAGGGACCCTTGTTAAATTGCTCCCATGTGAAAGGGGCCTTACAGAGTTCAAATTGATGCAGCTGTAACGATGAAGATGGACTGAGATGATGAGATGAGATGTTTTGAGGCCGATGGATGCAACTCCAGGACGAGGATGTTTCATTATGTGCTGATTGATTACCTCGTCAAACTGTCGTCAGGAAAGTCATCTGAAAGATAAACTTTGCACTTTGGAACTACATGTACTTACTCAGTGCATTGCTCTGTGACGCATCTCAAACTCTCCTTAAATTTAAGAAGCGAACCGAAGGGGGGGGGGGGGGGGGGAGGGGGAAGTAGATTATGAGGAGGTTTTTTGTAAAGACCCTCCTAACAAAATAAGTTTCTGTAACATTATTTAATTACAAATTACAATGCAGAGATCTTTGGTTAGAATCCCACCTGAGCGATTTGCCTGTGGAGTTGTTTTCATAGATCTCAGGAAAGTATACAGTGTTTAATTCACATCATCTAAAGGATTGAAACAAATGTACTGACCAGGTCAGTCGATATGCTTGTTTATTATTTTGTAAGCTACTCAAGTACTAAATAGCATTTTTAAGTGTCTTTTGATTCGGTTCACTGCAAATAGTTCCATGGTACTACCATCACTTTGTCAAACTTGCAGGTCCATGTACTTTTTTTTCTAATGGTACTTTGGGGGTTTTGGTTCAAGGTGGATGCACTTGTTTGAATGCACGGTTTTTATTAGTTTAATTTACTGTAATTTTAACAATTAGATTTTCATGATTGACTTGATAATTAGAAAATAAATTTAACAAATCAACAAACTTATAGTTGTTTTACACAGATAACAACTTGCTACGGGTATTTTCATATTAAAATGTAAGAATTTTGTTCAAATTTTTTAAAAGAAGAAAAATAAATTGGGTAATCCAGTTGTAAAATCAGGCAAAGTGGCTTTAAAAAAAAAATGAAAAATGAAATGAAAAAAAAAACAGAGGTGACATTAAATATGCATTTCTTGCCCTGGATCCATTTACTCTTTGGTAGAGAGACACAGGCCTAAAACTTCACAGGGGCAGTTACCTCTATTATGCCCCTGGTCATTGACGTGGTGCCCCTTAAAATGTACCATCACTGGCCCTTTCAAATACTGCCCTGCCTTAACAAGGATGTATAACAGCTCTGATGGTGATCATTGCTGTATTACAGATGACTTCATCATACATTTGGGGTGACACTTAGATGATCCAATTGTAGGTCTGCAGTTTTTGTGCATCGTTGCCACCTCACATAATGCGTGTAAACTTTCTACGTGATCTGAATTCTTGCATCTTGCAGAGGTCATGGTTAATCAAGGTTTATACAATCTTGTGGTTGATGATCTGGAGCAGGTTGAAATGAGTGTGACATCTGGAAGGTGTGGATTGTTTGGGATCATGTGAGGATTGGTGAGGATAGATTGAACTGGGTTAACTTGACCCAGTTTAAATCACATTTTGAACTGCATGTACATGTATGGACTATGACAATGCAAGTGTACGATATTGACTTTCGTGGGTCATATTGACCCAGTTTGGTTTATACATCCATGTACAATGAACTGCATGGGTACAGTGACTGTGACCATGCAATAGTATGATGATTGATTGATCTGGGTCAAATTGACCCTGTTTGGGTCACACATTGAACTATATGCACTGACTGTGACCTATGCTGTGACCATGCAAGAGTATTTGTATGTATGATTATTGATTGATCTGGGTCAAATTGACTCAAGCTGGATCACAAATTAAACTATACATGTTTATATGCACTGATTGAGACCATGCACAAATAATATTATAGTTGAGTGATGTGGGTCATAATGTCCCAGCTTGGATCACACATTGTCCCCAAATTGACTCAGTTTGGATCACACATTTATCTACATACCTGTGACCATTCAACATAGGGCCTATGACATGAATTTACATATATATTAGTTTGCAATGTCTAAAAGCAGTTTCTCTGATAAATCAATGTCCCATAAGGGAATCATTCAACCAAACGAAAAATATCACTTCGCCAGCGAAATTACGTGAAATCTTTAAACTTGATAAAAACACTCAACCACTTAGACTTCTACGAAATAAATGCACTTCTTTTAAATTGACTTTACTTTCTTAATGAAATGGATTTAATTTTATGGAGGATCATGATTAGGGACGGGTTAAATAACAAGAAATTCAAAGAAACAAGACCCCCCCCCCTTAAATTGTAAAAATGTAAATGAGTTGATGTTAAAGTTTTGATTCACCCTCAAGTAGAGGCTGTTCCATAGTTCCACTGAGCCAGAGACAGCTCATTTCTATATGTAAACAACCACCCCACGCAGAGACATTGCTAATCTTAGAGATTTTTGCCTCTGTTACTTGAACAAAATGTCAGGAAAATTGATATGAAACAGAAATACTTGGACCTGTTTTCGAATTGTATAAGAGTCTATGTTAATAAGGACAAATTGGAAAATGTCAATTGGATCTGATACTTTTTTTTTTGGGACCCTCTGCTTTGAGCGGAGGTAGATCAAAATTGTCAGCTGTTTGTGGCCCCGGTAAGGTCATTTTGTGTGATTAGTGGCCGCTATGGTCGCTGATGAAAAGTCTTAGTAGCCCCTTAGACTATAGAACCTACGAAGACCCTGTGGAAGACCCTGGGCGTTTACTGCCTTGAACATGAGCTTAAGTAAGAGATTTCACACAAATAAAGAGCTTGTGTGTTCATGAAAGAGGCTTATTTAGAGTAAGGGGGGCTTAATAATAATTGCCATAATATTGCAAACATTTTGTATTCATAGTTGACATCCACCACCACTGCATTTGATCTTCGGGGTTTATAGATTTCACAGAGCTTTTATGTGTTGCCAAACCTCTGAATATTTTTTTCTCGTCAGTTTGCATTTCAACTGAGGCGTGACTGCATGAATTTATGGGTTACATGCCATAAATCAACAACGGGCGACCTAAATTTACAATTCACTGGCAGGATGGTGTGACCTAATTTCTATGTTGACGATTTCTAGTCCCTGTGTGCCTTGCAACATGTGATTTACAACATGCATCTCTTCCCTTCCCTTAAAGGCACTGGACATGTTTGGTAATTCCTCAAAATATGCATAACAAATTAGGCTACTTGGTAAAGGTAATGAACATGTGAGAGCTGTCGATAGTACACATTGTGAGACACGACTCCCTCTGAAGTAACGTAGTTTTTGAGAAAGAGGTAATTTCTCACTTTTAATCTGAGAAAGCCTTGAAGGCCTGAAGCTTTTCTCAGGCATCTAAAAGCACACAAATTTATGCAACAAGGGTGTTTTTTCTTTCGTTATATTGGCATCTTCGCTGACTAATAATGAGCAAAACATTTTCACAGATTTGTTACTTTAAATGCATGTTCGTACACCAAGTGAGAAAACTGGTCTTTGACAATTACCAAAGGTGTCCAGTGCCTTTAAATATTTATATTTTTTCAACCTGTTATGAAATCGAGATAGCGATCAGAAGCTGAGGTTATGGGGAGTCCCTGGTTAGATACTATGAAGTCGTGCTAGAACCATATCCTGTGTTTTCAATTTTGTTTCATAAATGTATGAGCTTCGTTTCTGGTTGATTGGATTTATTCATAGAGCCGTTAAAGAGACTGTTTTTCTTTTTTTATTCTACTGGCGTTCGCCCCGACAAGTTTTCAGACAGAAGATTTGAATTATGAAGTAATAACAACAGGCATGTGAGACTTCCTCTTTTCAGCTGATTTCCTCTTTTGGGTTTTTGATTTTCCTCTTTTTTTCCTTAACTCTCTGTGTACAAAAGTATAGGAATATTGTCTTTTCCTCTTTTTTCCTTAACTCTCTGTGTACAAAAGTATAGGAATATTGTCTTTTCCTCTTTTTTCCTTAACTCTCTGTGTACAAAAGTATAGGAATATTGTCTTTTCCTCTTGGTTTCTTGCCCAGTTTTCTCTTTTCCTCTTCTTTGATGGATAGTTACTCACATGCCTGGGATGATTTTGAAATCTATCCATTATCATGAAATTTTGTGACCTGCTGCCTAATTAGGGCGTCGGGTTTTTTTTTAGCCTAAAAAATGCACTGAACAGGGTCAAAGGGAAGTTATATGTTTGGTTATCATTCTTAAAAAATTAATGGTAAATGAAAAACTTACTTCTTTAGAAGTACAGCAGCTCTCGGTAGTATATAGACCATGTGACCTGTGACATCACATGTAAAGGGCCACAGAGCCTGGACCTCCTGCAGGCACGATTTGTACACAGCCTAATGACAAATAATAAAATCTTGTATTTTATGGAGATTGTACTGTCTAATTCTTATCAAATTTTGATATGTGATGAATGGGGGCAAAGCTCAAAACTTGTCCAGCTTTTACTTTCATAATTCTTGGATTAATGTGGAAATTATGACACCAAATGTAAACTTTCCTTTATGACCTGTGCAGTATTGTGCCTGCCAGAAAACTCGAAGAATGCACGAAGTCACACTTATTGTAAACAAAGTTCACATGGTCTAAAGCATTTTGAGAATCATTGAATTTTGAAACAAATTTTATTCTGGAAAAAGTTTGTATGCGAAACGTCAGATGCATTTTCTCTAAGGTATACAATACTGAACTTTTGTACTTCTGCTTGCCTGGTAGTTGTGCCTCATAAATATATATATTTTTTTTAATAGACTTTTTATGCCTCTGAAGAAGGTCCTGTTTGGATCGAAAACTAAGGCCACCTACCCTATTCATTATATATTTTTAATAGATATTGTATTAATAGTCTCTTGCCCTTTCTTTTTATTTGCACACTTGAGAATTTATTTAGGTTTGTGACTAGATGGAATAAATTTATCCTGGTGGTAGTACGTATGAAGATAATAAAAAACGGTTGGCCTCACAAAATCATTCTCGTCATATCCAACCTTAAAAGTTAACGTGTATTAAACCAATGGATCATATGCATTACTCGTCGTGAGTCAATTGCAAATAGCCAATTATGGTTTGACCTAAGCTGCCATGATGATACGATCAATTAAGCCCAAACCCTTGTATTTCACTTCGTTCTGCTGCTTCGTTGCCGTTACACCAAACACGTATGTAATGCCCGGCGTTCATGCCCCTTTCTCTCACTAGTCCTGTAATGTTTATATGTGGAGTTCATAGAATCCATGCTGATGGGAACCGCTGATGAAATCAAGCGGACACCTTGGTGATCTTGTTGAATACCCACTACACGTATCACCATTTCCTTCATTGCGCTTTGCCGATCCCCCCCCCCCCCTTAAAAGATTCCCCTAATAATTGGTTTTACGACGGCAGGTGTTGTGCCTGGGTTGAAGCAACGCTTGCCTTTTTTTTCTCCCTCTTCTTGTTTATTATTATTTACTTATTTATTTTGGTTAGGGTTGGTTGCTCGGGTGACGTCATTGCTTGATGTCATCTTCGGTTCGTTTAATAAAGAGTTGTGTGTGTGTGTGTGTGTGTGTGTGTGGTCGGTGGTTGTGTAGTTGGTGTCACATTGTGTCCTGCTTTAGATGAGCGAGCGTCGTCAGTTGAATGTGAGGTATTCACGACCACATTACACTTAGTGAGTGGACACTCTCTGCTACAGAGAGTCGACCTTTACCGGATCAACGGCACATGTTTAGAAGGCATTTGATGTTGTAACATGTCAACTTCAATGAGCAACGATGCTGATACTGTCCGAGCTGGAGTGAGGGAGCTGGAGTGAGGGAAAGCAAGTCGTAACTCGTACTCCATGCTCGTTGCTGTCAGGGTCTTTCCCTTTGTGATACTATAACTGACCGTGGATCGTCTTTGCTCTATGCTTGCTCGCTGGTGATATTTATTATACACAATTGGGGGTTATTTATTGGCTGATTGCGTTATTCTGGTGAGTAACTCTTATGGATTTATGTTGACTTTAATCTGACAGCTTTGAGTATTACCGTAATGTAATGCAATTTCAACTTTTTTTAGTTTGCGTTATAAACATGAATGTACATGATCTGTGAATTGTTGGGCTGTTTTGCAGTGGACGGACTGAGTAGTAAAACTTGCAAACTTGATAGGGCTCATTGCACTAAGAGTTTATCAATTAGTATAATAATCAATGAAATTCAATGCTCATGCGCAAAATTGTTAAAATAGTATTTTCTTTGTCATACCAAGTCCCAGGTGGGTCCATTTAAAGGCAGTGGACACTATTGGTCATTTATACTCAAATTAATTATTAGCATAAAACCTTACTTGGTAAAGAGTAATGGGGAGAGGTTGGTACATGTAGTATAAAACATTGTGAGAAATTGTTCCCTCTGAAATGGAGTAGTTTTCTAGAAAGAAGTCATTTTCCACGAATTTGATTTCAAGACCTCAAGTTTAGAATTTTGTTTTCTTTCATTATTATCTCGCATTTTCGACGACCAATTGAGTTCAAATTTTCACAGGTTTGAGAGACACCAAGTGCGAAGACTGGTCTTTGACAAATTGCCAATAGTGTCCACTGTCTTTAAAGTTGTGTTTGCTAATGTTAGATTATTTAATTTTGAGTTGACAAAAGAGAAATTGACTAGAGCAGGACTGACATCTATAGTCAAATTTACAATTTACCAAAAGTGAGTTTCTCTTGTGGCCGATCATTCCTTGATGTTTGACTTTACCGCTTTTGTAAAACTATTTTTAAAGAAAGGGTAGTTTAAAACAGATATTTCGGAAAATTCAATTTTCTGGTATTCATGATCTTAAAGTGTATGCTATTGTTTTTATTGAAGACTTAAATAATTCCCGAACTCTAGTTTTCAGTTCAAACACACTCACAAAGAATGTTTGATAAGGGGGTAAATGATTTTGGGGATTTGGTGCAAATTTACAATGAGGCTTGTTTCTGTTGCGGCAATGGAAATAAGCAAATTGTGAGATGGGGATCCAAATACTATTTTTAGGACTACATTTTAGCATCAATTTTTCTCACAGAACTCTGGGATAGTACTGAATATCGGTGTACGGGTAAAAACAACTTATATTCTTTATCCCCGATGCAAAAATTGACATCCAATAAATCGTTGGCAAATGTACCCCTGCTGACACATAATGTACATGTAGACCTGTATGCTTCGTTTTTTAAAGGGCAATAGCACCAAGGCATTTTCTCCTCGATAAAGGGCACTCTATGAGGAAGTTGTACAATTCTACTGGAGAATTTCAAGGGCACGAAGGCAATGATCGGGGGCACAGAGCCAATTGCCTTCGTGTGCCTCTATCCACTGGGCTAGCCTGTTTGCGAGTGCCTGAGACTAAGGTTGTGGGTTTGAATCACCAACGAGTGATTTGCCTGTGGTGGGCTTTTATTTCTTTGACAGAACTCGGGAAAGTAGAACTTGAATTAAATTCATTATCCCATGCAAGAAATAATATTTTCATTTGGGATTTAAATTGATAATTGACTGCATTTGTCTCTCATGCTGCAAGTACATGTCAGCCCAGTGTCAGCATACAACAATATGGAACGGGGAAAATCAAAACAAATGCATTATTGAAGGCGACATTAAAATTGTACGTACCAACGTTGCGCGAGAAATAAATGTACTATTAATTTCATTTGTTGTAACGTGCACGTAGAAAAGGTCTACCCGGATGGTTCTGTTTATTTTTATAATATTATTATTACAGATTATTAGATTGAAAAAAAATTATTAAGTGAAAAAAATGTGAAATGTTGTAGAGTACATTGTTATGGGAGTGGTATAAACATCTTGGAGAAATGAATCTACTTCGTGATTATATTTTACTTTATCCTCTTAGTCAACAAAACACAAACAGATTCTTTCATTAACTACCCACTGTTCTCAATTTAAATATTTAAATATCTCTAATATTTCAAAAGCTGAGTTTTACGCTGACTGGTTAGTGATTTTGCATAGTTTAAAATTTCCTTGCATGTGATTTTTTTTCCTCGTCCCCGATGCAGTAAATTGGTTTCACTATGTAATAATATTATGTTTCCATGGAAATGGTTTGTGATTCATTGGTTCATGTTATAATGCTGGCTACAATATGGACGTTGCATACAAACAATTTGCGACTCCCAGACAAGCAAATAAAATGCGCTCGGACGAACTCAAATAATAGAACTGGGTCGGTATGACCTAAGGTAATGCGAAGGATCTGAATGTCAATCAATGTTTTATCCTTCAGTGTGCCCCAAAAAATTGTCATTATTTTAACGTTCGCAACAGAGTGTGTGTACAGTGCCCGTTAAATTTACGCCAAGGAATTGATAGCATTATGTACAAACGTAAACCCGTCAATTAACGATGGTCCTTGGGATATAAATGTCACACAGTAGGCTTTTGTTAAATCTTAGTACAGCACATGACATGAAAGCAAAACATTTCACGCTCGACGAACATTAGACACACGGCGTATGTATAATTGTTGTTTTGTGTTCTTTGTCCTTTGTACATTAATCGTATGCCAAGTTATAACACTGTGCTTTTCTGCGATGTTCCAGATTTGTAAATGGAAGATACGCTTTTGTTAATTACTGTAAAAATTTATGGCATAAAAAACGTTTGGTTAGAAGTCTATGGACGTCATCATCAGAAAATCTTGAAGGTGCCATTCTGGTCGGCAATTTCACTGTGCGTTTTTAAATATAACTCTATGCTGCGCGTTATGCAGTGAAGTGCGCATTTTAGGCGACGCGGCGTTAATACAAGTAAACCTAACTTGCCCACCAACATGGTGAACGTGGCATCAGTCGCCGCGTGTGACGCGCGTGCAAGGGGTCAATAAGCAGCTCTCGATGAAGCATTGTGAGAATTATTTCACTTCTAAGTGATGTCGTTATTAAATGTAAAAAAGATACCATTTGTTAATGCCCCAAAGTTTGAATCTGAGAAGCTTTTGCATTTCCGCTTCTCAGATTGTGTTTTCCTATTGAGATTGTTCTTCCTGCGTGGATGTAACCGCTCAAAACTTTAAAATGCAACCACCCTTCAAATGAAATTTTCAAATGTTAGTTTGATTGTAAAACACGTTTATATAGAATTTAAACAATGAAGCGTTTCCAAAAACCAAAAGTTTACCTTGCCTTTGAAGGCAGGGGACACTGTCGGTAATTACTCAAAATAATTATTAGCATAAAACCTTTCTTGGTGACGTGGAGTAGCTGATGGTATAAAACATTGTGAGAAACGGCTCCCTCTGAAGTGCTATAGTTTCCGAGAAAGAAGTAATTTTCCACGAATTTGATTTCAAGACCTCAGATTTAGAAATTGAGGTCTCGAAATCAACCATCTAAGCGCACACAACTTTGTGTGACAAGGGTGTTTTTTTCTTTCATAGTTATCTCTTTCATCGTTATCTCGACGACCAATCGAGCTCAAATTTTTACAGGTTTGTTATTGTATGCATACATGTATGTTGATATACACCAAGTGAGAAGACTGGTCTTTGACAATTACCAATAGTGTCCACTGCCTTTAAACATAGCCCTAGCACCTGCTTCATCAGGAAGCCAGCTCGTAATTTTTTTCTTTCTTCTTTTGATTCTGGCTATTTTTGGTTATCGCTCATCCAAGCCTCATTCATGTGGTAATTCAAGCAGGGGTTATTTCATTGCTTGGGACTTCTCACTGATTGATGGGGTGCATTTTCTCTTCCTTCTTGGAAGACGGCGCTGCGAGGAGCTGGATGTCTGCAGCTAGGCATCCTCTTAGGATGGCTTCAACGCTAAGAGCTTTTTCCCTCTCTCTGGGGGAGTAATCTACCAGGGGTGGCTTTTTGGCTTTCGCTACCCAAACCTATAAATTGTTGTCTCTTTGTGACTGATCAATTTAGTACACGAATGGCGTTATTAGAATGTAAAGTATTGTACATTGAATGTGATATCGGACTATTGGGTGTTTCAGGGCTGGAATTTCATCTTTGAGAGAGGAAGGCCATTTTCATTTTGCAAAAGGCACATCTATATGTTGAAGTCCTTTAGAAATCACTTAAAACAGCATTATTCAAATGCAAGGCATTTGTATATGTTCATAGAATTCTCATATGGAGGGGGGGGGGCGCTCATATTGAAAATAAACAGGCCCCATCAATCGTATGTTTCCTAATTTTTGCGAGAAAAATCATCCGTTTCAGTCTTCAAATTTTATCTTTGAGAGGGGAAGGCCATTTTCATTTTGCAAAGGGCACATACATATATTGAAGTCTCAGTCTATGAGAAACATGATGTTTGAAGGGGCATCAAGGCAACCATTTTAAAAAAATCAGAAAAACTGTGATTAAATGGCCTAAAAAGTCTGTTAAAGACACTGGACACTATTGGTAATTGTCAAAGACCAGTCTTCTCACTTGCTGTATCTCAACATGCATAAAATAACAAACCTGTGAAAATTTGAGCTCAATTGGTCGTCGAAGTTGCGAGATGATAATGAAAGAAAAAACACCCATGAAGTTGTGTGCGTTCAGATGCTTGATTTTGAGACCTCAAATTCTAAACCTGAGGTCTCAAAATCAAACTCATGGAAAATTACTTTTTTCTCGAAAACTACTCCACTTCAGAGGGAGCCGTCTCTCACAATGTTTTATACTATCAACCTCTCCCCATTACTCATTACCAAGTAAGGTTTTATGCTAATAAATATTTTAAGCAATTACCAATAGTGTCCACTGCCTTTAAACCTCTGTGTAGGTACAATGTAAGTCAGCCATTGAATAAAATATTCATACTTTAATCCATGAACCCAATACATGTATGATACAACAATGTGATGAGGCACCTCTTTCAAATTCCTATCCAACAAAATAGTACTTTTAGGGTAATTATACCAACGCACTGATAAGAAAACTTAATAACAATAATGCAAAAAGTGTTGTTAAAATTTACTTCTTTTTTTATTCTTTACAGATTTCGGGCAAATACCCTCCCTGAAGAAAGTATGAGCAGACGGAACAGGGAATACAAAGTAAGAATCTCGATTTATTTATTAAATAATATCTTTTTTTATTATAATTACATGTACCTATACAAGTCAAAGATGGTACAGAATATGACATGGCGGTACATGAACGCTGTGTTGACAGAGAGTGCAGAAACTCTGTATCCAATTCCTAGATAAATTCCTTGAATCCTCCATGTATGTATTGCCCGCATTACCCATCGCTGGCATGTCATTACTAAGTAATTTATCTTTACCTTGGATCAGACAATACACTGATTTCATCCAGCGCCACGACGAGAGACAACACAAAAACAAGAAAGAAGAGACGAAAAAAAAGCCTGTCATGAAAAACCTGTGCATTTTTAATGGCGATGATCGGCAGGGTAGGTTGGATCATCATGGCCGTTACCTTGGCCGCAATAATGGGGTATTAATTCATGCTGTCAGTGTTTTGACGAGACACTTAAAAAAAAGCGTAATTGCCTTTGGGTGTTTAAGGACCTTGAATGCAGATGCAGGCAGTTTTGAGAGAGGGGGGGGGGGGGTCGACAGGATCAAGAAGGGGACTACCCATTAAGCTAATCAAGCAAGTTGTTTGAGATGACGAAGTGCAGACACGATAATAGTTGAATCATTCTAGGAGGTGTTGTTGTTTGAAATGAAACATCCCACTTGCGCGCCGTTCATCCGTGGTACAATTACTAGGAATTTAACATCCGTATTTTTAGTTGAATCATTCGAAAGAGCTGAGGCGACGTGGTTTGGAAAGTAAACGACCAATGCGCAACCCCCGCACCATTTATGTGGTTGGGTTAACGTTTTAATGGTTCGTGGGCCGAGCAACACTCACTAATGGATCACTCAAAGTTTTCAACATGTTGAAGGATGTACCGGGAGTGCTGACTGCTGAAGCCACACTCCCTCCCGACCAACCAAGGCATTTCTTAGCAGCATTCTACATGTAACTTGGAATTACAAGCAGGGTGCAGGCCATTGACTCCATTGCCCCTGGTCTTGGCCTTGGTGCCCCTTCAAATGTTTCCCATTGACTTAAAGGCAGTGGACAGCGGGACACTATTGGTAATTACTCAAAATAACTATTAGCACAAAACTTTGTAACGAGTACAATGTAATAGGGAGAGGTTGATGGTATAAAACATTGTGAGAAATGGCTCCCTCTGAATTAACGTAGTTTTCGAGAAAGAAGCAATTTTCTACGAATTTGATTTTGAAACCTCAGATTTAGATTTTGAGGTCTCAAAATCAAGCATCTGAAAGCACACAACTTCGTGTGACAATACTATTTTTTCTTTCAATGTTATCTCGCAAATTTGACAACCAATTGAGCTCAAATTTTCAGTTATTTTTTGTTATGCATATGTTGGGATACACCAAGTGAGAAGACTGGTCTTTGACAATTACCAATAGTGTCCAGTGTCTTTGAAGACTTTCCAGTGGAAGTGCCCCTTTGCAAAATGAAAATGGCCTTGCTCTTTCAAAGATTAATTTCCAGGCCTGCTATCCCCACCCCCGCTAGATTTTGCAGTAGTTTGTTGTCGTCAAATATATTTGTGAACCACGAAATGTTGTTTGTGTTTATACCCTATGCCTATAGTTGTGCATTGAATACTCAGTATTTTCGTGAGTCCTGTGAAAAAATATTCCATTCCTACTCGCTGCGATACCGGCTGCTAAGTTATAGGATTTAAAGGCAAGGTACACCTTTGGTAATTGTCAAAGATCAGTCTTCTCACTTGGTGTTTCCCAACAGAAGCATAAAATAACAAGCCTGTGAATATTTGAGCTAAATTGGTCATCAAAGTTACGAGAAAATGATGAACACCCTTGTTGGACGAATCTGTGTGCTTTCAAATAGGAATAACAGACGTCTAGCTAGAAGTCTTTTATTATTTTAGTGAGAAATTACCTCTCTCTCAAATACTACGTTACTTCAGAGGGAGTCGTTTCCCACAATGTTTTATACTATCAACAGCTCTCCAATGATCGTTACCAAGTCAGTTTTTAGAATAATATTTGTTTTGAGTAATTACCAAATGTGCACCTTCCCTTTAAACTGCCTCTTGCTATCAGGCAAGCTCAGTGGTCTAGTGGTCACACACCTGCTCTTTAATGGCAAAGGTCGTGGGTCGTAGTTGGAATCCAACCCGAGTAAAATGCCTGTTTTTTTTCGTTTTTTTTCACAGGACTCGGGGGAAGTACTGAGTAAACAATGCTCTTAAAATACTTATCATGATCAGTGTGTGGGTAACACACAACATCATTCTTTATCCCTGATGCAGATTTACAATTTTTAAAAGTGCAGAGATATTATACTGAATAAACAATGTTTGAAGTCAGTCAATAACCCTCGCAGTCGAGTATTCCTATTCGGGGTATTGGCGCCGCATTTTCGGCAATATCTCATTAAATTTTAGTTTTATTGTATACATCTACATTTATGAAGGATTGAAGCAATCAAATGGTTCCGAAAACCAAAGTTATATACTTTGCCTTTCAGGCTGTAAAGTTTTTATCTTTGAAATAAAACACAAAGCAAGAAGCAGTTAAAACAATAATATAATTCAAAAAAACTTTTTTTGGGGGGGAATGTAGGAAGCAAACATAAATTCTTTTTTTGTGGTTTGTTTATTAGGATGTTGTTCAAAAGCTTGTGGGCCGTCAGAGCAACGCAGCGCGTGGTTCTCCAGACCAGCAGCGGAAACAGCAGCAACGACAGATGCTCCACCAGTTACGACAGCACGTCTCGGAAGCGCGCTTTGAGACGGGCGAGGCCGTCTCGCACATCCAGGACGGCATGAATAAGATGGAGGCACGCCTCAGTCAATCCAGTATGGACAGTGAAGAGGGCGTGTTCCACGGCGGCAATCCAAACAGTATGAATGAGAAGTATCAGAGTGATACGTTGCGCGCGATGCAGGAGTTAGTCGTCAAACGGCGGCAGAGCGAGCTGGACGAGACGCACGTCGCCGTCGAGCCCGGACGAAAACCCGAGGAACTTCCCGTTGTCGAAGTGTCACCGAAGAAACATTGACATTTTCTTCAAACCTCCTCCTCCATCTCAATTTGTCTTGTATATTTATATATTATTCCTGCATCTTCTATGAAGAGATCTATACAGGCATCTTAGCCTTATTTTGCCAGTTGTAAACACGATACTCATGGATTTTCAAAGGTGTTGGATTTTTTATTGACAAATTTTGTTTCTTTTCTTTTTTCATACTTTATATTTAGGGAGCACATCTTCATTGCATAAGATTCATTTTAATTGTGTTTATAGAGAGGGAAACTAAAGTTTTTAAATTAGATGACACGCCCCCCCCCCCCCCCCCCTCCACCAAGCTCGAAAGGAAAAAACCATATTAAAACTAAACCTAGTTAC
Organism: Asterias rubens; assembly: GCF_902459465.1. Classification (NCBI taxonomy): domain Eukaryota; kingdom Metazoa; phylum Echinodermata; class Asteroidea; order Forcipulatida; family Asteriidae; genus Asterias; species Asterias rubens. The sequence goes on from NC_047080.1 coordinate 2,425,465, forward strand.
TAATAAACCTAGTGAGCTTGTAAACCACCATATTCAAAAAACCTGACGTTCATTGAAGTTGCCATAGTGATTTGTTTTTCAAACTTTTGCATAACAAAAGAAACAAGGTTGCGACAAATAGTTAGCGGCCTGAGGTCAGTGTGTATGTAGACTGAAAACCCAATCGAAACCCAGCAGGATTCGAACTAGGGTCCCTGAGGTGGAAGGCACCATGAAAGAAACCGCCCGCCACCCCATACAAGTTGGCAAATCTCCCAGCCAACTTTTCTTTACCTTCCGCCCGGGTAGTAGTTCAAAAAGCAGGACAGTTCTTTTCAGAACTGGGAAGTCTCCTGAACATCCGATAAATCTACTTCGCGGTAGTAGAATAAAGCAAGACAGTTCTCTCAGAACAAACTCTACCTGGAAAGTAGATACACACATGGTGTTACCGCATTTAAACCAAATATATATGGGCAAATCTAGACGGACAAGTAGTATTTCTTTCTTTCTTAGTTTCAGTTTTTATAGGGTGACTTGGTCTTCATCTTATTTATAGTATTAAGTTAATTAATATATTACATTGTATATACTATTTATCAGCGCATTTGTTTATATGCACACACAGTACTACTTTGTTTAAATTAATGATATTTAATATAAAGGGTTATATTGCTGTCAATGTTATTGTAAGATATATCAAATATATATATATTTAATATTTAATATTTTGTTATACATTTTAGGGCCTTAGTATTATGAATAGTCAAATTAAATAGTTTACAGTTAAGATTTATTGGGATCCTATGTTTGATTAACAATTGAGTGGCGAAAAAAAAAGGGACCTGCAGAATCAGTTTTTTATTTTCTCGGGCTGTGTTTGATCGAAATGTTAAAATAATTTTAGGAAATTCAATTCTCAGGAGTGTTTTGTGTGGAAAAAGTTTTAAATAACATGCTAGGTAAAAAAAGAAAAACAATCGCTGATTTTTTCAGTCAAACTTTCTACTTTCTACCCAATCATCTAGATAATTAGTTAACGACCTGACGTTTCAACCCTGGCAGGGTGTTTCGTTGTTGGACCCTAGCTTAGTCTCTGGGCCTTCAAGAAAGACTCTGCTAGGGTAAAATCCTCAGGCCATTAACTAGTTTTTACATTTCTACAACAGGTCCTTTAGGTTGGTAAGCATTATACTATGTTTTACGTGGTCCTTAAATTATGGAATATGCCAATTTGATTTTGGCTCAAAAAGCGTCTTTATTCAAGTTTTTTTTTTTTTTTTCTAAATAATTTTATATTTTTCTTAGGACATTGAGTACTGGTATTGGTCATTTACTCGGATAGTTTGGTTATCAATGATTCTTGCAAAATTCAATCCTTTCTTAAAGACACTGGACACTATTGGTAATTGTCAAATACCAGTCTTCTCGCTTGGCGTATCTCAACATATGCATAAAATAAAAAACCTGTGAAAATTTGAGCTCAATCGTTCGTCGAAGTTGCGAGATAATAATAATTTAAAAAAACACCCACGTCACACAAAGTTGTGTGTGTTCAGATGCTTGGGAGCCGTTTCTCACAATGTTTTATAACACCCAACATTTCCCAATTACTCGTTACAAAGTAAGGTTTTATGCTAATAAATTTTGAGTAATTACCAATAGTGTCCACTGCCTTTAAACTTGCTGCTAATCACTTTCAAAATTATCCATCAAAATGGCGGCCTAGTCTCTCACTCAAGCTTAAAACACCTCAGTAGCTTTGATGCTGTGTACATTTGTCATACAAATTCAAAACTACTGATGCAACTTTAGCCTGGAAAAGAGACATGGAATCCCTGTCAAATACTACATGTATAAAGTGATACATAACAGTCTTTCACTATTATTATAATGAATTTATAAATAATGGAAACTTTTACTCGAAAAACCCCCAGCCTTTGATGTGTAAGAAGATAAAGGAATATTTTTAAAGAAAAGACCTCTAAAGGAATTGAAATTATTATATATTTTAAATAAGTTGTTTATGTCCTCCATTTTTGAAAACTGTTGAAATAAAACTCGACACAACTATTTTTGCAAACATTGTGTAATAGTGGCCGAACACTTGAACCCTAGAAGACTTGTTGATAATCTCTCCAAATGTTTTTTTTTATTTTTTTTTTTATAGACAGATGGGAGTTAAAGTGCATAACTATGGTAATATTTAAAATATAATTTTGCTTGAAAATTAACCCTCTAGAAATATGGTGAACACTAGTGAAATAATTAACTGGTTGGTCTCGGTGTATAACCGACAAATTTACCTAAACCAAACACTGTCATGTAAAAAAAGAAACTTGAATCAAAACATATAGTATTTGATTTTGTTTTATCCACAATGTTTTCCAAAGAGATAGAGCAATTGAGTTGTTAATTTTTAGTTACTAAATTTAATTTATTTGTAATTTATTTTATTTTGTAAGTGAAACTATGCCTTTATTGTTGGACAAAATTCTGGAAGTGTGAGTTTGTTCACAGAATAGCCTAAATGCTGCTTATTTTGAGGTGTACCTGTACATGTATTCAAAATGTCTAATCTAAATATACTAATTGTTCAGCTTTTTCCCATATTCCTCGATCAAGTTGGGTAAATTGGGGAAACTGGTTTCTATTGTGTTGTATTCTATATTATGGGTTGAGATTTGACCATTGTTATAATCAGGGTGGTGTTAAGTGTTAAATAAAGACATTTATCGTTCAACTTATCAAACCATTTGTTGTCTGCATCTCTCTGTGTCGAATTTGTTGTGTTTGTAAATCTTCTACCAAAATTTATTTGTAAAAAATGATGCGGGGATCCACCTGTAAACATACTACAATAGTTAAATAGGGCATGGAGGATCTAAAATTCATTCCTTCATGAGTATGGCCTAATTGCTTGGGGAACTTTTTGGGGAAAAAAACACTGCATCAGAGTCGAATTTGGGGGGAAATCCACAGTTAAGCAAAACTGTAATACTACACCCAATTTATTTTTATTCAGAAGGAAAAACTTTTCAGGAAATTGGACGAATGAGGGCGCGCTTTTAGTTTTTGGTGAACTTCAGACCATACTTCAGACCATGGTCTGTAACCCAACCTCTCTAGTATTGTAACGAATGTGTTTTGAGGAGAAAGTTGAGGCACCAGTCGACTACATTTTCTCACGCCGGTGCGTTCAATCTTTCCTGGAAAAGCTTTGCCGATTTAGGTGTATTTTTATACCTTCTGTAAGGTGAGTATCTTTGTTATTTCTTGATTCATGAAGGGTTTGAAATTCAAAGTGCGAGTTTTTTTGAAACCAGTAGATGTAAAACGGTATATCTCCTTGTAAATAATAACAAAATTAATTTAAAGGTCAACTCAAAGTAAAATGTCACGCACGAGTAAAACGCTGTGCGGGATCTTCGCTTGGTAGCGCAAACTCAATGCTCGACCACGCAGTTTCAAACTGCGCAACCGAACTGACTGAAATTGAAAATAAAAGATGTGATTGTGTCCATGAAGATTTCATTTCTACCTCCATGCATGGTGTGTGTGTTATGTGCTGTTAAAAACTTGTTTTTGCAGTGTGCTGTCCTGAGTGGGTGTTGGAACTGATCTGTTGAATGAATGAAGAATGTGTCTGAAAAAAAAAATTGCTTTTAATTTTTAAACCTAAAATTATGAAAAATAATAATTTGCAAAGAGAGATATTCCGAATGAGTGAGTGAACAATTGAAGTGGTGATGGTAAATGGAAACCTTTCCAACGACCAGTGCCCAGATTAATGAGATTTGCCGAAATTTTACCATTTTTCAAAATAAAAAATTATGACACACATTCTACACACTCGAGGCTGGTTTATAGTTGGTCGCGCAATTGTCGAGCGATGGAAACCTCAATGCGCGATCAAATAAGACACAGTCTTAGGCCTCAACGATGACTATTAACTGTGTCGCACGTCCAAATTTCCATCGCGAGATCGACTATAATTCGACCTTATAAATTAAAACACATTGATCTCCAATGTGGAATAAAATAGAAATCTTTACTTTAGAAGAAAAGTAATTACTAAAAAAAAATTGTGAACGTGGACAACAAGCCGACAACACGCCGACAACAAGTTTTGAATACCTCAAAAATGGCAAATAAACCATAAATATGTTAGAACTATGTGTGCTTTGTAATATAAACACAAATTTAATGGAACGAAAAGTGTGAATTTTTAACCAACATTTTTTTTTAACTTACACGGAAATCTGTCGGATGCCGTCTTGGCTAAAAACCGTGTTTGGACCAGTCCAACCGATTTCCGAACAAAGGAGGTCGCTGGTCCAAGTCCCACTCCAGTTAATATTTTTCTTGTTCAAACCCAAACTATTTCAAACAGTCAGTTTCCCTTGTGGTTAGTAATAACCTGATATTTTCTTAAATTTTAGCTTTTTTTCAAGAGTGCATAGAGAAAGCAATATGTACTGGCAGCAGCAGCAGCAGTCGCAGCAGCAGCAAGGCAGCAGGTATGGAAGGCAGTCTAGTAACAACATGTCGCAGTCTCCCCCAGGGTGGGGGTCGCCCACTAACAGCAACCTCCCAAGTCTCTTGGATATGAGCGGCAATCTTAGGTAAGAAGAGATCTTCCTTAACCAGTACTCCCTAGACTCGATCACCAACAGGTAGTTGACCTCGATCCTCAATTACCCTCAAGTTTCTTGAGACTCCACAGTCCACCCCAACATGTTTGGACTTGGCTACAGGGGTTTCCCTTCACTTTGTTTTGACTCGCCATCTGTAGACGAGCCGACCATTTTTTTTTTAGTTGTCGTTGCTGTTTTTACTCGCATTTTGAGACTGCTAGTTTCGAACCCTGGGCTAATGTAGGGTTACCAAGTGTGCCCTCAATTTTCTGAAAACTTTAAATTTGCATACCTCTAATAAAAAGTAAATTTTGTGTCCATGACCTTTGTATTCATCACTGATCATCACTCGCTTTTCTGTTAAAGCTTTGAGCAAGAGAGATCACATTATTCTTGAGAAAAGCAAGTTTACTTGAGTCATTCAAGAATATGCTGAAGACCCACTGGTTTCGTCGACGGTGATTTTTATCTTTGGTGTAGATTACTTAATCTGTGCGCTTTGCGACCTCGGGAAATGGCGCTCTATAAATGCCAGCTTATTTATAACATACTAATTACATATTACATCCTTCGTATTCAGGAGATCTGAACCGCTTCTAAGAACACCTGAATATGGCAATAGAGGCCCCCCGAGTCGGAGCACTGGATTGCTGGAGAGTCCGCCGATGGCGTATCAGAAAACTCAACAAGACATGCTCGGACAGTTGGATTCTGGTATTGATGAGTTAGTGGCAGCTAAAGTACGCATCCAACAAGCCATGCTGGCGGCCAGCGCCGATACATATGATCATCCACCAACGTCACCAAGTAAGAGGGTTTGAGAATTTGGTTTAGCTTTATTTGTTAGGTGAGATTTGCGGTTTGTTCTGAAAAGAACCGATCGGTGACAACGCAACATTTTTATCAGTATGCTTTGATCGTCTTCAGGAGAACACTACTTAAAAGAGATTTTCACATGGTGTTACTGCAAACCTCACCTAAATACTTCAACCATGCAAAGTTTCAAAGTTTACTTTTCATACAGAATATGTTGGGGCACTAGTGACTTTGACCTGTGCTTGGTCACACTCAAACTCTCTCATTTAATTTTGTTGAGTGTTAGCATGGAACAGGGGTGGATTTCACACTAGTTTATCTCGAGTAAGAAGAGTAGTTATTCATCCTAAGTTAAGACTAGCGATGCGTTTTTAATATCTCCTAGGGCTATAGAACTAGTTAGGACTAGTCCTAAAAAAGTTATTACTAGTCCTAAGTTAGGACTTGTCCTAAGTTAGGACTTGTCCTAACTCTTTGTGAAATCGACCCCTGGTTTAATTTCTTCTCTGGGTTAGATATTGCAGTGTGAACAGAATCTTTGGGTCAGTTTTAATCCATGTAGAAGACTTTGTACACAGGTCGTCAATTACAAGGATCAAAGGTTGGAAGTGTGAAAGGGATGTAGAGTAAACAAGCCTATATGCTTTGTGTCTGAAAGGGCAAGGGCACCAAGGCATTTTCTCCGTGGTAAAAGGAACCCTATGAGGAAATAGTACTGGAGTATTTTGCGAGCACTAAGGCAATGACCAGGGGGCATTGAGGCAAACGCCTTTGTTGCCTCCCTGAATAATCAGGCCCTAGTAAAACAAAATAGATTTATTATGTTTGTGAATTTTGGTGTAATTACAGCTTTTCAGCAGCACAGCCGACCCCAGTCAACGCCCAACAGGCAGCAGAATCAGAATCAATGGCGCCAGCAGGTGACGCCGCAATATCAAGACAAGAGAAGATCGAGCGGTGGTGGACAGATGGGAAGGAATACCGGAGGAGGAGGAGCCCGCGGAGGCAACGATGGGCGGAGGAGCGGCCCAGGAAGTGGTGGAAGGGATAACAGAGGTAGCGGCGGAGTTGGGCAGAATAGAGGGCAAAGCTCAGCCAAGAAGAGGAGAAATAGCTCTGAAGCTTACGATCCGGCCAGACCCACGGAAGATGACCGCGGATGTAAGTCTTACCCTTCCCTACTGTAGCTTCACCCCTGTCCCTTCTCTTGGCTTTTTGTTTTCCTATAAGGTGACTGACATATTTGAAACATTTGACTGCACCAGTAGTGTATGGTGTCACAAAAGTCCTTATTTGTATGGGTTTTATCAAATTAATTTTGAATTTTTTGGAGCTGTTGGTGAAAAGGGTTCATTGATAAAGAGTGGTCTTCTGAGTTGTTGTTCGGAAAAAGAAACATTAAAGACACTGGACACTAATTGTTAATTGTCAAAGACCAGGTTTCACAGTTGTTGTATCTTAATCTCAATATATATGCATACAATAACAAACCTGTGAAAATTTGAGCTCAATCGAGACCTCATCGGTCGTCGAATAGGTCGTCAAAATTGCGAGATAGTAATGAAAGAAAAAACACCCTTGTCGCACCATGGTCACACGAAGCTGTGTGCTTTCAGATGCTTGATTTTGAGAACTCAAATTCTAAACTTGAGGTCTCGAAATCAAATTCGTGGAAAATAACTTCTTTCTTGAAAACTACGTCACTTCAGAGGGAGCCGTTTCTCACAATGTTTCATACTATCAACCTCTCCCCATTACTCGTATTCAAGTAAGGTTAATTACCAATAGTGTCCACTGCCTTCAACTTTCTAAGTTAATCATTTATTTGCTGGTTTAGATTTATTTTGTCAAAGTCTGTATGCAATTTTTCATTCAACAACCCTTTGATCATTCTGAGTATGAAATTACAATGAATGACCTTATAGCACTGAGCCGGTGTTTTGTGATTCACACTCTACCGTTACGATGCAAAACACCTTTATCACGGTGTGGCCATCTTGATTTGACTCCATTCCAACTCATTGTCAGCCAAACTTAGGCCGTTTCCGAACTAGTGGCTATGGCTGCGGCTACGACCGTTGCCTGGGGTGTTGCTAAGGGCGTCTTATACTTCAATGCATGACGACCCGGCGATCCGGCCGTAGCCGTAGCCGCCAATTCGGATACAGCCTGAGGCTGGATGAAATAATAGTCTTGTGCCATATCTATGCAATAAATGTTAGAATTCATTACTGTTATGGAAACAGTGAACATGACCAGTGTGAAAAAAGGCCTATGAAATGGTTACCTTCCCATCATCCCCATGGGGAATAAAAAGTTCATACTTTTTGATGTGTTTGATTTTAACAGTTACAAGTATTGGTCGACCAGTTGACGATCTTCAAGTGACCATCAAGCAACAGTCTAGAGGGAGAGCGGTCGTCGACGATGCTGGACCGGCGAGAAAGAAACCCATGCAGGGACCAAGATCAGGATCTAAGGTAGGCTGGCATAACCTTAAAATACTTTTTTATTTTGTATAACGTTAAGTTTGTTTTTACTTTGAAAAAATCAGTGAATCAATTATTAGTGAGGCCTGAATAAACCTTTATCACGCTGTCACCATCTTGGTCATGTTCCCTATTTCCAATAACAGTAGTGAATGCTAACATTCATTGCGCAAACATGGCACCAGACTCTTATTTCGTCCAGCCTCAGTTTGGGTACAATGAGTTGGAATGGAGTAAAATCAAGATGGCCACACTGTGATAAAGGTCTATTGTCTTTTCTTACAGCCTGCACAATGTTTACATGTTGGTCAGCCATGTATTTAGAAAAGTGACAGTCACGACTAGTCAAACAGGCTTAGACAGCAATATTTGTTGGTGGCTAGAAATCCTTCCTAATCCTCCAAAATGCTTGACTGTTAACAATTACTGATTCTTCTTCTTTGTTTTCCCCAATGTACAGCCCACTCAGCAGAGCAGTGTGGAGAATGATAGCAACAAATCAGCCTGGTTTTGTCATGTCTGCAGGGTCAGCTGTCACAACATCAAGGTAATAATAAGTGTCATGGCGGAGTGGTTAAGAACACCGAATTCAAACTCTGGTGTTTCTGATCAGTAGAGTGTGGGTTCGAATCCCCAGCCGCGAAATTGTGCCCTTGAGCAAGACACCATTGCTTCGTCCTTTGGATGGGACGTAAAGCCGTTGGTCCCATGTGTTGTGTAACGCATGTAAAAGAACCCAGTGCACTTATCGAAAAGAGAAGGGGTTGGCCCCGGTGTTCCTGGCTGTGGCTGCTATACGCGCCGTAGCACCTTGTAAACCCTTATAGGGTGCTTAATAATTGGGTCTCAGAATCCATCACTGCAATAACCTATCTTTAATTTGGAAGGCTAATTTTCGAGAAGCAATCATGCAAGGGCATCTTTGGCAGCCAGCCATATTGACCCACATATGACCACAGAGATTCAACAAGTTTTATTTTTCCGGAGGGATGACGGAAACTGGAGAGGTGGAACCCTCAAGGTGTAGGAGAGAACCAACTCTCAACTCTACTCCCATTGATGGCCTAAGCTGGTTTCAGAAATTGGGCCAGTACACATTCAGTATGCTTACCAGAGTCAGGGTACCAGCCCATATACTATTTCACTAGATTAGAAACCTGCTCAGTTTGCGCTTCAATTTACTTTAAAGGAACACATTGCCTTGGATCGGACAAGTTGGTCTATAAAAAGCGTTTGTAACCATTTTTTTTATAAAATGCATATGGTTGGAAAGATGTTTTAAAAGTAGAATACAATGATCCACACAAGTTTGCCTCGAAATTGCGTGGTTTTCCTTTTACTGTGCGAACTAACACGGTCGGCCATTTATGGGAGTTTTTTTGACTCCCATTAGTCGACAAGGTAAAAGGAAAACCATGCAATTTCCAGGCATGTTTGTGTGGATCATTGTATTCTACTTTTACAACATCTTTCTGCCCATATGCATTTTATAAAAAAACGATTACAAACGCTTTTCGAAGACCAACTCGACCGATCCAAATCAACGTGTTCCTTTAAGTGCTAATTTCAAGTTAATTTTGGGTGTACTGTTTCAATTTTGAGGTTTTTAGGATTTGGTAAGATTACAGTTTATACAGTAATTTTCAGTTTTTGAATTGAAATCTTTTACTTCTTTTAAATCTATTTTACCTCTTGTTGTCTTTATTAAATTGTTCCCTAATTTGGCCCATAGTCCCGATGGAAAATATCTTCTGAAATGATTTCAACTAATAAACTCCTTCTCTTGTTTGTCCCAGGTCTATCAGATCCACATGAAGAGTGACAAGCACCTCACCGCCATGGAGAAGATCACCGAGGTAGCAACATTCCAGAGCGGACAAGCGAGGAAGCGTCTTGAAGCTCAACAGTTCCTCCGTAATCTTGAAGGAGGTGGTGCCAAGGGAGGAGGAGGGCCATCTCCCAGTGGTGGTGGGGCAAGGGGGCCTCTTCCCAGTGGTGGTGGGGCAAGGGGGTCTCCCCTCAGTGGCGGTGGGGCAAGAGGACCTACCGGCGGTGGTGGGGCAAACAATTCCGGAAACACCAACAGGTGATTATGATGTGTTTGTATTGGGATTTTTTGGGGGACACAAGATGACAGCAGAGTTACCGGTAAATCCAATGTTTTTAAAATTGGGTGCCTGCTCAGATAGGCATTCACCTGGTAAGTCTGCTGCAGTCTAGCATTCCAAGTCAACTGCTGCTAACGTCAACCAATTGCGACAGTCTCCCTTAACAGTGGATCACTGGCTAGATATTAGGAACATATTGAACCAGTGAGATACTGATAAAATGTGCTTGCCTTTTACAAATTGATTGTATTGAGTTTTACTCAATCATAATTACCTTTCTATAACAAAAGAACAGTAATGTTTATGTCTTTCCAGTTTATCTTTGAAGTAATATGAATTCCCTTCTGAACGACGTGTTTATTGTAGACTGGAAGATAACAATTAATTTACTCTTTCAAAAAGTCAGTGAACTAACATTAAAGTTGACGGCATACAAGAAAAGCAAACAATGTTGGTTTTCTTTTTCCGTTTCACAGTAGATCAGACAGGGAGAAGTTTTGCCGAGATTGCCACAAGTATTTCCGAGGAGATCGTTTTGACCACCTCAAGTCAGAAGCTCACAAGGTAAGAATCTTCACGATTTTTGTTTCTGACCAATTCTGTAACGCTCCTTTAATGTTCAATAGTCAACATTTTAAAGTCAATAAATTTGTGTACTAAATGTCAGATTGATGAAGTTTTCTTTAAGTAGTGTCAATGTCTTCTTTTGATAACAGGAAGCTAAGAGGCAGTCTATCCCACGTTGCAGCGCCTGTAACATGACCTTCAAGACATCCCAGAAGTATGTACAACACTGCAAAGGAGACATGCACAAACTTGTAAGTCATCCCTACAATCAAATGATCCCTCCCAGTGACCTCTGGAGGGGGTTATATTAATTTTGAAATAGTTTATTTAATTAATTTTATGTATTTTTCAATTGACTTATAACACTTATACCTCCTTGTGTAGTTTCTTTATGAAAAATGTTGACACTAAATCTAAAACATATTTTGATTCCCTTGAGTTTCGCAGTAGCATGAAAGATGAGATAGATCTTCTGTTAGTGTTTGGTTAACTCATTTATAATCTGATCTTGTACAAAAGATGTTGGTCCAGAAAAAACTTTGAGCCACAAGCCCTGCAGTATTGTCGATTTCCCCCTAGGTTTGTATTCCTGCAGCCGATTTCACGAAAATTTACGCAACTGCAAAAGTCCACTTGCGCAACGTTTATTGTGTAAGTTGAGCCATAAACATTGCACAAGTGGACTTACGCAGTTGCGTAAAGTTTTGTGAAATCGGCTGCTGGCCACTAAAAAGAAGGCTCCTTCAGATGATCAACACAGTTTGATCAACGGAAATCTGGCCCCAATTTCATGGCGCTGCTTACCGCCATCACAGAATCGGCGCTTAAGGAAGCTGGGAATTCTTCGCTTACTTCAAGTGTGTTTCACGGGTTAGCCGCAAATTTTGGCTTCAGCGCGTCGTACTGTGTGTTACTCGGAATTCTTCGCTTAAAGGGCTAGCGCAGAAATTCGGCGCTTGCATGCAAGTGGAGAATCGTGACCATAAGAGCAGAATTCAGCGGTGAGCAGAGCTGTGAAATTTGGCCCTGTATTGGCAGACGTTTTCTCACACTTATAGCCTAATTATTAAATGTATTATACTGGATTGGTAGAGATGACGCAACAGTTGCAGACGTTGTTCCTGTTTTGTGTGATCATTCATACACATGAAATAATAAACCTGGGAACATTTTAACTTAATCTGCTGAGCGAGTCAGAAGGCAAACGTGACTTTTCTTATTTTAAATTTTTAATTTTATTGTGTTCGCTTTTTCCACAGAAACGAGACCAGCAACTGAAAGAGAAGGACGAAGCAGCTGGGGATGGGAACTACGTCACTGTGGATGCCGTCGGTTTCGATGACGATATGGAGTTCGGAGCTGACTTCCTTGAGATGGAGCTTGGGACAGGGGACGGCAGTCCAGTGAGTTACCCCAAAATAACCGCGCTTTATTCACAACTATTGGACAAGCTCTTTTAATAGCTGCAAAAAAAAAAACTTGAAGAAGCCTTTAAATTTATTTTAACCATGGTTTTGTTTTCTGTGTGGTGAATCTGAAGTCGCTGAGCCTTCATTCACCTTTTCAACTTGAAATGTTAACAACAGCTGTTGACCCATCACACAGTCCAGTGAGCCAACCCAAAATAATCTGACGTTATTCTCATCTAGTGAGCAAGCTCTTTTAACAGTTGCAAAAAAAAACCTTGAAGTTTTTGAAAATTGATTTCAACCATGGTTTTGTTTTCTGTTTGGTGAATCAGACGCTTCCAGCGGTCTGAGTCTTCATCTTTTCATATTGGAGTGTAAATAACTGCAAACAAACAAAAATTAATAACTATTGACCCGTTGCTAATGTCATTCACGCTCTCTTTTTTGGGAGTCAAATTGCAAGGGAAAGTTATTGTAACAAGATTGGAAACGCTGCATCGTCTGCAATGCTTGCCTCACTGTTTATGCCACAGGCTGGGCATGCAATTGAAAATTCTAATAACACTTCAGTCTTCAGTGGGTCGCTCCTTCTTGCAGCCTTGACAGCTAAACTAGGAGGTTGGTGGCCGGTGAAATTAAGTTTTGGACCTTTATCACACACACCCAATGGGCATCTCTAAACGCTCAGTATTTTTTATTTTTTTCCTGCAAGGTATGCAGAGCTACAATTTTGAAGTATGACCCTTATTTCTTTATATAGCACTATGTAATGGTTAGGATTAATCTTAAGGTCTGCATGCTACAGTGCAGGGTTGGGACTCGTTCCCTAAGATTAATCTTAGGTTAGGAAGAGTTTGGTGAAATCGTCGGCAGGAACACCGGGGTGAACCCCTTCTCTTCACAATAAATACACTGGGTTCTTTTTATGTGCATTACTGTGGCTTTATGTTTGGTTGAGTTTCTTGCTTAAGGACACAAGTGTGAAGACCGCGACTCAAACCCTAACTGATCAGAAACATCGGTGTTCTGCAGTTGTTCTGGAGAGCCAATACCCAGTGTCGCTCAAGAAAGTCAGGATTAACTATTAAGAGGAACCCAAACTGTCTCCATACTCACACCAGATATCAGTCTTATCCTACCTCAATCCCCTTCCATAAGCACCTTTGACCTCGCGTTCATGCCACATGGAGATTCTCAGTCAAATCCTATGTACATACCAATTTAAAACATCACCACATGCATCTTGTGTACTTTATGTACACACAAACATTATGCACGCTGCATGCAGACGTGGCGAGCGAATGTGCAGCTGACAGATATGGAATGCTGACGTCACTGCACGTTTATTTTGTTCTTTCCTCATAATTCGAATAATTGTTCTGAGTGAGACAGTGTTTTTTGAAACAGTCTGGTGTCGATGACCACGTCATCATCATGCTTTTAGGGTGTGTAGGAAAAACTGACATGTCAACACATAGACGGCCGTGCTGTGACTTTCATCGAACTACAGACTAATTTCAACAATCTTTCTTTTGACAGTATTTTCAAGAAAATTATTCATCGCTTGCGATTTCATTCAAAACACCAGTTCCACAGGAGCGATGATAGTCCAAGAAAGCCTTCACGAAAGACTCTGCTGGAGTCGAAGCATCAGTCCATTAACTAATTTGTGAACTGAAGTTTCAGTTACTTTATCTACCGTTTTCTCAGGGTACCCCATCCAACGGACTTCATCGTTCAACTGTCTTAAGTTTATTCTGATAAGACTCTGTCATAATGTTGTCAATAAATTTGTGTTCCTTCCAGTTCACTGTTCTTGTCTCTGATTCAAGTTTGGATTAAAAAAAATCTCCTGAAGTTTGGGTGTAAAATATTCTATAGTCTTTATTAAATATCTTGAGCTGCAGGTTTATGGCAAGTTGTGATTTGCTTAATGAGTCTCCTTTTTCTTCAGGGGTTCTGAAATTTCTTGTTAACATTGAGAAGTGTAGAGTTTAGAGGGTTACTGTGAAGACTTCTTCCCAGAAGGTCAACGCACATGAAGTATCTTCAATTCTCTCTTCCTTGTTTGGCTCCACAGCATTTACAGGGTTGAGCTATCTTAGACTTTTATCTGATTTCGGATCTTTAAAAGTTTGTCTACTGAACATAAAGTGTTGTATTTCTCTCAAAATAGATGTTTTGATCTACTCTAGCACTGAATATACTGTTAATAAAAGCTCCTTGGAATCTATAACTCCAGGGGTTTTGTATCAAAGATGGAAATGCCATCATTTCAATGTACCTCTCAAGATCTGGATCCAACTTTCAGAAAATCTTACCACTGCTGTTATTATTCTTTCTAGATTTTCTGTTTAGAGACATTTTGTACTTCCTTCCTCTGTTAACGTCTGTCCCATTTTACAACTGGGCTTCGTTCATCTGGTGTACATAATCTATACCAGTTGATTATTAACGAATATTTACTGATTGGTCTTTAGGTCAATCTGGTCGACTTCTTTTATTTCTATGAGTTTTTCTTCCTACATTCTCTAGGAACGAGAAGATGAGGAAGACGAAGTGGTTATCATCAGCGGAGATGAGAAGGAATGTCTCGTCGTCGGAGACAACGATTCTGTTGTAGTTGTTGAAGACGATTCCTCTGTCAATCCAGATCCTGATAAATCCATACAATCGCCAAAAGGTCAGTCAGGGTCTGAGCCAGAGGTCCAAGAAGTTAGTGACCAGGTTTTGGTTTCAGGGCCTGATGTAGAGCCTTCTGAGAAGCCTGTTGATGAGCCTTCTGTTAAGCCTGTTGATGGGCCTTCTGATAAGCCTGTTGATGAGCCTTCTACTGGAGACACTGTCCCCTTGGTGGAGGAAGCCACCAGTAATGTGAAACTCCTAGAGGGGTCTGAAATGGAGTTGCGTCCCGCCCAGGATGACTCAAAGGTTGAAGAGACCTTTTACCCCAAGAAGCTGGTGGAGCCTGACTTACAGTCAGCCACCGATGGATATTCAGCTTCCTCAGAGGTGGCAAATTCCAGCCAATCAGAATCTAATAAGTCATATGGAGAAGCCACTGCCATTCTGGCAGTGGCTCACCAAGATGTCACGGATAATCAGACTGGGTCTGGATTTAGTGGTCAAAGTGAAGGGAAAGAGTCGAGCGACATGGTTGTTGATGCCGTACCCACAGCGTCGGCTGCCAGTGACCAGCTTCAAGATGCATCTGACCAACAACAACAGGAGACCCAACAGCAGCAGAACAAGCCACCACAGCAAGAAGAAACTACAGAGCTTGTTTTTGATCCCAACAAGCCTGTTGGTAGGTGCTTTCTCTCATACCTCTCCCTCAATTGTACAAGTGTGTTTTCTTTTCATTTCAAACTTTTCATGTTTTTCCTTCATTTCTTAGCAGCTACATGCATTTAAACGAATCTTTTCACAAGACCCTTCTTTGGTCTTTGTTCGAAAAAAGCTTTATAGTTGATCGGTTCTAAATTGCTACTTTACATGGCTGTTGGTTTTGGAAGACACTTTTTTTGTAGTAGTTTGCAGCTGATGTTTCCAAAAATAATCTGTTCTTTTTTCAACCTCCTATTTGTAAGGTTCTCCTTTAAAAAAAATTATTTTGTTTCTGTGATTTCTTTGCAAAACGCTGTCATCTCCGACTTTTAAACATACAGGTTTAATGTTGGATATATTTTCCTGTTTTTGCCATACACCACATACTGAATACTGTGCAATTAGTCGAGCCTGCCTTTTTTTTAGAAACATTTTCACCTGATGGTTAGCTGCTTTAATGGATAAACAGAAAGTGCTTCATGGTGTGAGTGGGCTATCCACCTTCCACCCCAACCCAACCACCCCCTTGGTACCCTGAGGAACTCTGTTGATCTGTACAGCTTTACTCTTGGTACATCAAGCTTTAATAACACACCTCATCAAAACCTTCATCTCTACCCCCTTTCTACTTTCCTCTTCTCTACTTTTTTTCTTTCTCATCCTTTATTTCTCTCTCATAATTCTTGGCGTCATGTTTTCAGTATTGACCCTTCTTCTTTCCCCTTCAGTAAACCCACCCTACTCTGAAAGCTTGTTGCCTCCTGTAGTCTTGGGTCAAGGAATTCTGTTACATTGCTGTCACTTTGCCAAACGCTTGTGATACCACACGATGCCATCAAAACTTAACAAAATGTCTGGCTTAAAGACTATCACAACCAAGCTGTGAACATTGAGTGCTAGATTGTTTTTGAAAACTTTTGATTGTGTGATCTGACATTTGACCTTTGACCCCCACTGAGTAGGAGAAGTGTACCTTGTGCCAGTGTCTGGGTTTTTCTGTAAGCTGTGTCATAAGTTTCTCACGTCGGACAAGGCTGGCCGTGCTCACTGCAAGGGGAAGCTTCACTTTAAGGCACTGAAGGTAAGCCAAGTTGGTTTTAAACCTGAGGCCGATTTCACAAAGAAACAGGATTGATCTTAACTGCTAATCAAACAAAGTTGCTTAGTAAACAATCAAAGTTGCTTGGTAAAGTGTGATGCCACAATGCAAATCACTTTGGCGATACTGGCAAATTGTCTTACAACGTATTTTATTGCTTTGTGAAATCAACCCCATGGCCTGATTTCAGAAAGCATCTATGCACACAAAACTTGCTCAGCACTGAAAAGGTTTGCTCAACAGAAACGGGTTCCCAGACAACATTATATTGATTTACATTGTTGTTGCCACTGGCACCCCACTCAGTAGAGAAATTTGCTAAGCAACGTTTTCTGCTTACAGCTTTAGGAAATTTGGCCCTGGACGATTCTTTGGACATCAAGTGGGGACTTTTACTAAGCAACCCTAGAGTAGATGTTAAACTACTCATTTCAAACTGTTCACTGTTTTCCGTTGTTGCATATAATTGTTGAAAAAATAAGAATAAAACAATCACTGAGCGAATAACTCCAAATGCGAACCTATATTATTTATTTCTCACCAAATTTGACATTTCAGTCGTTAATATTACAAGGGATGTTTTCTGCTATCATCATCATTAGACCATGTAAGTTTGATGTAAATCTGAGATCTTCATGATTTTGTTTCTTACCAATTCAGTATCGTTCCTTTAAGTATTTCATTGTATTTTCTTCTGTTGTTGCATTGATGTAGGAGGAACTGAAGAAGAAAGACGCCGATCAGTATTCAGCGGACGACTCGGACCAAGTGTCTAATTAAAAAGAGGTTGATATACACTCCAAGGTAAGTCAAAGGTTTAAAGACACTGGACACTGTTGGTTATTGTCAATGACCAGTCTCCTCACTTGATGTATCTCAACATATGCATAAGATAACAAACCTGGGAAAATTTGAGCTCAATCGGTCGTCGAAGTTGCAAGATATTAATGAAAGAAAAAACACCCTTGTCGCAACATGGTCACACGAAGTTGTGTGCTTGAGCTCTCGAAATCAAATTTTGGAAAGTTACTTCTTTCTCAAAAACTACGGCACTTCAGAGGGAGCCGTTTCTCACAATGTTTTATACTATCAACCTCTCCCCATTACTCATTACCAAGTAAGGTTTTATGCTAACAATTATTTTGAGTAATTACCAATAGTGTCCACTGCTTAATTGTGAAAACTTTGTACTTGATTCAATTTCCATTTTTTCAAGGACCGAATATCATGCCCGTGTGTTGGGTTTTTGTAAGCTCCTTTTTTCTGAAGTAAAAAAACCTGTATATGATTTGAGGCAACACCATGTGTGTATCTACTTGCCAGGTACAAATTGTTCTAAGAAGAACTGTCTAAAAAAAAATTGTTGGTTTCCTTTTCATGCAGGTTGCGTCATTGTATAGAGTTATTGTTTTCTGAGCACCTTGCCAAGAGCAGAAAGATCAAGGACAATTTAATTTGGAAACAACTAGCCGTAGAGGGCAGCAGACTCGGTACGGAACTAGAGAAGGGACATTTCTCATCATGCCACCATGGAAGTCTTCAAACCAAGAGGGCAGCAGACTATAACAGTGAGCTATACCTTGCTTGATTTCATTCCCTGAACAGTGATTGTTGATCATGGATTCTCCATTACATAGATGGGCACCAGACTATAATACCCTCTCAGCCTCGGTTTGGTATATATTGCTGTGAACAGTAGACAAACAAGATGGCAGGCCCATGAGACTCACAATGGCCGCTACTAGACACAGAACCATGGACCAAAGTACAAGTAAGATGTAACTTATAGTTGCAGTTTTTTTCTTTTTAATGTCATGATTAATTTTGTGTGCACGAAAAGAATGTACTGTTTTTAAAAAATTTAACCATCACTCACTGATAGAAACCTACGAATAAATCTGATTTTAAAATGATTTTGACCTTGGATTTGAAAGAAGTCGAATGAGGTCCAACAGAGGGACAAATCTTTCACCGTTTTGGTAGCAGCCATTTATGTTCCTGTATACATTTACTTAAAGGTGTCTTCAAAACAAAACAATGCTGTTACGTCCATTTGTTCATATTGATTATTTTTTAAATACTCGGAATATGTATCAACGTTATTACTTTTTAAAAAAACTTTTTAGTACTAATTAACTCTTCTTAATTTAGTTCTGTGTTGTGCTTCAAGTAGTGTGCTGGGAGCTATTTAATGTCAGAGTTGAAATTACTCTGAATTTGCAAATACCTTGGCGTGAATATGATTGTAATTTATGGGTCAAAAGCTCAAGTTGTTTGCACAGCCAGTTTGTTACAGGTTTGGTTCTCCTAAAGAAGTTCTTTCATGATTTTTGCATCACCAAAATTGTTTAAATTCTCTGTTGGCTTTAAGATAATCAGGTTCCCTTAATGTATTCAGGTGTTTCTCTATGTGTTTTTAACTCGGATAACCTGTAGTCTTAAGAATGATTATTGATACATTTATGAATATTTAGTATATGCATTCATGAATATGCAGCATGTGCAAATACATTTATGAATATATAGTATATGCAGATACGTTCATGAATTTGTTGTACATTTTGTATATGCAGATACATTTGTGAATATATAGTACATGTATTTGCAAATACATTCATGAATATACAGCATATGCCGATACATTCATGAATACTTATTTTATGCAGATACATTTATGAATATTTACTATATGCAGATACATTCACGAATGTATGCAAATACAAAAACGGACCCATTACTACCAAGGCTTACATCCCCTTTTGTTAATCTTGACATACACAGAATAATTTTTGGTTCAGAAGGGCCTAAATATTATTTGAGTATATTGACATAAGTTTAGAATTAAAATTAATTTTGTTAGTTTTATTTTTGCCTCAATGCATTTGATTTCCTACAAGTTAACCTCAGGCTCATCTAATTTTGCCTGAAAATGCACAAAACCTTGTGAACCTTTCGCTCAAAAAAGGACACAAGGCTGTGGCCTTGTAATTTGAAAAGTTCACAAGGCCTTGTGGCTTTTTTGTCAAAATTTCAAAAGTTCACAAGACTTTGTCAAAAATTGTAAAGTTCACAAGGCCTTGTGACTTTTTTGTCAAAATTTGTAAAGTTTACAAGGCTTGTGACTTTTTCGTCAAAATTTGAAAAGTTCACACAAGGCTATAGCCTTGTGACTTTTTTTGTCAAAATTTGAAAAGTTTACAAGGCCTTGTGACTTTTTCGTCAAAATTTGAAAAGTTCACATGGCTATAGCCTTGTGACTTTTTTGTCAAAATTTGAAAAGTTCACAAGTTGTGACTTTTTTGTCAAAATTTAAAAAGTTCACAAGGCTATAGCCTTGTGACTTTGTCAAAATTTAAAAAGTTCACAAGGCTATATAGCCTTGTGACTTTGTCAAAATTTAAAAATTTAAAAAGGTGACTTTTTTGTCAAAATTTGAAAAGTTTACAAGGCTATAGCCTTGTGACTTTTTCGTCAAAATTTGCAAAGTTCACAAGGCTATAGCCTTGTGACTTTTTTGTCAAAATTTGAAAAGTTCACATGGCTATAGCCTTGTGACTTTTTTGTCAAAATTTGAAAAGTTCACAAGGCTATTATAGCCTTGTGACTTTGTAAAAAATTGTAAAGTTCACAAGGCCTTGTGACTTTGTCAAAATTTAAAAAGTTCACAAGGCTATAGCCTTGTGACTTTTTCGTCAAAATTTGCAAAGTTCACAAGTTGTGACTTCTTTGTCAAAATTTGAAAAGTTTACAAGGCTATAGCCTTGTGATTTTTTCGTCAAAATTTGAAAAGTTTACAAGGCTATAGCCTTGTGACTTTTTTGTCAAAATTTGAAAAGTTTACAAGGCTATAGCCTTGTGACTTCTTTGTCAAAATTTGAAAAGTTTACAAGGCTATAGCCTTGTGACTTCTTTGTCAAAATTTGAAAAGTTTACAAGGCTTGTGACTTTGTCAAAAATTGTAAAGTTCACAAGGCTATAGCCTTGTGATTTTTTTGTCAAAAATTGTAAAGTTCACAAGGCCTTGTGACTTTTTTTTGTCAAAATTTGAAAAGTTTACAAGGCTATAGCCTTGTGACTTTGTCAAAAATTGTAAAGTTCACAAGTTGTGACTTTTTTGTCAAAATTTGAAAAGTTTAAAAGGCTATTATAGCCTTGTGACTTTGTCAAAAATTGTAAAGTTCACAAGGCTATAGCCTTGTGACTTTTTGTCAAAATTTGAAAAGTTTACAAGGCTATAATAGCCTTGTGACTTCTTTGTCAAAATTTGAAAAGTTTACAAGGCTAAAGCCTTGTGACTTTTTCGTCAAAATTTGAAAAGTTCACATGGCTATAGCCTTGTGACTTTTTTGACAAAATTTGAAAAGTTCACAAGGCTATAGCCTTGTGACTTTTTCGTCAAAATTTGCAAAGTTCACAAGTTGTGACTTTTTTGTCAAAATTTGAAAAGTTCACAAGGTTATATAGCCTTGTGACCTTTTTTGTCAAAATTTGAAAGTTTACAAGGCTATAGCCTTGTGACTTTTTCGTCAAAATTTGCAAAGTGTGACTTTTTTGTCAAAATTTTAAAAGTTCACATGGCTATAGCCTTGTGACTTGTTTGTCAAAATTTGAAAAGTTTACAAGGCTATAGCCTTGTGACTTTTTTGTCAAAATTTGAAAAGTTCACAAGGCTATAGCCTTGTGACTTTGTCAAAATTTAAAAAGTTCACAAGGCTATAGCCTTGTGACTTTGTCAAAAATTGTAAAGTTCACAAGGCTATAGCCTTGTGACTTTGTCAAAATTTAAAAAGTTCACAAGGCTATAGCCTTGTGACTTTGTCAAAAATTGTAAAGTTCACAAGGCTATAGCCTTGTGACTTTGTCAAAATTTGAAAAGTTCACAAGGCTATAGCCTTGTGACTTTTTTTGTCAAAATTTGAAAAGTTTACAAGGCTATAGCCTTGTGACTTTGTCAAAAATTGTAAAGTTCACAAGTTGTGACTTTTTTGTCAAAATTTGAAAAGTTTAAAAGGCTATTATAGCCTTGTGACTTTGTCAAAAATTGTAAAGTTCACAAGGCTATAGCCTTGTGACTTTTTGTCAAAATTTGAAAAGTTTACAAGGCTATAGCCTTGTGACTTCTTTGTCAAAATTTGAAAAGTTTACAAGGCTATAGCCTTGTGACTTTGTCAAAATTTAAAAAGTTCACAAGGCTATAGCCTTGTGACTTTTTTGACAAAATTTGAAAAGTTCACAAGGCTATAGCCTTGTGACTTTTTCGTCAAAATTTGCAAAGTTCACAAGTTGTGACTTTTTTTGTCAAAATTTGAAAAGTTTACAAGGCTATAGCCTTGTGACTTAGTCAAAATTTAAAAAGTTCACAAGGCTATAGCCTTGTGACTTTTTGTCAAAATTTGAAAAGTTCACATGGCTATAGCCTTGTGACTTTTTTGTCAAAATTTAAAAAGTTCACAAGGCTATAGCCTTGTGACTTTTTTTGTCAAAATTTGAAAAGTTTACAAGGCTATAGCCTTGTGATTTTTTCGTCAAAATTTGAAAAGTTCACAAGGCTATAGCCTTGTGACTTTTTCGTCAAAATTTGCAAAGTTCACAAGTTGTGACTTTTTTGTCAAAATTTGAAAAGTTCACAAGGTTATAGCCTTGTGACTTTTTTTGTCAAAATTTGCAAAGTTCACAAGGCTATAGCCTTGTGACTTCTTTGTCAAAATTTGAAAAGTTTACAAGGCTATAGCCTTGTGATTTTTTCGTCAAAATTTGAAAAGTTTACAAGGCTATAGCCTTGTGACTTTTTTGTCAAAATTTGAAAAGTTTACAAGGCTATAGCCTTGTGACTTCTTTGTCAAAATTTGAAAAGTTTACAAGGCTATAGCCTTGTGACTTCTTTGTCAAAATTTGAAAAGTTTACAAGGCTTGTGACTTTGTCAAAAATTGTAAAGTTCACAAGGCTATAGCCTTGTGATTTTTTTGTCAAAAATTGTAAAGTTCACAAGGCCTTGTGACTTTTTTTTGTCAAAATTTGAAAAGTTTACAAGGCTATAGCCTTGTGACTTTGTCAAAAATTGTAAAGTTCACAAGTTGTGACTTTTTTGTCAAAATTTGAAAAGTTTAAAAGGCTATTATAGCCTTGTGACTTTGTCAAAAATTGTAAAGTTCACAAGGCTATAGCCTTGTGACTTTTTGTCAAAATTTGAAAAGTTTACAAGGCTATAATAGCCTTGTGACTTCTTTGTCAAAATTTGAAAAGTTTACAAGGCTAAAGCCTTGTGACTTTTTCGTCAAAATTTGAAAAGTTCACATGGCTATAGCCTTGTGACTTTTTTGACAAAATTTGAAAAGTTCACAAGGCTATAGCCTTGTGACTTTTTCGTCAAAATTTGCAAAGTTCACAAGTTGTGACTTTTTTTGTCAAAATTTGAAAAGTTCACAAGGTTATATAGCCTTGTGACCTTTTTTGTCAAAATTTGAAAGTTTACAAGGCTATAGCCTTGTGACTTTTTCGTCAAAATTTGCAAAGTGTGACTTTTTTGTCAAAATTTTAAAAGTTCACATGGCTATAGCCTTGTGACTTGTTTGTCAAAATTTGAAAAGTTTACAAGGCTATAGCCTTGTGACTTTTTTGTCAAAATTTGAAAAGTTCACAAGGCTATAGCCTTGTGACTTTGTCAAAATTTAAAAAGTTCACAAGGCTATAGCCTTGTGACTTTGTCAAAAATTGTAAAGTTCACAAGGCTATAGCCTTGTGACTTTGTCAAAATTTAAAAAGTTCACAAGGCTATAGCCTTGTGACTTTGTCAAAAATTGTAAAGTTCACAAGGCTATAGCCTTGTGACTTTGTCAAAATTTGAAAAGTTCACAAGGCTATAGCCTTGTGACTTTTTTTGTCAAAATTTGAAAAGTTTACAAGGCTATAGCCTTGTGACTTTGTCAAAAATTGTAAAGTTCACAAGTTGTGACTTTTTTGTCAAAATTTGAAAAGTTTAAAAGGCTATTATAGCCTTGTGACTTTGTCAAAAATTGTAAAGTTCACAAGGCTATAGCCTTGTGACTTCTTTGTCAAAATTTGAAAAGTTTACAAGGCTATAGCCTTGTGACTTTGTCAAAATTTAAAAAGTTCACAAGGCTATAGCCTTGTGACTTTTTTGACAAAATTTGAAAAGTTCACAAGGCTATAGCCTTGTGACTTTTTCGTCAAAATTTGCAAAGTTCACAAGTTGTGACTTTTTTGTCAAAATTTGAAAAGTTCACAAGGTTATATAGCCTTGTGACCTTTTTTGTCAAAATTTGAAAGTTTACAAGGCTATAGCCTTGTGACTTAGTCAAAATTTAAAAAGTTCACAAGGCTATAGCCTTGTGACTTTTTGTCAAAATTTGAAAAGTTCACATGGCTATAGCCTTGTGACTTTTTTGTCAAAATTTAAAAAGTTCACAAGGCTATAGCCTTGTGATTTTTTTGTCAAAATTTGAAAAGTTTACAAAGCCTTGTGACTTTTTCGTCAAAATTTGCAAAGTTCACAAGGCTATAGCCTTGTGACTTTTTTGTCAAAATTTTAAAAGTTCACATGGCTATAGCCTTGTGACTTGTTTGTCAAAATTTGAAAAGTTTACAAGGCTATAGCCTTGTGACTTTTTTGTCAAAATTTGAAAAGTTCACAAGGCTATAGCCTTGTGACTTTGTCAAAAATTGTAAAGTTCACAAGGCTATAGCCTTGTGATTTTGTCAAAATTTAAAAAGTTCACAAGGCTATAGCCTTGTGATTTTTTCGTAAAAATTTGAAAAGTTCACAAGGCTATAGCCTTGTGACTTTGTCAAAATTTAAAAAGTTCACAAGGCTATAGCCTTGTGACTTTGTCAAAAATTGTAAAGTTCACAAGGCTATAGCCTTGTGACTTTTTGTCAAAATTTGAAAAGTTCACATGGCTATAGCCTTGTGACTTTTTTGTCAAAATTTAAAAAGTTCACAAGGCTATAGCCTTGTGACTTTGTCAAAATTTAAAAAGTTCACAAGGCTTTGTGACTTTTTTGTCAAAATTTGAAAAGTTTACAAGGCTAAAGCCTTGTGACTTTTTCGTCAAAATTTGAAAAGTTCACAAGGCTATTATAGCCTTGTGACTTTGTCAAAAATTGTAAAGTTCACAAGTTGTGACTTTTTTGTCAAAATTTGAAAAGTTTAAAAGGCTATTATAGCCTTGTGACTTTGTCAAAAATTGTAAAGTTCACAAGGCTATAGCCTCTTTAACTATTAAAAAATAGGTGAATCACAAAACTGAATTTGAGCTTTGTGACCCTCTCTAGAGCCTTGTGAACATTTCAAATTCTGACGAAAAAGTCACAAGTCACTGAACTTTTCAAATTTTGACGAAAAAATCACAAGGCCTTGTTAACTTTTAAAAATTTGACGAGCCTTGTGAACCTTTCAAAAAGTCACCAAGCTATAATAAGCCTTGTTAATTTTTTCAAAATTTGTGACTTTTATACTAAAAAACACACCAGAAGTTTCCCTTGTGGGTTTGTATATAAATAAATAAAAACAAGGCTTACCCCTTGTGGTTTTATTGAAAACAGCATAGCTTTAGTCACTTGTGATTTTAAGGAACACAAAAAGGCATGTTTTAGTTTTCTTCTCAACGGCGTCAGAAAGGGCTCCGGACTTCCAGTATCCCAAGTTGTAGGTCATCCTCTGGGAAGACACAATAACAAAATTAACATTTCAGAATGACTGGAAATGACCGAAGCTTTGATTGATTTCCAGGTCAGTACAAGCGGAAAGAAAGGGGAAGGGGCGGGGGGGGGGGGTAATATGGGACTTATTACCGCTGAGCGTTAGTATGTGCTGAGTATTCAAGACTCTATAGCCTTGTCTGCTTAAAGTCAAGAGTCTATAAATAAGATGCCAGCCGTCTGGTGATCGCACTTTCTAGAGACGTTATATACAAGATTGGGAGAGCTGACAAAATAGTCACAGACCGTTGTGTGTCAGGAGAAAATAGTGGGAGGGAAACAAAAACAAAGTTCAGCTTGGAAACACAATGCCCATGGTTTGGGATGTAAAGATTTCATAAAGATCTCTGGTAACTATCAATAATTTGCTTTTGCATTGTTGTTTTAGGTTTACAGATAAAAGTCTCAAATATGACTTCATTTCAGATGAAAAAATAAAAAATAAAATATATTATGTTTCATATCATCATAATCGGAAAGATTTCAGTCCAAAAATAAACAGGACGTATTTATCATTTTCTGTATTACAGAGTTTCCTAGTCCTACCTTTAAGGAGTGGAAGGAATTAGGGTGTGTTGCTTTCCCTTATCAATCTTGGCCCTGTGGAAGAGTTTTGGGAGATTTGACCTGAAAGTGTGAATTTAAATTACAAAGCTGGAAGAGGGTTCTTTTTATTCAGCATTAGATTGCAGGTTAAAGATCATTTCATAAATAAAAAGAAAGTTTGCTTGACCCTGGAATTTTCTGAAGAAAGTGCAATGGGCCTTTTTGAACCCTCTTAACAACACCTTGTAATACCCTGAAGAAAACTTACAAACACTGATACATCGATGCCACAAGAGGGCGCATTCCAAAGTTAAAAAATAAAAAAAAAAAATTTTGTCTTTAAACAAAATATATAACAGCGACACTTGATCATATACGTCACTAACTTAATCACGAGGACTCATGTCTAAGTGAAGGATATTCCCCCATAATCTATATAAAGACGGCTAAGTTTTATCTGTCCAGACAGATCGAGTGCGCTGGGGCAAGTCTCCTATAAGACCCATGTAGTTTCTTAACTGAACAGCCCCTGGTAAGTTAAGTTGTTTGTTCCGTTATGTTGACACGCCTGGATTGCGATAGGGGTCAGACCCCCGGGAAAGGGATGATGCACCCCCCCCCCCCCTCCTCCCCCTCCTCCCTCTCTCGCATTCCCCTAGCACAAATCGCGAGCTATTTGCAGTATAGTCACATTACATACGGCTTGAGAGCCGCATATAAAACGCGGATGGGGATCGACTTGCACTTGCATGCAATTTCCCCTTGAATTACAAGGTTATCCATGTGCAGGGGCCCCCAGCTATCCTTCTATTTTTAGGGTCCGTATACGTTTGGTAATGACATTAATGGCAGTCAAAACTTAAGTGGTTAGAAGTACAGCACCTTTTGATAGTATAGTGCATTTTGAGAAACATTTCACTCCGCATTACAGACGGTTATGAAAATAAAAATTATCACTTTTTTTATCCCCCAGAATTTGAATATACCGCGGTAACGCTCCTCAGACTAATGCCCCGAATCTGAACAAGTTTGGTACCATTGGATTGAATCCAGGTTGAAATCCTTTTTTCTTCTTCTTATAACCATGCAGTGCGGGTCAATACTCACCCACGGTCAGGCCCCT
Organism: Asterias rubens; assembly: GCF_902459465.1. Taxonomy (NCBI): domain Eukaryota; kingdom Metazoa; phylum Echinodermata; class Asteroidea; order Forcipulatida; family Asteriidae; genus Asterias; species Asterias rubens. Next base: position 2,452,284 of record NC_047080.1, read on the forward strand.
TCTGACAGGTAGCTGTTGTGAGTGCTGCAGTCATTATTTTGAAATGTACCAGTCCACCCATAACTAACCTTATTATCTTCAACTCAAGCAGTTGTTCATCGTGGTGTAACCGTCATCGTACCAAGTGTCCGATGAGAATCGTAATAGCACTCTACTAGCAGCTGGCTTGGCTGGGACTGAACGAATCTCGGTCAGGAGAAAAATAACTCCTGACTCCTACAAACAAATAAAAATGAATCATATTTATTAGTTATGTGGTTTGAAGTTTGTTATTGTGAACAGTTTTATTCTGCCTTTTTTCTTTTTGACGCTGCGTAGCTATCTCTACAGTGCTTATAACATTCCCCTCTTCATCATAGACCTTATCGCAAATACCAATGCGCAAGCGCAGACTGTTGAATGAGGTGCATTGTGGGATAGATATGGATCAAATTTGGATACCAGCTAGACCACAATGCACCTAATTCCAAGCTTTACGCGCGCCCCAGTATTTGCGAAAAGGTCTATATAGATAGACACTTCTGAAGTGCCTCAGCCGTGCTAGAGGTACTGAGGGGACAAAGTGGGAATTCCTCTTAATTGTTAGCCCCCCTCCCCCCCCCCCCCCCACACACACTCACAACCTCTTCCCTGCGTTTAAAAGAACGTTTCAAAAAGGGCTTTTAAAAGAACGTTTCATTGTGTTTTGTCAGTTTCTCAACAAAGTAAGCTCCTGAATGAATTGGTGGTGTAATGTGGACTGAGCTGGCCAAAAACTCGGTCATTATCTCTTTCCCTTTACGATCCTTCACGACGAAGCTCCAATCTAGAACAAGATCCTTCTTTATAATTTGGTAGCCGCCCTGCCCCAGCCAAAATGGCGGCACTGACAAATTCCCCTTGGTAGTATTAAGAACCATCTGTCTCTCCCAAAAAACTATAACAACTTCAGGCTAAATTTGACCTGAATCGTACATCTTGACTGTCAAGGTACGACCGTCTCAACGCTTGTTGGGTCTATATTTGGAACGGAATCCATGTCTAGAGGAAGTCCCGCCATCCCCCCCCCCCCTAAAAAAAAGGGGGGGGGGTGAATAGAGTAATTTTGGTTGATTCATCGTTTTCCATCGTGTTTCCAGTGTACACAAGTGTTTCCGATCAAGGTTTGTTTAACATCCACATCACATTGAACTTTTTCTGTGACAAACTATAAAGTGAATCGGGTGAAGGCAATTGCTCGTTGTATTTCACTCTTAATTTCATTGGTGCCCCTCCCTTAAAATGCTTCGACACTAATTCAAACTTCCTTCATAAAAGTGACCGTACGGAGGGGGGAGGGGACGGCCTTGCCCTTATAACAAGAGAATGCATTATCAGTCAGTCCTGCCCTCAAGAGTGTGGTAACCAGAGGAATTGGTGTGGGGAAGGAGGGCACAGGTGAGCCCCTCGATCAGAACCCAAGGCCACTCTTAACCCCCCCCCCCAAAAAAAAAAGGAAAAAAAATCGACCAGGATGAAAACATGAATGGCATTGATGCATTACACCATACAGCTTGTACACAGCCCCAACCTAACCCCACACACAAGTATTTACCCCCGCCTCTCCCCCCCCCCCCCCCCTAAAAAAAAAAATGTTTGGTTACGTCACCGCCATTCAACTAATAATGAGATACTAATGAATCAGCATTATCAAACAGTGCCGAGATTTGAAGAAAAAAAAGTACTATTTTGGTAAGTCGTGTCCGATCCATTCGATCAATCTACAAATTGGGCTGATATTCTGTGAGCCCTGCTTGTGATTTTGAGTCATCGTGACTCGGTTTTTTTCCTGGCTACCCCCGGCCAAAAAAATCCACATAGTCACCGAAAATTTCAGAGATTTGTTTTTGTTAGCTGAGGTAGAAAATGATGTTATATAGTGAGAGTAAAACGGCTAGTGTCTTGTGCCTACATTTTGGCGTTTTATAACAAGAAACAACATGACATTTTATTCATGGAAACGAATTATTCTTTTTCCCCGAGCAACTACAATCAGTTTAAAAAAGTACATCGCCAAAAAAACCAAAAGTTATATTGCAATGTGCTTCTCTCATTCTGTGTGTACACACTGGCGGCGCGACAAACAAGACGAGTCATATTTTGAAACAAGTCGACCTGTCGAAATAGTGTACTATCTCACCAAGACGACTTGTTTTGTGCCATGAGTCGACTTTTCTCAAGACAACTTACTGAATCAATCAGGAAGATATACAATCTTAGGTCCATTAAGTCTTCTTGGTAAGAGACAAATTAATTGTCTCGACAAGTCGACTCATTCCATGTAGCCGACTCTGAATAAGTGGATGGCACATGTGGTGCACCATACCTTACACAAAACTGGGGTGGATTTCACAAATGTAGTCCTAACTTAGGACTAGTCCTAGGCAATGCTAAGAGATAGGACCAGTCCTAAGTTAGGGTGAGTTACTGGTCCTAACTTAGGACCAGTCCTATATCTTAGCATTGCCTAGGACTAGTCCTAAGTTAGAACTACCTTTGTGAAATCCACCCCAGGTAAACTATAAAATAAAAACACACCACTGTATCCTAGTCTAAAAGTAAGCGCTGATTCTTTTATTCATACTTCGCTCAATCTTTACAACATACTGGTACAGGGGGAAAAAAGTCTTTTTGAAAAACTATACACGGATGTGTGTCATGTGATAATTTCATAAATCCTACCGAGAAAAATCTCCCGCCCTTGTTGATTCACCCAGACATGTGTATTACTGTTTCATCTGATTAGTTTCCTCTCTGAAAATTAATAGGAGTCTCTTTGGAATTATCCAGGCCATAATATCAAGTTATATTATCATTATTTTGTGGGATTTTCCCCAAAGGAGAATCTATTTCCTGAAACTGCAAACTCAATCTTCTCATCGACCATTCAATGGTGGAGTAATAACACATGTGTTAAAAGGATTAGTGAACATTTCACGTTGTAGATATAATACCATACAACTAAAACTGTGACAATTTCATTTCAAAAGGTGGTATAAGGTTTTTGAGATGATGCCGGAAATCCGGAGCGGTTTATGTCCACGCAGTACGAAGAAGAATCTGCAATTGGCGTACACTATCTGAGAAGCGCTGTTACTATATGAAGCTTTTTAGATTCAACTTTTTGGGGATAAAAAGTGATATCTTTTTCCAGAACCGCAGCACTTCGAATTGAAACGTTTCTCAAAAATCATAATACTATCTAAAGCTGCTGTACTTCTTATCACGTAAGTTTTTATTTCCATTACATTTCAGGGTAATTACCGAACATATAGAAACCCTTAAAGGGGCACTCATTGTGCTTTTTGTAGAACGAAAAAACAATTCCACAGATTTACACTAAACTTACACAATTTGAAGATAATATTAGTAAAGCTTCCCTGAAAATATTAGTTGCTGAGGGGCTGTAGTTTTTGAGAAATGAGTAAAACAATGTCATGAAAATAATTTTCGTCTCACTGATCGTGAGACGAAAATTATTTTTGCTTTTAAAAACGTATTTTCATGACATTGTTTTACTTATTTCTCAAAAACTACAGCACCTCAGCAACTAATATTTTAAGGGAACGTTTGTATTATCATAATTTTCACACTGTGTAAGTTTAATGTAAATCTGTGGACATTGTGTTTTGTGTTAGAAAAGGAACCCAAATCCTTTAAACTTGTCTCATAAATGACAGATATGGTTGTTTATGTTGTTAATTGTTTTATATGCGATCAAAACAATTAAATACAAACAAGCAGATATAAACCCTTTTACCAATCACATTTTCCATTGTTAATACAACCCAAATAAACTCATACTTTAATTTGAAAATTTCTGTACAAAAATCGGCACTTTGTGGCATAATTAATTTAAAGCACACACAACCAAAACCAGCATCATGTTTAATTACAGTACAGCAAAGGAAGAGTGTTGGTGTTGTCACAAATACCTGAGAGGATCACAAATCTTAGGGTGTTTAAGACAGTGGACACTATTGGTAGTTTTCAAAGACCAGTCTCCTCACTCAGTGTATCTCAACATATGCATAAAATAACAAACCTGTGAAAATCTGAGCTCAATTTGGTCGTCGAAGTTGCGAGATATTAATAATGAAAGAAAAACACCCTTGTCGCACGAAGTTTTGTGCATTCGGATGCTTGATTTCGTGACCTCAAATTCTAAATCTGAGGTCTCGAAATCAAACTCGTGGAAAATTATTTATGTATCGAAAACTACATCACTTCAGAGGGAGCCGTTACTCACAATGTTTTACACTATCAACCTCTCCCCATTACTCGTTACCAAGTAAGGTTTTATGCTAATAATTATTTTGACTAATTACCAATAGTGTCCACTGCCTTTAAAACAACGCCAATAAAGTAACTGTGTTGGAAGAACACAGTGTTATTTTAAAACTCTATGGTGTAAATGTTGATCTTCTTTTGGTGTCTATTATTGTAAGAAAACATGGTGTAAATTTAACACTCAAATTTCCCAGTGTATAAATACACAGCTTACATATCACATGAGATTCACAACGCCCCTTTAAGACAAAACTCAAGACCCCGTCAAAATGTCAGGCTCTTTAAACTATCTCAAATTTTTTTTTTTATATAACAAAGCTATTCTAATATACCGCTATTTCTGAATGTATTCTCACGTGTGTACACTATAATAAGTACTACTGTATATGATTATTACACTACTCATAAAATCTACTTCTTATGTAACATTTAAAGTTGGAGTAGCTGGTTTCTATGGTGCCTAGTCCAAATTCCAAATTCCATTCGAGTTTAAGACGCTTGTGTCTTTATACACACGTCCCCATCTTATATAACGCTCATTGATAACCTGATCTAACCCTAGTGCTTTGTTATCTTAATTAATCAGATGTAATTAACCTAATTAATAGCACCCGTTGCCGAACTCTCACAAACAGGTGCAACATGTCAAAATTAATTGGTCAAAAGGATTACAAGGGGAAAATGTACATGAGTTGGGATTGTTTGTTTGTTTGACATTTTTACAGCACAAAGGAAGATTGTTTATAACAGACCAGCTTCATGTAGGCTACACTTCAAAGACAACATCATCACACTCTAAATATATTAGTCGAAACAACACTATTCAGTCATAATGAGACATGATTTTGAAAAATTTACATCAAAATCATAATTAGTGTTGTTTTGACTTAAATATTTGTACAGTGTTTATACCGAACTTTTGTTTTTACAGCCTAGTACACAATTAATATATTTTGACATTCTGTATCTACAAAAAATGACATTGAAATCACACAAAATCTTTATAAAAAAAAAGTCAGACTTGATAATTATTATGAACAACAGTGTTTTTCATTGACCTGTGGAGTCGATTCTGACCTATATTTAGAATCACCACTGACCCATTCAGAGTCAATTCAGACTCATTCAGGATCATCAGTGACCCACAATGGTCAGCTCATGACCCAGAGGTATGTAGCTCTATCATACCATGGAGGATACCCATCACGATTGAATCCATTGCGTTTTCAATTAACATACTAATACTTTACATTTTGGCAAAATGCTTACACGAGCATAATTAATTTGTGCTTTCCCTGTACACCCACGCATATAATTTATTTCATATACATTATTTACAATCAATGTCTATCCATGATTCTAGCTACTTATTCATATTTAATACCACGGTTTATTGCAACGTTCATTTGGATGTAAATCAACCACAAGCATGGTACCAGTTTCTCTAAACCACTATGTGCATCATCCATAGTTATTTTCATTCGCGCAAGATCCTTGAACAAAAACAGTAATCACACACGGGAGTAGTAATCCAGTCGAAATAAATTAATATCTGCAATTTACTAAGACTACGAATTAAGCCATTCCATATTGTGGATTATCTAGGCTTGTATTAAGGAAATTGAGGATATTAAATACTTCCAGTGGGTGGTTTTAGCTAAAAGGGACCGTCGCACTTTTTTTCAGATGACCGTTATCAAAATGGTCACGGTCTTGGGATGAGACTGTCAGGTCAACAAGGTGCGGTCAGTGACTCGTCGTAGGCCCGAGCTGAGTGTTTTGACGTAGCGTCCCCCGGTACGAAGAGGTCAAAAAATGGGTCTACCATACATAATCATTGCTCTATGACATAAGGTAGGGGCTTAATGAAATACTATGTGGACTTACACACGTCCACACAGTGGTTTTACAGTATTGAAGAAAATAACTTTTCTGACAGGTCAACAGGGTGCGGTCAGTGACTCGTCGTAGGCCCGAGCTGAGTGTTTTGACGCGGCATCTCGGTACGATCGGAGAGGTCAACAAAATGGGTCTACGCAATGTGGGGGATTGACACACACTGGGTGCGTTCGTTTAGCTTCCCTGGGTCGACCCCGGTGTGTTACGGTTTTTTTTCCAGGACGAACGTGTGAAGATAATTACCCACGTTCGTCCTGGGAAAAAAAAACCGCCACACGCCGGGGATGACCCAAGGAAGCTAAACAGACGCACCCTATGTGGACTTACACACGTCCACACATTGGTTTTACAGTATTGAGGAATATTATTTCTTAAGTGGTTTTTTTCCGACGATGGGTATACATAATGCAGGGGATCCAGACACACTGTGGACTTACACACATCCACACAGTGTATTTACAGTGTTGTAGAAAACTATTTTCTTAAGTTATTTTTTTTTCCGACGTGAAGGGAGATTACTGGCACAGATCGTCTATTCATTTGTTTTCGTACACTGATATTCGCTGTATAAACCTATACGAATGCCCAACCCAAAATGTACAATATCAAACTACCTTTACTGTCATTGGGATTGTGTGGTTTTCATGTTGCTTTGTGTGGAACAATTCACAGTTCACCCGATGACAACTTCCCTTGAACCATCGAGGTAGAATTTGAACCATGGAGGAAAAAACTGAACTTTCACATAGGTTAATCTTGATGACAATGATAACTTCAAAACGAACACTATTTGCATACGTTCTGTCTAACCCACATTGCATGTGGAAACCTGTTTACTCGAGTTCTAAAACGGAAGTGGTATATTTTCACAAATTCCTCTGTACACACACGCTCATTTCCTTGGGACAATTTCATCGAAAACAAACAACCATTTCCTTTCACGCCTGAACACTCTGCGTTGAGGTTTCAGAGTTTTTTTCCCTTGGCATAACAGTTAATGCCAAATTTCCAGTCTGCAGATTTCGTAGATATATTTATACCCTCTATAAGCCACCAAAGGTACATGCACTGTACTTTGATGCAGAAGACAGCTTCACTTTAACAACGTTTCGTATAAGAAGAACATAATGATTGAATGAGCAACATTTTGCATAAATTGTTGATTACTATGAACAGATTGATAGTTATTATAAAATGTAGTATCACATGATAATAGCTGGTTGTTATAATAATATGAGCCTTATTTATGCACACTTCAATCACAGAGTGTCTTACATACTGCATTATGACGATGGTGGTTTACTAACAGCAATATAAGCCTACATCCGGGAGATTACTCATGACTGCTCGACATGACATTTTGATTTGAACGAGTTCAACAATGTGCAATTAAATGTATCCATTATTTTATATTCTCTATACTCCATCGTATGTTAATGCCTTTTCATCACACACAAAGCATAGGGCAAGGCATAAAGGCACCAGCCTACTTTTCCACACAGCCTCGTTTTGGTTACATGGGAATGGGATCTCAGACGCGCCTTTATAAAATCGCTTTTCACATGGTTCAACCATGGTTCAACTACAGCCCAATTAATGTACAGTAACTTCATTACACAGTTTTGTTAGTCGATAGTTAAAGCATGCATAATTTTCTTCCTGCATGGTTAAAGACAGGTGGTTTCCGATTATTTCCCCTAACCCAATAAAGAGCACATCCAAAATGCAGACCGTGTTTTCATTGATATTCTAGTACGGCAACACCCATGAGAGAAGCAGACGATAAAAAATAAAAAAAAAAAAAACCTTCATAAGAAATTGGTCATTGTAGATTCCCGCGCTTTGCATGCTGACTCACCATCCTCCTTCAGAAAGAACGGATGCAGACAAGAAATTTACATTGGCTTGTCAAATACTCAGAATTGTTACTCTTCCTTTCTCTTTTTTTACATCAAATAAATTCAGGTATTATGGTTTTTTACAGTTTACACATTGTGAAAATGTTCACAGATTTGTTGAGCATTTCTAAAAATGTCACAGATTTGTTCTTCAGTTTCACTGCACAAAAAGTGAACATGTTCACAGATTTGTACAAATCAGTGTCATACAAAATGTTAAAATGTTCACAAGTTTACACATCAGTTTCTCACAAAATGTCAAAATTTTCGCAGTGAAAATGTTCACTAGCACATTGTCAATGAAAATTCAAGATCAGTCTGTGTACACTATGGGTTGTAAATCAGTGTGCGTTTAAATTATGACAGGGCTGGCTGTAAACGAAATACTATTTTGACCAGCAACAAGTTTTAGTTTCCCGTGTGCCAAAATTGAGTTTTCTGAACTTAAAACCAGCGAGAAATGTAAGCTCAATCTATTTAGTCTTGTTTGTGTCTGCCAACCTGATACATCAGAGATTTACATGCGCTCATCAATAAAGCAGCATCCGAAAAACGTCTGACGACGAAGACTACGCACACATGCCCTATGGGTATGCGAGATGATAGGTTTCAAACGAGATGATAAAATACGCGGGAAACAAAATATGGCTCGAGGAGCTGTTTTACATTATGAGAAAAAGACACAGAGAAAACGGCCCAGCTCGGTGATCCCGTCCAAACAAATCAAGTTACGATGATGAGTCGTCATGACAACCGTATTTCCTTTTCTCGCGCATTCTCAGTTGAGAAAGAAAAAACGTGGGATGGTCAACTGTTGCGCATTTATACTGACAGCAAAAGTGAATCAAGTCAATTATAAACAATTTTATTAGCGCTGGTAGACAGTGGCTATGAATGTAATGGTCATGTTACGAATTCATACACACGAACACATTACTATACCGAGACCGTTTGGCACGAAGCCACTTAAACACTGCAAGGAACGTCTCTAAACAAACATAGTGGGCTTGTTTTCCCGAAGAATCCCTTCTAATATGTTTTACGATAATTGATTTTTCCCTTGGAGCTTAGAGAGAAACTTTGAAAAACACGTTGAAATTGTGCAAAATACCTGTTTATGTATGATACTGGCCAAGTGTTTAAATATATTTTTGTAACTAGAATTTCTAACTTGTATATCTCTGAAAAGGACAATTATGCATTGACGTCATCTTGAGGTAACCAATGGAAACGCACAGATTTGTACGCGCGGCGCACGTGATTGGCCAATGACCAGCCGGGCCATTTTGGCCTCTAGGTGAGGGAGACCTTCTCAGATGACGTCATTTGCGTAAAGTCTACAGAGTGACCTAATCTAGCATTAGTAGCTAAGATTACAAAATATACCAGATATAATCTGCAACATAATAGAAAATCATTTTTATACATTTCAGAATATGAACTGATCATTGCATAAATTTGCATAGATTAATTGAAGTCTCACGTGACTTCTATTGCAGCGATGAAAACAACAATTATAAAATGTCATAATTATTTTAATAGAAGCTTTTTTAATAATAAAAATAATTATAATGCTTAAAATTAGACTGGCTAATAGAACTTCGAATGTTTTAAAAGTGTGCACCGTATCATTTGATAATAATATCCACCCATTCTAAGCAAATGGTATCTTTTTTACAAATGTACAATTTGTTGTGACAATAACACTCGATATACACAGGCCAAATTCGACAGCCACGAAATAACCATTTACTTATTTTATACAGCTAGGTATGAAACAAAAAGCAGAAGTTCACAAAAATGCATCCTTGTGAAGCATTCTTTTGTTCTTGCACTTAAAATGTTTCCCATAGGATTTGTTAACACATTTCATTATCGTGCACCCCTAAAATTTAGGTTTTATTCCCAATTTGTTACTTCTTTTCATTGGTGCCGAAAATGGACACAAAACACAGACGTGGCAAAACCCCACGGTCATGTAGAGTTTACAAGTTCATTGTTATTTTTCACGGGAAACAGCAAGTGACACTCTTCAGGTCAAAACGTTGGACGAACACGTGACGTGTTTGGAACCGCAGCGGAAACGGGCGTGTATCCTCCACGTATGGGAAAGTGTCAAGAAAACACCAACATTGACCCAAAGTTCATTACATAAACATATGAAGGTTACTGGCTTAGTAATAAATGACATTGTACCAGTTTCATAAAGCTGCTTAAAGACACGGGACACTATTGGTAAAATGTCAAAGACCAGTCTTCTCACTCTTGGTGTACCTAAACATATGCATAAAATAACAAACCTGTGAAAATTTGAGCTCAATTATTGGTCGTCGAAGTTGCGAGATAATAATGAAAGAAAAAACAGCCTTGTCACATGAAGTTGTGTGCTTTCAGATGCTTGATTTCGAGAACTCAAAGTCAAAACCTGAGGTCTCTAAATCAAATTCAAATATTTTCGTGGAAAATTACTTCTTTCTCGAAAACTACGTTAATTACTTCAGAGGGAGCCGTTTCTCACAATGTTTTATACTATCAACAGCTCTCCAGGAAGGTCACTGGTGTAGTAAAAAGTGACATTGTATCAGTTTCATAAGCACAATACCAGGATAAGGTTTCCAGCGAAAATACAATTCATTATTTTGCACACCAGTGCTTAAATGTGTTATACAGGATTGGTGGAAAACTATGCACAATTTTCAGCATGTAAACACATTGCCCTTATAGGTTTTCAGATTTTTGAATATCGCTTAATTTCAGAGTAACATATTTCACAGTATTTTTAGTATGAACTTCATAATCAGTAAGCTTTCAGACTAAAGTTTAAACAATGATGTATCCTAACCAATCCTGGAACAGCTTTTTGTCTTACTGAGAAAGATTGCAAACCAAAATACGTAGCATACAGAGGGAGTAAGTAAAGTAAAAAGGCTGATATTATTTTTAAATACACAACGATTTGTAGAATCTTGACAATTTTGATCAGGTCTATATTCTGCCCTTGCTATAGAACTTTAAATTCACAGATGTTTTGGTCAACCGCAGTATGCATGTACATCTCTGTAATAATAATCATTTCAAAAGCACCATAATTTACATAACAGGCAAGTGACAGCAGCTTTACTACATCTGACATGTACATCAAATTTATATTATGATCCGTGGTGCATGCACGACGTCACATCCGGGGGAGGTCAAGCGGCTCCACAGCCGGGGTCAAACCGAGTTGAAAACAGTTCGATCGTGTCCCACTTATGATTGAGGTGAATATTGGACACCTACATTGTGAGCACATCACACACTTCATCATCACGGCGACAATGCCAAGCAAACACTGCCCCAGAATCTCAACAATAAACCCCTTGAAAATACTCTGGAATGCTAGGCTTTTCTGATCTGTTTATCCTTACAGGATTTTTGCCTTAAGGCGCTCAATAGTATTGTGAAAAGAATGCGAAGGGGACAAAAATCATCTTTATTGTATACTGGAAACGGGCTCGGAGTGTGGGAGGTTGGGTCAACGAATTATGCAGTAACTTCACACGGCATGATCCAGCAGAATATTGCAGTCTCACATCATGTAAAACACAAAGCAGTCAGGCTCCAACATTTTATAGAGCAAAGACATACTGGTCTCATCTTTTAACCGGTGTTTCCAGTTGTTTGCAGTCAAGGTGTCTGTCCTTATACATGAATAACATTCGACTCCTCGCCAGACATAAACTCATGTTTGCGATGATCACAGCTGCTTGTGCGTCATCTAATGTGGGGCACAAATACTGTGACGTCACTCATTGCGTTGTCGATGAGTGACGGGGGTTGATGTCACCAGTGTGTCACTAATTACGAAAAAACAGCTGGATTTGTATTTAAAGTGGAAAGTATATCATTTCATATCCAACGGCTGCGAAAATCCACAAATGTTGGTGTGTTCTTGTCAAAACGGGATGCAAAAAGATTGATGCACAGACTCGCTCCAAACTGCGTCGTCAGAAATTAAGTGCGTTTTTCTCTGAGGTCCGAATATCTACTTATGAAAGAGAAAATATATTGTCAAGATATGTTTTCGTGTTAAGATGTGTCCGAGGATGCCAAGACTATTTGAGGAAAGTCAGAAGTGTCTGCATCAATTCCAAATGAGTAGATTAATTATGTCCATGCTTAGGGTAGGTAGGCGTCAGGTGCTTGGGCCCCGCTCGTGTTTAGTCATCAGGGCAGACATTGACGATCATTCACTTGGGTGGGAAATATAGAGAGAGGCTATTTTGAGATTTGAGGGTTGTTCAAAAACACCCAGAATGTGCCACAACTAGTCAGGCTTCTTGTTCGTTCAATTATTTGGCGACCTTCACGATGGAAAGGGGTCCGAGGGTTCTAGTCATCGGTGACATTTTGGGGGACGGTGTGAGTTTAGTCGAGGGGAGGCAATTAATATGCATGACATTACCTGAGCTATTGACAGTTTTTTGTAATGTATCAGAATTATCATACACACGAGCTTTGGAAACCGAATATACCATGCTTAGGCCTACACACACCGGGTAAAACCAAATTAACATTTGGAAATTGCACCTTATTTTTTTTTTAAGACTGGTGTGACCAATCATTGGTGAGCGTTAAGAATTCTCAAAATGGTTTGATTTCTTTATTGAATAATCTGTACTCAACTTCTTTTTGAATGTTGATGTTTTTCATTCAATAATTGATCTAATTCTATTGACCATTTGTTGGCTACTAACTTATTCAAGTAATTGTGATTTTTGAGTGGGGTCTGTTTCGGATGCATGCTTTCGTCAATGGTTGGGTTTTTTGTTGGCAACTTTCTGAAGATATATTCATTCGTATACAAGTTGCTGTGGTGGGGGACTGTCCCTGCTATTATTAGACGAGTCATCATCACTGGTGATGGACTGCCGATCGTGTGACCGACGCGACCTCGACGACGTCCTGGTCACATTCTCCTGCGACGAATACTGCCGCACCCGGTCGATACGCCGTTGTCGCAGCGCGTCATACCGCCGTCTGATGGTGTCGTAGCGGTCCCACTGCCCGTTCCCCTGCTTCCCGTTGGTCCTGGGTTCGATGTCCATGTTGAGACGCTCCATACTCTGGTAGAGCTGAGGTGATATATGCTTGGACCCCACCATGGTGCCGTCTGACGGAGCCGGTCCGCCGCTTATTCTCCGATTGCGAGTCATGGCACCAGACCGCATCATGTCGGCTTTGACGAGCTCGTGCTCACGGCTGAGGCTCTCCATCTGGAAGCTAATGACCCCCGTCTCTTGGGCCAGCTCGTTGCGGCGTGTCTCGGTGTCTCTTATAAATCCCTCGGACATCTTCCTGTTGACCTGCTCCTTAGTCGTGTGACCATTACGGAAGTTATTATTTTGCTGGTCACTGTTGTTCTGGAAGCCATTTTGTTCGGCATTGACCCTGTTTAGAGATTCGGACCGCCTGGGTCCGTTGCCCCTCGATAGTCCGTTAGCATCGCCGGGTCCGAGTGAGTTCGTCCGGACCAGGTTTGCTAACCGTCTCTGCTGGGGTGGCACTCCGGTAGCCACGAAGGGTGAACTTCGAGACTCCAGTTCGTCTATGCGGAGCTCCAGTTTCTGCTTCTGCAGTTCCAGTTTTTGCATCTGGAGCTGCTCTCTTTTCAACTCGAGAACTTTCAAAGACAGGGCTGTGTTCTCTTCCTCCAGGACTCTAAGATTATCCTGCAATCTTATCCCATCTTTAAGAAGCTGCTCAAATGTCTGTGCAATGAGGGACATCACAGCATCCATTGTACATGTCCCGTTAGAATCAGCATTCAGGCATTTATCAAGCTCGCCTGCCATTTTGTACGTACCAGGGAAGCAAGCTCCATCCCCCATCCCTTCGACACTCGGTGTAGTATTTTCAAATGGGTACACTCTCCTCCCGTTAGCGTAGACCCTCCCACCACAGTCTAGCAGCACCACCAGCTCATCCCTGCCGTCGTTCGCTCCTTCCACACGGTACAACTTGAGGCTGCAGGTGTCCATACTTTTACTGTACACAACCTCGGAGGGTTGGCCGTTGAAAGTGGACGGACCCTGTTCAGTGTGTCCATTGCGCCTCGCCTTACCGTGATGGCCACCCATGTTTGATGCAGCAGACGGAACACAAAATCTGACGAGCAGTAAACTCAGCCACACCTGACTACGAAAGTAGTACAGACTCGATCACAGTTGATTATTCAGTATTTAAAATGTGACAGTGCGCTGCGTGTTAATAAATATATCCACTGATTAGCCTTCGGGTTGGCCTACGACTCGATCGGGCAAACTCATGACAAGTTAACACGTGTGCGTTGAATCAGCCCCCTCACAGATCCTTCACTGTCACTATCTCCAAAAAGAAATTCCAGTTTCTTCAAGAGATCCTTTCACAAAAGATGTATTTCTTGCTCCAGATAATGAAGAACACTGCTTGTAATTTAAGATCCACACTGCAGTCAGAAATCGAAACGCCAATACTTTCCCTTTTCTTTAGTAGGTAGTTCCTCCTTTCGGTTCAACGTTATTCACTGCATTATGCCGTGCATGATTTATGCACAGCTGACTCCCCGGTTAAACTTATGGCAGCTTACCCGAAGCGCGCCGTTCATGCAAGTGTGTGCATGGTCTGCATGCTGACACAGGAAATCGTATGCCCCGACCTAGCGTCTCATAATGGCTCATCAGTGCGCATGTTCAGGAAGTGGTTAAGGCAGTTTATCGAGGTTGGTCTCCTTTCTTTTTAGCGGGCAGTTTCCGTTTCTATCTTTGCTGGTTTATAAACATTCTCTGTCAGTGTTTATGTAAAAATACTAAGCGAAATATTAATGGTAACAGTTTAGTTGTTTGACCATTAGAAATGGAAAGTTAATTGGTTATAGGACATTCATACGGTTATTAGTATTATTTTATTATTAGTATTTTTTTTATTTTTTTTTACGAAATAACAAAAATGTCCCGCGTTCATGTCAATATTTTGCCAATTCCAAACTTTATAAAGAATTTGTTTTGTTTGTTTAGTGTGGTATCTTGTCCTCAATTTCTCTTTTTCTTTGTTTTGTTAAATTGTTGGCGTAGTTGCTATTTTGATGTTATAAACTCTCTATAGATCATAACAGCAAGATTTTGCATATCAAATCAGCGGTGTAGTCGGTTTTTCCTTTCGAGAAGGGTCAGGACTATTAGGGCATATTGCCTTGTGGTGGGGAGGACTGTGCCTTGTTTTTCTCTTAGGGCATTGCATGTGTATGGTATGGGGCTGGGGAGGGGTGGCACCGCAATATTGGTGCCACAGGCCCACCGTGTGGGGTGCCATTGATAACAAAAATCTTCGTGGAACAGTAACCATAGCGTTATTTTGGGAAATATTTGTTAGCGATAAAGTTGTACTTTTGAGTGTTATGATTTTCTTTGTCTACCTTCCTCTGTTGTTAGCTTGGTTTACATTCTGTATTGTCTTATAGAACAATACATAAAGGCGAACTAGTTTAACTGTCGCGTGCTTTAATACCTTGTCGTGTTATGATGAGACTTGTTACGGCGGGAAATAGGTAATTTCCCCCCATGAGCAGGAAGCTACGAATCTTTTAGGAAACAATCATCCCTCTAAAGTTCTGCGGATATGGAATCATGTAACTTAAAGGCAGTGGACACTATTGGTAATTACTCAAAATAATTATTAGCATAAACCTTACTTGGTAACGAGTAATGGGGAATGGTTGGTAGTATAAAACACTGTGAGAAACGGCTCCATGTGAAGTGACGTATGTTTACGAGAAAAAAAAGAAAAGAAATTTCCATGAATTTGATTTCGAGACCTCAGATTTAGAATTTGAGGTCTCGAAATCAAGCATCTGAAAGCACACAACTTCGTGTGACAAGGGTGTTTTTCTTCAAAGTTATCTCGCAACTTCGACGACCAATGAGCTAGGTTTGTTTCACAGGTTTGTTATTTTATGCACATGTTGACACCAAGTGGGAAGACTGGTCTTCGACAATTACCAATAGTGTGCAGTGCCTTTTAAGGTAGAGCTGTGTATTGAGAGCAACTTAGAAGAAACTTTATGTAAACAAACTATTGATGTTCAAGCCCCATAGGTTAACATCTTGATAAGGCCAAGTAAAAACATGTTTCGCGTCCCCGCCCGCTTCCTTTTTACAGGCCGCCTCCTTTTTTTAAAAATGATCTCAGCAAAAACAATCTGAATGTCTTGTCTGAATGCCTCGACTAAATTGTTTCATTTATGTTTTGTGTATTTCAGCAGTAGAAAAAACAATGGATATTTGACATTTTAACAAAGAATGGCGGCCATCTTGAAATAAAAAATAAAAAATAAAAAGCCCCTCTTCCTCCTTTTTTTGAAAAACCCGGACGTGACACATGTTTTTTCTTTTACTCGGCCTAACAAGGTATAGCTGTACGGTGATTTCTCCTGGGTGGATAGAGTTCCTGAAGCTATGTTTCATAATTAAACAAGTAAATCATTTTTATCACAAGATGGCGCCCTCACACTTACATTATGCTCTTTTCGAATCCACGGCTTCGGCTCATCACTACGGCATACTAGCATTAATATGAACAGCGCCCTCTTTTTTTCGCGTTGGAAAAATAGGTGCCAAAAAAAAAACTGTCAGAAGTATTGCCGAATCCGTGGATTTATCTGCAGCGCTTGACAATCGTTCTTTGGAAATAGAACAGTTTAATAAAATGTCTTTGACGAGTACATCCAGCCGATGTGTATTATAGTAGTAAGAATTTTTTTGCGAATTTTACACGGGGTGACAGATCACCAACATTCGAGAAAAGAAATTAGAAGCAGCTAATTTTTGTTTAAACGAAAAGAATATCCTGTATCCTACAATTGCATTATGCAGCAGCGTCCGGGCGGACACGATTGCATATGCAAAACCGTCCGGCGAACATTATTGCAGATGCAATAATGTCCTCCGGATAGTATTGCATAGAGGCCATCATTGCATGCGACACCGGCGCTCAACACAACACCGTTGTAAACGTGTAGCCATAAAATACACATTTTACAACGGTGTGCGTGTTTATATACTGCTCATCATTCAAATTCTGAGCAAAAGAAACACCAGGTTTTATAACATACAACTGCGAAAAGTGCAATTACTGCAACTGGCTGAAAAGAGGGAAGCGCACCTGAGCATACGCTGTTTTCTATCAGGACAGACTATCGCGAAGGACAAACTTTGTTCATGATTTCCCAGTGGCAGTAGAGCGTACTTGTTAGGGCTCCCTTCGTCAACGAATGGGACTCGCGTTGGATAATAATAATATACAATACTATTGTAATTAGTAATTGCAGTGGCTGCTTCACTTGCAATGGCGGAATTATACGAAGTCGAAAAGAGAGAGGGAGAGACACCCCCACCCACCTTCCCTCCAAGGTTGAAAAGAACATGATTCTTTGACGGGAATATAATCTTTAACCAAAACAACAACAACAACAACAACAACAACAACAAACGGTGAGTGTTACCTCTTCCCTCGTCGTTTGTACCTACACGTGACATGGAAGTCCTTCTTGTAACTTTTAATATGCTGGCAAGCACACTTTTGTTGCGCTTAGCTACTTTTGTTTTTGCTTTGAGGCAGCTTCAATGAAACTGGGCAAATGAAACACAAAAGTGCAAACACAATGTCATCTGGTAACATCCTTTCTGATTACCAATAATGCGGTTACATTGAGCATGGAGGTAGACAAAACCTAGTCATCCCTTTAAAGACAGTGGACACTATTGGTAATTGTCAAAGACCAGTCTTCACAGTTTGTGTATCTCAACATATGCATAAAATAACTAACCTGTGAAAATTTGAGCTCAATTGATCGTCGAAGTTGCAAGATAATAATGAAAGAAAAGAACACCCTTGTCACACGAAGTTGTGTGCTTTCAGATGCTTGATTTCGAGACCTCAAGTTCTAAACTTGGTGTCTCGAAATCAAATTCGTGGGAAATTACTTCTTTCTCGAAAACTATGTTACTTCAGAGGGAGCCGTTTCTCACAATGTTGTATACCATCAACCTCTCCCCATTACTCGTTACCGAAGTGAGGTTTTATGCTAATTATTTTGAGTAATTACCAATAGTGTCCACTGCCTTTAAGAGAAAAACACACCATAAAATAGTTATATTATTTCTTGGATCTAGTTATGTTCGGTTAGCTACTATACATTCACACAGTAAATTAGCTGCTATGACAGAATACCTACGTCACTCTTTAACGAGGGATCATTGAATGGGCTTGTTGTCGAGTCTAAGCTCTTGTCATTGAAGGGGGACTGAAGGCCCGAAGCAACGGCAGAGTAAACAGGGCTATTATACCATTCATCGCTCAGGGCAACCACGGAATTTAAATAATGTTCTAAGCGATCGGTGTAGAAGACTATACGCGGTCTGGCTACTTTGTATAGTCTTGTTTCCAGGCTGCTTTTTATCCATATCCGTTACTACTCTGATTCTGGTTGAAGGATAACGCAAGTATACGACTGGTGTATACGTGTATGTATATGCGATGAGAAAGGCGCGGCAGGTTATAAAATTTGCACATGTGTGAGATTGTCCTTTTTTATCTCCTCACCTTGCCGGCATTGCTTGGGTATATTTACAAAGCAATCGTACGTGACGGGTTGTGAGGGGAAGGTTGCAAGTCCGTGGAAAACATATTCTGCAGACGATGTTTGCAGTTTAATTCAAGACTTCGTAAACAACCCCTAAAAACCAACGTTTGGTTTTGTGTTGTTTTCCACTCAATGTGGAGTCACGGACATGGCTTCTAACAAACGGCCGTCTAACAATACTTTTACGTCTGGGTACCACGACATTAATTGGTTTCGCCGTTTCGCCAAATGACTCGATGCATCATTAACCGAACAGAGGGTTTCTGTTCGCACAATTGGTTGGAAGCTTGGACGCTCGTCTATTGGTATCAAAAAATAATTACATCTCTGTGAAATCGAACCTTTTGTATTGTCTGTTTTCCCTACTTATAGCGTCACCCGATAGCGTCTGTGTGTGCTTTCACTGAACAGGGACTTTTTGGCGTTATGATGGTAAATACTTTTTCCCTGGGCAGAATTCTGGTTGGCAATCACCAAAGAGGAAGCTAGACCCGCTGGAGTGCAGTTCTAACATGGTGAGTTTTTTCAACCAGTATTACTACAAATAAGTTATTCAAAATTGTTCAAATATTTCATGCCGTGCATATACTCTTGGAGGAGTCTTCAAACATGGTGCAATTGTATTTGCACTTCCTAAAAAGTACTTGAAAAAGTTTTTAAAATGCTTTTAAAACAATAGTCGTGTAAGCCTGAGTGATAGATAAAACAAAGACTAACTTAAAGATGCTATGTCAGATTTTTGGCCCCAAACATTAAAAAATAGATTTTTTGAGTGAATGGTATTTCAAAGAGTATCACCCGCTCTAACGAAAACAAGTTTAACGTTTACCTTTAATGGTCAGGAACCATGACAAAAATGTAAAAAGTTTCTTATAAAACACATAATAATTGGTCACGTGATATATTGTCGGGATCCCGACAAAAACTAATTTTGAGCACTTTATTTCACTGCTACTAATAATTGGCGGACTTTTTCGAGCAATTGATCATATGAAAGCTTGTAACTTTCTCGACCCCCAAATCTGACATAGCATCTTTAATTTAAAAAAAACTACATATTATAGCAACTAATTTTCATCAGATGTGAAGGGGACAACAAGCCAAGTACAAGCCTTTATAATATAATACAGGATAAATGAATCAAATAAAAAACCGATAGTCTATCTACTCCTGCTAGTGGTGAAACCAAGTCCATCTATAATATGCACCATGGAAAAGGTTCGTAGGGGGCGGTAAGACTGTACCACTACGTCGCACGTGACGTCAAGGGACGATTTAGTACTGGTTGAATTTTCCGGTACTAACTATGTCTAAATTAGTAATTATCCCTCAATGGTTCGCAGTTAAACTATTGCTCCGGGGTCACATGACGTTGGTGTGTTAAAACTTTTCAAAAATGGTTTTTATTTCAATGGTCTTATTAACAGGGAAATTCCATTTTATGACAGAGATAAGTTCAATTTTGGCGGTATAAACACCGTATAAAAACATGGTAGAATCTGGGTTTGTAAAGATCACCAATGCCCATATTCCCTTTAATATACAGTGACAAAATTACACCCTCTGCTCGATCAACTTTGGACCTCTTGGTGACATCATTTGACCTACTTCATGACACTCAACTGGGCTATCTCCCTTAAACAGTTAACCCATGATAAAAAGCCGACTCTTCTGTATTGTACAACAACGATGGTAGCCATTCATTGGGCCTCAATACACCTGTATTTTTTATAGGGTAATACAATAACCTTTTAACAAATACAGGGTTAGAAAAATGAGACAGGTTGACGAGTGAGCACTCGTAGAAAAATTAATTGTTTTTTAAAAGGGTTTTAGGCGTCTCCCAGTCAGGTGTGTTGAGGGTGTTCTGCAGCTGCTCTGAAGCACCTGTAACTTTATATTACACCAATTATTACAAGGGGAAATGCACGCGACTATTGTTTTCATCAACCCAAAAGTTTGTTCCGGCAGATGTCGATACAGTAAACGAGTTGTTAACAATATCACTGGTTGGGACTAGCCAAATTACATCTCTTTATTAAACAGAAGGTTGTTATGAGAGGACAGCAAAACATGAGAATCTCAAAGTAGAAATTACATTTGGAACTTTAGAATGTACTCTTTGTAAGCAGAACCTTTATAACGTACTATTTACAGTGATTATAGAGCAAGGGAAAGTCCTTGTTCTGTTCAATGATTGACTGTATTTGTATTTAAGTCGACTTCAGAAGTTGTAAATTGTGAAAATAAAATTGTAAGGATGACATATACTTCACTTCCATTATATAATGCTAAAAGGTACAGTGTACATCCAAATATTTTCAGAGCAAAATGTTTTTCCAAACCCACAATTCACAAAACAATTACCCAAAGACAAACGACCAAGGACCATTGATTCTTTTACTATAGTGAGAAATTATCTCTTTATCCAAAACTATACGTTACTTCAGAGGGAGACGTTTCTCACAAAGTTGTATACTATCAACAGCTCTCCGTTGCCCGTTACCAAGTAAGTTTTTATGCTAAATATAAATCTTGAGTAATTACACCAAATGTGTCTAGTGCCTGTTTAAGGCATTTGCACAGACGTCTTAAGACCCCCAGTCAATTCGTTAAACACACAGCCCAATATTTGGGCAACAGGATCCTACCACAGGCAAGAACCACTTGTCCTTCATCAGGTGGGCAGTGCGAATACAAATAGCATCGCACCATCCCTCAGCCCTAATCCCCCCTGATCCGATTTGACGTGACGGGGGCTTACCCCTTTGTATTATATACCAGACCCTTGGTACTCATAAGAATAGGTACGGGTCAGAAAGGTGGTTGCATATTTTTGTCTTGCGTTATCACACTTTTCTGTTTGGAAAGATCGTGGTACAATGTTGGCTACATGTACATGTTTTAACATTATATCTAAATTGACCAAGCCGGAGGAAACCTGTATCCAGGGGTGATTGCTGTGTACCTCTTCTAAGATAATTGGTCTGCGTGCTTTTAAATGCACTCAATCCTCGCACACTGGACCTACGATCAAATGTCCCAAACGAAGGACGAAGCAATCATGGTGAAGCATGGAGGTATTAGGAATGGGTGAAGTGTCTTGCTCAATGACAAAACCAGACCTCGAACCCAGTGACACTCTGTTGATCAGAAACCCAGAGCTTGAATCCGGTGCTGTTAAACATTGTATGATATTGCTATAAAACATCACCTGTACTACGTTGAAGATGGGCTAATATGTGGGTCATATGATGTTTGAATATGTTGCGTAAAACCAGAGTTCAAATTCAGTTCAGTGTCGGACGCCCAACCCACTTTTTACACGGTTTGCTCAAAATAGCCTAGATCATAATGATCAAACAACTACCCTGGACTTTCTTCCTCCATGCCTGGACACTGCCGAGCACCACACCATGTCCACAGACTGCCAATTACATAAGTTCCCACACCTCAAATCAAACTATGGGCTGTAAGGGCGATTATGGGGAATTTAAAGAGATAAAAACTCTTCCGACTGATAAAGGTGTTTGATTATACAAATATCTGACGTCATCAAGTCAAGCAGTCGGAGCCTGTCTCTCTTTAGTGAAAACGACACGATGGTTTTACATGAAGTCGTGTCTGTGATGAGAACAGCATGTAGCAAACTGGAGTGTCATCGTTTGCAGTGCAAATCGTAAATATTTAAAAACACACGGAAAAGAGTATTCTCACATATTTTTACAGTATAGGGAGAATAATGCTCATTGGCTCCTGAACTGTTCACCCACTGCTCATTCGGGTACAAGGAGTCCTAGTGACCGTCGAGATTTACATGTGTATCTTCAAAGTCCGAGCATCAACCTCGAAAAAAGTCCCTGCACCTCTCGTCAAATAGGACCATTTATTTCACGGTCTACCATCCAACATACCTCAAGTTGTTAAGTCAACAACCCCCCAGGCCACAATTAGGCAAAATATTCTGTATGTAGAATATTTTGAGGCCAACAAAGTATTAACAAGGTCGACGCCCTGTTTTCTCCCTTACCACCATCTTGGTCGTGTTCCTTGCATTATGCAATACGGGCAATGAGTACTTATTATTCGTTATACTAAACTGAACCAGACTATTCCTCATTCCAGCCTCGGTGTGGTTACATCGAAGTGAATGCGCGAAATTCAAGATGAACATCAATACAGACACCTCTTATTTGTTATAACCAAAAAGCTCAACTGGCTTGGTGTTAACTAATTGGGCGTAAATTATCAACATTCTAACTATACGATCGTTATTATCATTGACACACTGCATGTAAGACGAATGTGCGGACAAAGAAAGGGACTAACAATATTCAACAAACGGTTGCATTATCGAAAAATGCCGACAGCAAGTTGTGGCACCGCGGTTTTAATCGATTACATAAACTTATTTCGGTGAAGGACCCTTTTTTGTAGAAAGACTATAGTGACAACTGTTAATGCACTGGACACCTTTGATAGTTGTCAAAGACCAGTGTTCTCACTTGGTGTGTCCCAACATAATAATGCATAATAACAAACCTGTGAAAATTTAGGCTCAAGTGGTCGTCGAAATTGCAAGAGAATAATGAAAGAAAAAACACCAATATTCAGTTGGAAATAAAGGGCTCAAGGTCTGAAGTCTGTCCCTTTCTTGAGTGAGGAAATTACCTCAACCTAAAAACAACTATACGTTGTTACTTCAGGGGGAGCCGTTACTCACAATGTTTTATACTATCAACAGATCTCCATTATTCGGCAAGTAGGTTTCTATGCTAACAATTATTTTGAGTTATTACCAATAGCGTCCAGTGCCTTTAAAGACTAACGACAACTTGATATAAATCAAAATAATCATCAATAGTATGGCAATATTGTTGCGAGAGACCGTGCGGCGGGGTTGGACCACCGGGCTGCAGGTGGCTATCTTCCCGGTCTTTTGACTAGATCTATCACGCAAGTTGCCGGACATGACACATTTTTCCGTTCGTTTCTCTAAACACAGCCATCACAGAATTGCCGCATAGAGATTTAAAGCTGTCAATATTGTATTACAGTTACTGTAGATTAAGGTGAAGGTTTTAATGCTGAATGACAATGACTTGATCATTAAATATTTACAGATCTAAAGGATACAACGCAGCAAGTGGTTTTTAATAACTTATATTTATTCCTTGAACACATGGTGGATTTTTTAGATGCTTTTGTTTTGTGAAAGCAAAACAAATAGCTATCAGACGAAATATTTGTCATTTTGCATTAATTTTCGTGCTAAGTTAGTTTATGAACATACTGTTCGAGGAATGCATCTGATATTTTGTGCAAGTTGTTTCATTTAATTTATTCTGGTTGTGAAGGACCCGAAAAACGAACCTAATCGCACGAACCACGTAAAATGGAGACAAGACAATGACAAAAATTATTCCAGGGAAAAACCCACACTGAGTCAGAAAACCCAATCCACCCGGTGAGATTCGAACCGGGTCACAGAGGGGGAAGGCGAGGAAAGATACAGCTAACAAAACTGACAACGTTTTTCACCATAACGAATCCTTTATAACTCCATAGAACAAAATGTATGTAAATTTGTAATGGGCAACCGTCTTTGACAAATTACCTTCATCAGATCATAGTCTCCTTGACCGTTTGACTTGTTGTCCCGTCCTTCATCACGAATTGTTTTTACTTGAGGGGATGCAACATAATATCAACCGACTTGAGGCTTTTGTAAATATTTGGACTAGAGGTCCAAGTAATGTAGACTACTTTGTCATGTCACGGGACCTTGGACGATGGTATCATTTTAATAAAAGTTGTGTTGTACACGAGAATGTTCTCATGCAGGGACACTGACTCGTCAGAACTGTGCGTGTGCAACAATAAGACGTGCTGAAAATTTGCCCGCAGAGGAAGTCGGTTGTTTTCGTCTTCGTAACAGGTTGATATTCACATGTTAAAAACTGAACATGTATTGGGTATAGTTGTTATACCTTAAAGGTACACTGTTCGGTAATTGTCAAAGACCATGATTCTCACTGGGTGTATCCCAACATAATATGCATAGTAAAAATTCTGTGCAAATTTGGTCACAACATTGGTCATCGAAGCTGAAAGAAAATCATGAGAGCACCCGTTAAAGCGTGCTTTCAGATGCCTGAGAAGGGTTTCGGGTCTGATCAGAAGTCTCCCAGATTCAAATATTTCAGTGAGAAGTCTTTTAGCAGAAACTACGTTCTTCAGAGGGAGCCGTTTCCCACAATGTGTTATAATTATCAATAGCTATTGCCTGTACCAAGTAAGTTTTGTATGCTTATATAATTTTTAGTGATTACCGAACGTGTAGAGTGCATTTAAATGCTCCCCCTAAAATTCTTACAGGAGTGTTTTCTAGCTCAGTTGCAATATTTCCAGTAGTGTGGACTTTGTTGTGATGAGTTGAACATCAAGTTAATCAGCCGTGGTATTTTGTTTTAATGAGATTTACACACAACAACAATCCGCAAAGGTATCGTGTACTGTCTTTAGAAGATATCAAACTGATTGGCTTTGGGTTTTTTTGATTGCAAGATGATAAGTCCATAGTCCAGTGCATAAAAGTCAGCCATGCGTATAGAACTTCTTTGTGTATCTCTTGACTGGAAATAATGGCATTCAGCTTGATGAGCCTGCAGCGCTCGCCTTCAACTCTGTTTTGATTGGCTTAGAGAAGCGAAAACGTTAGACTTGTCAAACTGTGTTTGATTGATCGCAGCTGCTTGTCTTTACTTTGAATGAAGTTCGAAAGTTGTGAGAACATGAGAACAAACTCAACCAATGTTGTCACATGTGGAAAATGGTTTTATAGCTCCATGCCTTGGAGTATAACATTCTGGGAAAACGTTTCTACTCAGCCTTGTTCTGAAATAAGGTAAGATTATCTACTCTGCGGCAGTAGAATGAATGCAAGACAGTTCTCTAAGAACAAACTCTATACCTGGCAAGTAGATACACACATGGTGTTACCGCAAACCAAATACATGTACATATAAGGTAAGATTGTAATAAGGTTTTTAACTTTGCATGTCATAAATAACCCAGCCCGATGTCTCATTGGTTTAGAAGAGGGTTTTATAGCTCCATGGTTTAAAAAGAAGTCGTAAATCTTGGAATATCAGATTCTGTGAAAACGTTTGCTACTCAGCTCAGCCATACAGAGTTGCGATATATGTTAAGGTAAGTGTGTAACACGTATGATTTGAAACTTTGAGAGCAACTTCACTGGCCACATATATGCGTGGAAGACGGTTTTTATAAAAAGCAATAAAACTTCGAGTATAACTTTCTATAAAAAAAACTTATAAAGCAAGGACTAGCTCCATGGTACGTTTTGCGGTGTCGGACAACACTTAAATCTCTTTTGTGGGTGGTTCTGAGACGAACTGTAGGTTCTGAGACTGAGAAACTGGTGGTTTGACCAGGCTGAAAATCACATGTATTTCCAACCAGCATTTGTCTTATCACTTTCCTGATACTTCAATCATGTCAACTTTGTTTGCGTTGTATACGAAATTCGAATCACCTTTAAGTAAGAAAATAACATATACATAGGTTGTGGTTAGTTACACCGTTGCTCTATGGTTATCCACCAATAGAAAGATCACTGACAAAAACAACAATGAAAGTTGGTATACATTGTTGTTGTGTGTTGTTGTTGCTGCCTGCTGATGTTGTTTTTGTTTACGCAAAGAGTTGCCAGAGATGTATATAATCTTGTATAGCGCGTAGTCAGTGCATGTGTAGTTTTCCTGTGAAAAGAACCCATCAGAACCATTCATATAATACAAACTTGTTTGTTTGGGAGTGTGTTTGGGTATTTTGTGGTGTTTGTTTGTGTTGTTGTTTGTTTAACTGAACATCACCTTTCAATGTAAGCGTCGGTCCTGTCGCATCTGCGCTTTTTTACTGTTGACGGAATGGGTCTTTAAGTCATTAACTTGCAATTAAAACACCACCGTGCTCAAAGCAGGTCTAGTTTCGACAGACCAAGTAATGGGTCCAAACTCTTTAACAACAGCAGATCACTGTACATGTATAGTTCCTTCCCGCTGTGGTATAACCATAGTTCATTCTCTATGGTATAACCATTCAGCTAGAGCTTACATTGCCCCCTCTTGTACGTGCCGACTATCCTCGGCTTACAAACTCGTTTTTAAGCCTGTAATTACTCCAATTACTGCAATGCCCCACCCATCAGTTCTGGGTACAATTCGTTGCTCCTCTTTATATTATTTGGTGCACTCTCAAAAGTACCGATTTTGATCTGCAAGTTCTCTTTACGTAAGGTTCTAAAAGTAGTTGATTGTACCAGTAGTTTGAAATGTGTATAGTTTGGTACATTAAAGTAGCTTGAATAAAATTCTTCATCCGGGGGGGGGGGGGGGGAGACTATTTCGGTCAGCTGCATCCGAAATCACTGGTGCTCTGAACTTTCTATATCATAATGATCGTGAATGTGTATAGGCCCATTTGAGCTGGAAATACTTATCTGCGGATGGTACTGGTATGAACTTTGTAATCAGTAAAGCTCTCGTAAAATAAATTAATCACATTTTTGGAGGACCAGTGTCTATTAAAAAAAAAATACAGTAACAATGTAGGTATTTGATAAGGATTTGTCTGGTGCAGGCAAGTGGCTGTATCCCTACATGAACTCTCAACCAGTTAAACTGCATGCGTGTGCCCTCCCTCCGAAATCAAATGGAGAGCGTGCATTAAAGGCAGTGGACACTATTGGTAATTACTTAAACTATAGTTATTAGCATAATAACCTTACTTTGTAACGAGTAATGGGGAGAGGTTGGTAGTATAAAACATTGTGAGAAACGGCTCACTCTGAAGTGACGTAGTTTTTGAGAAAGAAGTAATTTTCCGCACGAGTTTGATTTCGAGACCTCAAGTTTAGAATTTGAGGTCTCGAAATCAAGCATATTCTGAGAGCACAAAACTTCGTGTGACAAGGGTGTTTTTTATTTGGTTCATATCTCGCAACTTCACGCTCACACTTTCACATTTTTGTTATTTTATGCATATGTTGAGATACACCAAGTGAGAAGACTGGTCTTTGACAATTACCAATAGTGTCCACTGCCTTTCACTGGGCGCTTTTCAGGCATGCTTGGTGTTTTTATCATGACGGTCCCTTTAATCTTGTCAATATAACATTTTGCAAAATACATTTCCTTCATTATGAAGGTACGATAACAAGAGATGTTAAATCTGGATAAAGAATGTTAATTTTGGTTTGTACCCATACACCGATGTGTGTTAGCACTGTATATTCAGTACTTTCCCGAGTCCTGTGAAAAAATATCACAGGCATGTTACTCGGGTGGGATTCGAAACCGCGACCCTTGCAATTCTAGAGCAGTGTCTTACCATCTAGACAACCGAGGTTGCCCGGTAGCTAGAGGCAGTTCGAATCCTATGTTTTGGCAGCAGGTACGAGAACAAAACTGCACACGGATGTGATTAGCCGACAATGTTTTCATGAGCATGTTTATTTTTCTTAACCGGTTGTATGTGTTAAGTTATTCACACAGCCACTTGGTTTGTTTAGCATGGTTTAGCAGTTAACTTTTGATGAGTCCGTTTTCCACGTACCGCCATTAACAAAACCCCAGTCACAATAGCGACGTACTACGTCACTGTTGCGCGTTACAGCACCATTCGATACCACACAATAGAAAGAAATGGGCCATAGCAAATCCTATCGACAGGATACACTTTCACGAAAGGACTATTGTCAGTTTCGTAACCCTGTGTTGACTGATGGAGGCTCAATCCTGCATACCCCATTGATTATCGTATCCTGGTATGGATCCGGCCACTTCACATAAAGCTTGCAGTAAATCTTGGCTTAGATTCTTCTTAATTCTACTTCTTAATTGATTGGATGTTTATCTTGCAAACCATAGAGCAATAATACATAAACTTGAAAGTTAAATGCTACTACGTTTTCTTCCCTGTTTGTATAGGCTTAACAGAAGACCGGGACAACCACAGGTACTCGTCAACATCACGGACTGTGTACCCCGTCGCTCAGGTGTTTCGTACGGCACTCGTCAAGCTAGACAGGTGCGGTGGAACTTTCTCCTCCGGAAGACATTATCAAAGGACAGACAGGAAGGAACGAGGAGGAGCTGTGTTATTAAGAGCATGGAGGAAGCTACAAAATGCACAATGGATTGTGATCGCGCAGGATTCAACCGAAACTTGTAGCTGACAACCGTTTATTGACACATGTTTGCACACTGTGAGTAGTTCACATCACACGGCACCGAAAGACTGCCAGCCGAACAATAGTCATGCCAACTTATGATCCAATTTATTTGATAATCCACCGACCTATTTTGGTAGTCCTGGGCAAACTTTAACACTCGCTCATGATCGAGCGTTTACCTGTCATACACGCTGCCATAGCAGCTGTACATTGTGCCGGTTCTTGTTTGCTCTGCCACTCTTAATCTGATGAACACGAATCTGTCCAGACTCTGGTATTTCGCACTGGAAAATTCAAATTAGGACACTGACTGTCTGAACCATGGTCTGAACACAGTGTAAGGGAACTCAGTGTGTATTCAATCTAACCGTAGAGAAGGTACCACGCCAACCTTGGATATTTTATTTAGTTGTCACTGTGAAAGTTGTGACCGGACAGAACATGATGACATGGTTTTTGGATATCACAACGAAAAGGAGACCACGTACATGTTCTGAGTGAGATAAGCTACTGGACAACACTGTTAAACTTGTGTGTTTATCTATAATCTGCAGTTACTTGGATCTGTTTGTTGTCAAGATGAGCAGGTACTCTCGCATGGACATGGGGCTGACTGTCAAGGAAGACAGGGCCCTTCAGAGGAATTCGTTCGCCCGTCGACATCTGGACGCCAACTTGGAGGTACAGCAGAGCATGGAGAAGATGCACCTTCAGACGATTCGAAACGAGAAGATGAAGCTGCAGCGAGAGTTGGAAAAGATGCGAGGTCGAGGCAGAGGAAACCCGCGGATACTCGGGAGGAGGCACACGGCGTCGATGAGCAGCAACACGGCGAGACTCACCCAGCTACGATTGAATAAAGATCCGAATGAGAGATTCAAAGGGCAAGGGTTGTCGCAGTCCTTCAACGGGGGGAACCGATCGCTTAAAATTTCCGGGAGAGCGACGTCACCTACTCCCGGTGCGACCGGGGAGCCCAACACGGCCAGAGCACCCATGGAAGCAGTCGGTCGCGGCCGGCACCACACCGTTGAATTGCCGTCGATTATCCCAGGAGGACGCAGCCCACGAAGCGGTTATCACAACCGGCAGGAGCCGGGCGGTGAGGATTACATTCGCGAGCAACAGATGCTGGAGCACAAGAGAAACCTGAACAAGAAGCAGGAGGAGCTCCAAGCAAGGATGGAGAAGTTTGGCGACGACTTGGGGCAGAAACACCGCGACACTACTACCAATGGTGAGACTCGACGCTCCCCGTCCGAGCGTAGTGACACTAAAAGTGACGATGGTATCACCGGCAGCTCCGATCCCAGCGCTAGCTTTCCGCCATCTCAACCATCTCAACCGCATAGCACCGATACTCCGCTCAGCTCCAGACAAAGAAGTAACTCCTTCTCTGAATACGATCTGCAATCGGTGAAGAACTCCATCACGAAGAGATTGGTTGGCGACGAGCAACCCCCCACCGACCCCAACGACGCATCCACTACAGAGAGCCCTCAACTCAACCGCACCACGTCAACAGTATCATCTGTGACTGGAAATGCCAAACTCCGCAAGAAGAAAACCTCGGTGGGTAGCGACTCCAAACAGAAAGGAATCCCACTGAACTTGGACATGGTGTTCGACCAAGACACTTACGCACCTGACGGTAGCTTGCGTACGATGCACATGCTACCGGACCCCATGGAAACCTTTGAGGAAGCAAAGAAGGCCCGGTACCTGCGCTGGAGAGGACCCAAAGAAGACGATATCGAGCTCACGGTGAATCAAATTTTTGGTAAAGCTGAGAGCTCGCTCACACGGAAGGACAGCGTGTAATCTCTACTCTGCAGGATGGAACACGTACGCAGCAGAAATTAAAATGTGAAATATTGAAATATTGACAGTTTTTATCACATTGCAAAGAGAACAAAAAACACTACATACAGTATTGGTGATTGTGTATCCCTACTAGATTGTGGTCAATATTGAAACTTCTATAGCTCCATGGTTGAAATAACACTTATGTACAGTCACCATTTTGTGTTATACGAATAGTTTAAACTAGACCGGAATGAGGCTGTGTGACGAACTGCGCCCGTCTCATAATGCAGAACGGCTTTAAGATCAAATTTAGTTTTGTGATGCACTCATTTTCTAAAAGATAGCGTCCTCGTGAAAGTTTGAAAATAGTTAAAACCTCGCCCTAAAATGGAGTAGAACTTCATTTTATTTGATGCTCTTTCTGGACGAAATTTTGAAACAGGATGTCATCGAAAAACACATGCAGAGGGGCGTGTACACTTCAAAGAGGAATTATTGTGGAAGGTTCAAAGCAAAATTTTGCAAAAAATGTATAGACCTTTATTTGTTATCTGACGTCATCGAAAGTGTTTGGATTTTGACAAAAAATGGCAGTTAAAGAGTATCCAACATATTGGTACGTTACACCATTTAAACGTGAGGTGAAGAGGCTTGCAATCATGTTTCCCTCTAATGAAAAATTAGTGGACACAAAACTTTTAATACAACATTTTTTGAGCCCTCTTTAAAGAGCAAGTTGGGAAACATTCCACGAATGTCGTAAGCTTTTGTAAGCTTATAACTTTAGAAATACACCGAGGCTTGGAGAAAAAACCTTGAGTGCCTCAAACTAATGGAAACTTTGTGTATATTTTTGCTCTAAAAATGTTTGTACGATGTACATGTATATAGTTTTGTTTTTACCATTACACGTGTCAGCGCAAGTTTAGGTATGAATTTGTTTTTTGAATTTGTTGTAAATGTTTTTGGAATAAAATAATGTTGTATAAATGTTTTTTTTTAATAGATGGCCTTAGCTTTCGATCCAAACCGGACCTTCTTCAGAGGCATAAAACAAGTACAAACAAATACATATGGTTTTTTGGGTATATATTGAATGTGTCCAACTCCGAACGCATCTAAGTAATAGAATGGACGTGAAATATAATTAATGTATTTCGAACTGAAAGATCGGTTTCTGCATTATTGCAGGAAAAGGTGAGGTGGAACCTTTGCCAACAAATAATATTTCAAAACACGATATTATTTAAAAGCAGTTGGCACTATCGGCAATTACTAAAAATAAATATTAGCATAAAACCTTACTTGGTAACGAGTAATGGGGAGAGGTTGGTAGTTTTCGAGAAAGAAGTAATTTTCCACGAATTTTAATTTCGAGACCTCAAGTTTAGAATTTGAGGTCTCGAAATCAAGCAGCTGAAAGCACACAACTACGTGTGACCAGGGTGTTTTTTCTCTCATTATTATCTCGCAACTTCGACGACCAATTAAGCTCAAATTTTCACAGGTTTGTTATTTTTGGCATTAGTTTAGATACACCAAGTGAGAAGACTTGTCCAATTACCAATAGTGTCTATTGTCTTTAAAGACTAATATTATCAAAAAGCCAATTTCAAAACGACCGCAGGTCCCTTCACCTGAGTAAATGTATTGAATTACGTTAGCCTAAATATAAGCTCTGAAGCCAAAGAACGGGTAGAAGTTTATTTAGCATTGGGTCGTGTATGTTTGTGTTCCAGACTTCCACAGCTTTTGAACTCGAGCCCCACCCTTCACAAGCCCCCTTCTGAAACAATGAGGTGATAGGAACATCAGAAGTACCTTATAAGCCCACAGTTTATTGTTATTGAATGATCGTGTAGAGATTTTTACAGTAAAATCCTCAACATTTGATGTTGTATAAACTTGTACTTTGATCAGGGTTAGTTGGGTCACGGTGCATGTGCCGAATATCCGTGTCAATCTTCACCAGGTATAAAGCTGTGTTTGTTTTGTCCTACATAAAAAATGTTATGTTTTTTGTTATAACTGGCGGGAAAACGTTCAGTGGTTGTCATCCCGCATACAATAACAGTCAGCTATGTCAGAGGTGTTCAATCAAAAGAAATGCTATCATATCAACTATAGCTGGGGAGTCAATCAAATTTGATGGCATTTATCTTAAAGACACTGGACACTTTTGCTAATTGTCAAAGACCAGTCTTCTCAGTTTGTGTATCTTAACATTATGCATAACTAACAAACCTGTGAAAATTTGAACTAAACTGGTCGTCGAAGTTGCGAGATAACAATGAAAGAAAAAACACCCTTGTCACACGAACTTGTGTGCTTTCAGATGCTTGATTTCGGAACCTCAAAATCGATCTCTGGGGTCTAGAAATCAAATTCGTGGAAACTACTTCTTTCTCGAAAACAACGCTACTTCAGAGGGAGCCGTTTCTCACAATGTTTTATACCATCAACAGCTCTCCATTGCTTGTTATACCAAGTAGGTTTTGATGCTAAAAATTATTTTGAGTAATTACCAACAGTGTCCACTGCCTTTAAATGCATTGGACGACATTAAAACATTGTAAGAAACGGCTCCTCTGAAGAGCGTATTTTATGAGCAAGAGGTAATTTCTCCCTCAAATTATTAAAAGACTACAGGCCTGAAGCCTTTTAATAGGCACCTGCAAGAAATCACATAAATTTGTGCAACAAGGGTGTTTTTTCTTTCTTTCATTATTCTCTTGCAACTTCGCCGACCGATTGATGCCAACACTCGCCTGGATTATCGGTGATTTCTACAGTACCTTGTGAGATGAAATGTTCACGTTTATAGTTTGCATTTATGTACATGTACGTATACTTTTATCATAGGATTTGTGCCAATCGAACGGTTCAAAAACCAAAGTTATATTTTGCCTCTAAACCAAAGATCTGTATTCAATTTCAATTAAGCTCACAGTAAAAAAAAATGTTATTAATAATTGATGTACCTTAACTGTTCTCATAAATTTTTGCTTTCAAGATTAAATAATACTTGACGAAGATCAACAAGAATTTGAACCGACAATTTTCTATGTCATATTTGTTTTTATTCCACACTTTAGGGTACTTTGGACAACACATTTTGTGTACTTTATGATAATTATGCCTGGAAAAATGTTGTCTCTCTTTTTCGTGCGCTTAATTAGCTTTATGGAATTGTCTGGGTTTGTGCCCTGGTTGACTCTGTTAGTGTTAGGGGTTCCAAGGGGGATGGGATAGGGGGCAGAACTATGTTTTGGGTCAGTGTGGGTTGGCGTAGAAGACCTACAGGGTCAGTAATGCATATTAGTGACTGGGACTCGGGTCATGTTAACCCGTATAAAGGGTCAATATGGACCAGAAAAAAAAAATATAATATGAACTCTTAGGAGATTGACCACACCACCGTATAAGAATGTTCATCAGTATTCGAAGCATATGTCTTAATTTAAAATGCAATAAGACATGCAGGGTCAGTAACGCATGAAGTGACTGGGACCTAAGCTGGGACTCCGGGTCATGACCCGTATAAAGGGTCAATATGACCAGGAAAAAAAGTAATATGCGAACTCTTTGAAGATTGACCACACCACCGATCCGTAAGAATGTTCATCAGTATTGTAAGCATGGTCTTAATTTAAAATGCAATAAGCCATGCATGTAGGCCTATTGCATACCAACATAGAGCTCAACCTTATGGGGGCTATCTGTTTTGCATTATTATTAGATTGGCAAGTTAAGTGTACGCACGCGACTTTCAAATCCACCTCAATTAAAGACACTGGACACTTGGTGTATCTCAACATATGCATAAAATAACAAACCTGTGAAAATTTGAGCTCAAATTGGCCATCAAAGTTGCGAGATAATACGTCACTCC
Source organism: Asterias rubens (assembly GCF_902459465.1). Taxonomy (NCBI): domain Eukaryota; kingdom Metazoa; phylum Echinodermata; class Asteroidea; order Forcipulatida; family Asteriidae; genus Asterias; species Asterias rubens. Next base: position 2,487,002 of record NC_047080.1, read on the forward strand.
AGAGGGAGCCGTTTCCCACAATGTTTTATACTATCAACCTCTCCCCATTGCTCATTACCAAGTAAGGTTTTATGCTAATAATTATTTTGAGTAATTACCAAAAGTGTCCACTGCCTTTAAGCGTACGCACGCGACTTTCAAATCCACCTCAATTAACACCACTGTTTTCGTTAATTTCCCTAAACACTTTGGAGCTACATGGACTTCCAAAGTGTGTTTACGGTTTATGTCTCACGTGGCAAGAATACAAGCATTCTTCTTGAATGTGTGAATGACCCACGGTAAAGGATGACAGTAGTACTGTCAGTTATGAAATAAGTTCAAAACATTAAAATTATGGGGGTTTGTTAAGGGGGAAAACACTGCTTTTTACAACTGTGTTTTTGTTGTTTTCGAAACATTTTACATTCCTTCGGGAGAGTCTGAACATTGTTCTTAAAATTTGCATGTGTGCTTAAAAGCCAAAACAAAATCAATAAATAGCTTTACTACAAATAAAAAGTCTACTAAAATGTAAAATAAAACATTTTTTATATGAACAAAAAACACGTAAGGGAAAAATATAAAGAATTGTTAAAAAGTAAAAAAAATAATACATGAATAGGCCTAATTTACAGATACACATTGACGACTATGAAAAAAAAAAATTCCACGCAGGCACATTAGTTGGCTTTGGAACTTTGTAACGGCACGCTGCATAAACATGTTTTTATTTAGAAGAGTTAATAATAAATCATCAAAAAAGTATCACGACATTGCTGTTCGTGCTACTTATGTAAACCCTCAATCGTTAATTGGTTGGCATGATTTGTTCCTTTGAACGTGTTTTTCTTTATACAAATAATATTTACACATGTACATTTATGACAAACAAGTTGAATGCACTGTGGTTATAGAAATACAAGTAATATCGTACAGTCGCTGACTTCATACAGTCGTGATCCTGGTTCAACGACATCATAACAACGCACGTTTGGTATTATGGTAACAACAAAATAGTATGCACTCTATCAATAGCACTAGAAATCCATTTATAAACCAATACATGTACACGTACAATGGGTTTCCCCTAAAATATCACATCGGGGGGGGGGTGATCATTGTGAGTACAATAAGAACATGTATTTTGCAGTATGCAACTTGCTGCAAGTTATAGAGTTTATTGTTGCTTTTGGTAGAATCATGCCACGAAGCTGTGTTATATCCTTCAGATGCCATTTTGTGGAATTAAGAATAAACACAGTAAGTTACACCAACATCGTTGGTAGGTGATACCTGTAAAATATGGGACACAAACAGGCGAAATGGTTGTCGCCCACACAAAATATTATACATTATTTTTTCTACCGTTTTGACATTAATAATGTCAAGGTACTTCAATATTATTTAGCATCTCTAATCGTGCACATCATTGCGAACCTGCTATTTTTGCTAAACAATGGCCGCCTACAGCAGTTTCACCTTCAGAAAATCTTATATGAAGTAACCATAGTAACGCTTTTGACAATAGAGCTCGTTACTGTTGGCAACTGTGGAGCATGTACGCCTATCCTTGTGGATACATTGATCAATACATTACTTTAACAAAAAATTCTGTACAGACTCCAGTGCATTGTGCAGGAACATGGTGGTCAAAATGTAAACCTAATCTTTTGCCAATTTTAATTATACTGCACTGACGAAAACTAACTACTATGTCGCTTCATTTTCGAGTTCTCTCTATCTTTTTGTTGTTGGTTCGAGCTACCTAAATAAATTTACATGGATTGCTGAGATGTGATATTTCTCAGACCCATCAAGTTGAATACTGCCCTCTTGTGGTTTGCATTGAAGAGACAGGTGCTTTCTAAAACTGAACGTGGCAAAGACTATGAAGAAAGTGCAAATTAAGACAATTGGGGAGAAAAACCCCTTATATAGTGAAAACCCAACAGTCAGGGAAGGACTGAACACCCAAATCCACTCATGCTTAGCTCAGTCCAGTGAACAGGAGTCCACAGAGGTGAAAGGTATGGACAGAAATCACTGAGCAAATGGCCAACTGGCCAACCTGACTACGTTAACACATTAAACTGAATTCATAAATACCTCAAACAGTTTATTCCTATTGGTGAAGAGCGCGCGGCGAGGGCCTTTATCACACCTTTATCGACCCTGCGAGCATTCCGATATTCAGGTTTTGTTGCAATTTGCAAATAATTTTGTGACTTTGCTGCTGTGTTGGTCAATGCTCAAGCCGCGGGGATAGTTACACTTTTTGTTTACCCACTATTCGTGTCAAGTGAAAACGGAAAACAGTATAAAACAATTACCTTGTATCCTAAGAATATGAGTGAAGCCTAGCTCACATGGAAGGACGTCGGACTCCATTGCACTGTCAATGGCATTCTCTCATCATCATGTACCACGCCTACACCGCGGCGTGAGGTCATGTCATGAAGGGGTGATAGCAACGTTGCACATCCACTCAAGCTGGAGCTGAAATGCTGCCTCTTCCACAAAAATAAAACTACATGGTTGTACCATTTGAAGAGCCTCGTCAAATTTGTCAATCCTACAGAGACGTTTTATCAGGTAGAAAACATGTTGCTGGATCTTCGGGCATGCGGCAGACGGCACTCAAATTTCCCCGGGTTTTGTTTTTATCGATCGCGCCCCTTTTCATTTCATTTGTTACCAGTAAAAGAAATGTATTGAAGTGAGCACCAGACTAACTGATTCTGGCTCGCTCAGTCACTTTCGTTTCAGTTATTGATAAATCACGCATTTCTTAATTTTTACTCGACTCTTCAAAACTTTGTAATTAATTGTGAATTGGTTTGATATATATTTTGTGAGAAATTACTATCGAATTTTTATTTTATAGATTTTCTCATAATTTCAAATTGAACTCTTTTTACAGAACATTTTAACTTAAATTCGACTAGTTTGAGTGTGTGCAAAAAAACACACCTATGTTTTACTATTTTACTAGGTAGAAAAATACTTTAGGCACGAATTTTCAATAATAAAGTTCGTTTATCGATTTTTTTAATTATTTTACCTATATCCATGGTAAAACAAAACAAGCAACTAGTGGAAATTTCTATGGACAAAATAAACAGTGCAGTGACAAAGAGGAACTTAAGACTTAAAATAACATTTATTTCAAAAAGGAAGTTAAAATGTATATTTATACAACTGAGATGTATTAAGTAAGAGTAATTATGTGTAATGCTATACTGCAATTCATCTTTACATATTACACTAAAGGGAAACGCAGCCATTGGATTTGGTTGATCAGCTTACAATTCTGTCATCTTTTTACATTATTTTTACACCCTTCATTTCAACACAATTTGAGAATCTTTAAAATACATGGTTGTTGTGTAGAAAAGGTAGTCTGTAATCTAACAAAAAATTGTTTGTTTTGACTCGTGCAAATTTCATTAACTTTTCAATGAAATATTTTATCCCATCTTAAAAATAACCTCTTCAAATTTGTTATTTAATATTTTAAGTAACAAGTTAAATAAAAAAAAAACCATATATATTTTACATGCAGGTATTTTAAGTGGGAACACAAGTTACAAGATAATTAATTATAATATTTAAATACCACAGCGTGCATCCCACCTTCATAGAAACAATTGAAAAGAAAGTTTAAAGGTCATTTGCAACGAAACCAAACTGTACAAACGATGACTGGGAACAGGGGTGGATTTCACAAAGAGTAGTCGTATCTTGAGTTAGGACGAGATATTCTTCCTAACTTAGGACTAGCCTTCAGTTTTTAACTACTAAAAAGTCAAAGGACTAATCCCAATAAGACTGTCTTTGTGAAATTGACTCCAGGCACCCACAAGTCCATCATAAGTCCAACATGTTAAAATGCATACAAGTTGGAATTTAATATTGGTATTTATGTTTAATTTAGGGTTAAACAAAAGACAACTTGAGTAGAGTGGAACTTGAACCTGCGACCTTCAATCAGTTTCCCGTGTGATTTATAAATTAATATTTGAAATAAAAATTTACATCCCCTATAGGTGATCCCTCTGCTGCCACTGCCTATGTTGTATCATAAACTTGGGTGTGATCCCTGGGTACCTGGCAGTTACAGGTTGAACGGCTTCTGACTGGCACCCTGAACAAAGATATTGACAAAATAGGGAGATGGCCAACCTACCGCCAACATTAGGGCAAGATGGCAGCGTCAGTGCTAATCTAGAGGTAGCAGATTCAACTCCAACTACAGTCAATTTGTCTTTTGTTTAACCAAAAATTGTCTAAACTCTTACCCAGTCAGTTTCCCTTGTGGGTAATTACTTAATATGTCACAATATTTACACGTTTTATGCAAGAAAAAGGCTGAAAAGTGTTACATAAAATAGCATGCCATACTCGATTTTTGCTGTCTTTAGCTTGAAAGTTATCGTTTCCAGTCATACTCCAGACCTGAGCCATATTTCAAAGATCTGCAGAAAATATTGCTTAAAAATATTCTGCTAAGCTAAAAGGGAGCAGGATACCAGTCAAAGATTGAACATGAGACATGCTATTTTGGCTGGTGACCTTATTCTGGTAAGCATTTTGTTGTTGCGCTTCAATCATTTTTGTGCTAAAGCAGCTTTATGAAATAGGGCCATGCGGAGGTAGTGAAATGAAAGAGTCAAACTTTCCAAAAATGTGGGTGTATATTTTTTAGAGGTTGTATATGCTAAAATATTTTGGCAGCTGTTAAGTTTGAAGACGAACTCACGTCCTTATATTTACTGTTTGTTAAGAAATGAAAATAGGAAAGGTGTAAACAAAAGGATTTTGAGGCTGTGACTACAATCCATAATAGCTAAGAATATAACTATGTCATCAGATGTATGTGAATAAATTACCATACGTTACATAATGGTATGTAGGATGCCATCAGATGCATATATGTATAAATTATCATAATAAATATATTTATGACATCAGACGAATGGGAAGATATTTTCACAATGTATATAATTATGACATCACCAAATGCATTTGAATAATAAATTAGAATGATAAAGGCCCGGTCCCACTGCAGCGAAAACAAAAACAAAAACGATAACGATCACGACGCAAAGAGAACGCGTTCTATTGGTCGTATTGCTCCACGCAGAATACGCACATGCTCATTCAACCAATAGAATGCGTTCTCTTTGCGTCGTTATCGTTCTCGTTCTCGTTATCGCTGCAGTGGGAATGGGCCTTTAGTAAAAAAATGAGAAAGATGGCAGTATACTGAATACGCCTAGCATTTATAAACAGAAGGGATGTAAAGAGTTTAGATGGAAATAATCACAATGCAGACTGAAGGGTTTTGATGTTTGAAAAACAGTATAAATTCAGAATGTTTAAAGGCACTGGATACCACTGGTAAGTACTCAAAATAATCGCTAGCATAACAAATTACTTGGTATACGCAACAAAGAGCTGTTGATAGTATAAAACATTGTGAGAAATTGATCCCTCTGTGTAATATATCAACACTAGAGGGTGCTATTCCCACAAGTCATGAGCTACTCTGATGAATAACCGTGTATCTGGAAGTTATGCTATGTGAAGATATCCACTTATTTCACTCTGAAGACTTTTATTAGGCATCTGAAAGCACGTAAACGATTTTATCAGTGCAACAAGGGTGTTTTTCTTTCATTATTCACTTGCAACTTTGATGACCACTTGAGTCCAAATGTTCACAGTTGTGTTACTTTATACAAATTTTAGGATACAGTGTGGGGATACACCAAGTGAGAATACTGGTCTTTGACAATAACCAAAGATGTCCAGTGCCTTTAAAGGCAGTGGACACTATTTGTAATTACTCAAAATAATTATTAGCATAAAACCTTACTTGGTTACGAGTAATGGGGAGAGGTTGATGTATAAAAAAAAAATTGATTTTGAGACCTATATTTAGAATTTGAGGTCTCTGAAAGCACACAACTTCGTGTAACAAGGGTGTTTTTTCTTTCATTATTATCTCGCAACTTCGACAACCAATTGAGCAAAAAATTTCACAGGTTTGTTTTTTATTTTTTGCATATGATGAGATACACCAAGTGAGAAGACTGATCTTTGACAATTACCAATAGTGTCCAGTGTCTTTAAACCTTCACAGGTTTGTTAATTCATGCATATCTTGGATCACAAGTGTGGAAACTGGCTTTTAACTGGCCCTACCAATGTTGTCGGCTTGGCTCTAAGGCGAGGCGCATACCCGTTGTTTAATCTGATACTCTGTCCGGAAATCATAGCTATATTCAAACATCACATCTTGCTCTGATGGAAAGGGTAATGTTGGTGCATCCTGAAAAGAAATGAAAAAAAAAAAACTTGGAAGATCAGGAAATAAGCGAGTTTATATTTAACAATAACAAAGTCAGTGCTGTGTTTTAGGAAGTTCTCAAAGAAAATTTTGATAATTGGCATTCAGTGCATGGCGTCAAGGCCGAGTGGTTAAGAGCATCAAATTTAAGTTCTGGTTGTTATAACTCGTCAGAGTGCGGGTTTCGAATCCCGGTCATGAGGTGTGTCCTTGAGCAAGAATGCTTTGCTAAAATTCTTCTCTTCACCCAAGGGTATAAATGGGTACCTGTTAAGGTAGAGGTTGATATTGTGTTTTAAAAAAAAAATAACCTTTGGAGCATCGGGGGGGGGGGGGGGGGGCTGTTTACTCCACAGGGAGCTGAAGGAATGTTATTGGCCCAATGACAAGGACACTGATTGTTAAGCACATTGATAAGGTTATTGCAAACTGCACTTATATAAGAACTAATTATTATTACTTGTAGTTCATAACAAACTAACAAAGTACTTACATAGGATTGGTTATTGTCTTGAAGCGAGGCATGAACTTCAAATGGAACTCCTTCAATGGCTGCAAGAAAACACCACAATAAATAGATGGTTTATTTAAAGTGACACTGTGCACAAGGACAATACAAGACATCCGTTGGTATCATCACACCACCAACCCAAAGGTCCCCCCAAAAAACGGAGTTTGTCACTAATTGATAAACACCGTAAACTGCCGATATTTAATTTGACTAGTTGATTCTTTTGCGCATTACCATACTTGAGATCAACCACAGGCCTAAATAAAATGTGCCAGATTTAAGAACATTTTTAAGTCGAACCATTCCGGGGGTTATGAGCAAACATGGCATGCTGGAATAAGAATTGGTGTGACGAGATTGATCAACACAACAAGGCTCCTACCTGAATGAATTCGTTCAGTAGCTGCATTCGTTTGTATCATAGATGGTTGGCGAGTCAGGGTACCACTTTTAGCCCCTCTCGGTGGATACTGGTACGGTAGAGGCTGGGCTGGACTGGTGCTCTGCTGTCCAGCGGATCTGCAGAAGGTAATCAAACATGAAAACAGACAATTTGTACCTTGGTCCTTGGTCCAAATTAAAATATAGCCTATAAGCACACAAAGTTGCTAAGCACAGAAAAGTATTGTTTAACAGAAACTGGTTTCTAGATAAAATAATATTAAGTTTATACTGTTTTGACTGGTGACCCACTCCTTTTTTTTTTGCTTTTAAACGCAGCTCTATATAACTTTTTAGCCAAGTGTTAAAAAAAAGTCAATTACCCAATTAGTGTTACTTACCCATATGAGTAACTAGGTGTGCTATTGTAAGGCTGGGGATTGCTTGAAGGCTGTGCGTTTTGCTGGACAGGCCCAACTGCCTGACTTGGAATTGGGCCTGTTTTCAAATACAAGATAAGTCCATTAATCTCCCTGCAATAACAAAGAGAATTTTGTTCCATTAATTAAATTAATAACAAAGACGAAATTACCAACATTCAAAGCAACAGACTGTTTTTCCCTTATCGTCCAGTGCAATTTTGAATGATAGATAAACTTCTGCCATTTATCTTTATAAGACAGAGTGCAGAGTGCAGAGTGCAAATTTTGTTAGTGAAGGGTTGGGATCAAGGTTACAACCTCTTTCCCACCAAAGGTCTATGAGCCAGCCTCTGTCTTCTCTACAGATATTTTCCTGGTATTAAATGTGCCACCAGTGTGTCTGCCCTAGTTCCTCCTATTAGGGTGTTTGAGCGTGAAACCAGACTTTCTGCTTCTTCTTACCCATACACTCTTGGTTTGCTGAGATGTAGAACAAAGAGCCATTCCAACAGCTTTATTCCACGTACTGCATCTGCCTCTGACCCGTTTATCCAGCTATGGGGACAGGGCATTCAGTAACATTTCACCCCGCCGCTGGAACTTTTTGCCTCAACATCTCAAGGACACACATGACATCTCACGATTCCAACATTCTCTCAAAACCCATCTCTCCAGATTAGCCTATGCAGATATTGAGTGAAATTTTCTTCTTGTTTTTTGACCAGTGCCTTAGAATGTTTTACAGATTAAGTGCGCTTTAAAAATGCTGTATTATTATTATTATTATCTCTTTGGAGCTCCTTGCCTGGTGCATGTTTCCCTCCATCCTACAACCTAGACTGTTTGAAGAGGAATGGCAACTCCTACATTCAGCTCATTCAGAGCTATTTTCTTATTAAATACTTTCTTCATGTAGCCCTACCCAAGAGAGGATTTTAGTCTTGTTTGAGTTGGGGCAAACTTACATGATGAAAATTGATGAACACACATTTTTTTTAAATGGTTCAGTACTTACGCTCTATATGCACCTTCAGATGATCGTGTTTTGGCTTTCGACGTCGTCAAAAACATGTTACACAGCGCACTTGTTGTTGACCCTCTTGCGACAAACTGTGCAATGAGTAGCTTCTTCTTGAGGACAGGTTCCTCTGTTTGAGAGAAAAACTAGGTGGTTTTGACTGGAAATGGTTTAAAGGGAAGGTATACATTTGGTAATCACTCTCTAGCACAGTCTAGGTAAGGAGATGATGATAGTATGATAGTTGAAACAAAGGAGAATCTGAATTTTTTACCAAAAAGCAAAACACTTTTCAGGTTGGGTATTCTCTTGGTGCTTATTTTTCCATGTTGTGGACATATTCGCTCCAGATTTAAGGCAATATCTCAAAACGCTACCACCTTTTGAACTGAAAATAAATATCCTACTTACTTGTATCAGAAGTGGTTGCAATACTAGTATAGCCCTGAGGTATTTGATCGTTTTCTTTGATTACTGTAAGATCAGCAAGCACAAAATTGCCCTGTAAAGGAGAACAAATATGTAGCATTCATTTTAAAAACATTTTTGGAAGTGTGGGAAAACACTTTTGAACAACGGGACTGATATAATAGACTTTTAGAATGAAAGATCGCTTTCTCCCAGGCCTGGAACCTCATGGAGGACACGGAGGCCATGGGCTCTGTTGCCCTGGTCTTGGCCCTGGTGCCCCATCAAAACTTTCTCATAGACTTTAAGATTTTCCATTGGAAGTGCCCTTTTCAACTTAAAAATAGCCTTGCCCTCTCAAAGATGAAATTCCAGGCCTGTTCTCCCTTTTTTTCCCCCTTTTTTTTATATGCAAGTTATTTTTTTCAGAGGCCGTTGCTACCTACTCCTAGGGCTGAAACAGGGTTACACCTTTTACAGTCCATACGGATGTAGGCTTGGGTATCATCAGTCTGAAGCCTGGCCGATAGAGCAAAAAGCACTACCTACCCACTTAGTTTTTAAGAGAGAAGATTGGGTTCAATATTTAGAGTGTTTTTTCGATTTTATTATTCTGCAAGGGTGAATTTTTGTTTAATTTAATTTTTTTTTTTTTGGGGGGGGGGTAAGCTTAGTGCATGAGGTTGGGGCAGGGTCCATCCATGAAACATACTTGCACGAGTTGACGAGTGAAGCACACGTATCTTGTTACTTTCCTGAAGAAACCATCTTTCCAAAGGTCTGCATCTTGATTGTCTGTAGTGGTCTCAATCTATAAAGAATAAAAAAAAGAAAAAAACACTTTTTTATAGCTAAAAATAGCACAGATGTACACACAAAAAAGGTACAAAAAGGGCTCAAATGTGGGAAAAATACTGCAAGCTGTTGTAGTCTAAGGCCCAATTTCATAGATCTGCTTAAGCACAAAATTTCGCTTAAGCAAAACAATCCTTGCTTAGTAAAATCAGATTACCAGCCAAGACTCCACTATTTGTTATGCTAAGTAAACAATAACTAAATACCAGCCACAAGCAATGTATATGGCATGAAATTTTTGCCAGTAACAGGTGAAAAATAAGCGAGTTATTTTCGTGCTTAAGCAAATTTTTTTAAATTGGCCCCAGCCGGTGCTGCACCAGAAAGCAGTAACAAGACCGGAATCAAAATTTAAAAACCTACATTGTACCTACAGTGTGGAAAGTTTTTACTTTTAGAGTAAATCTTTCCAAAGTATATGACAAACACTAAGACTACGGGGGTCGATTTCACAAAGAGTTAGGACTAGTCCTAATTTAGTCGAGAGACGAGTAACTCGTCCTAACTCGAGATAAGAGTAGTCTTAACTTTTGTGAAATCCACCCCTGGACTTGTAAATTATTTGGCTACCAGTGGCCGGTCCAGCGGGTACTTCAAACCCTGTCTATTCTATGGGTAACTTTTTATCAATTACTCAGGTTCCAGCATTCGGATAAACACTTACCACTTCGTAACACTTTGGGCATTGAGACTTGTCAGCAACTACACAGACACCTGTGATTGGCTGTGAGTCGTCAGCCATCTTGTTTCCCTCGCAGCCTCACTATGGGAGTCACACGCACAATGAGCAACTTGGTGATTTCTGGATTCCAAAATGATCTCAAACAATATTTACAGCATCACAATAAATGGTTCTCCTAAGACCTGAAATTACAAGGTGGTTTTAAAATTTTTTAGTTTTTTTGGAAAAAGCACGCCCCTAAATTCGCTAGTTTTAACCCTGGAACCTAGGAACAACAAACGTGAAAATTTCTTCTGATAGTTGGCCTTTTGACTTGTGCAGATTTATCTCAAGTAGAGATAGTCAGATTGGGGCCCCTTCATTCAGAACTTCCCTACACACTACACAGTAAAGATTTAATTCAATGGAAGTGCCCTTTGCCATGAAAATGGCCTTGTCCTCTCGATAGATGAAACTCCAGGCCATGGCCCAACTTCATAGCGCTGCTGAGCACAAAAATTTGCTGAGCATGAAATTTCTGCCTTGATAAAAACAGGATTACCAACCAAATTTCCATTTGTTGCATGTTGCTTCTTATTGGTGTTCAGCTGGTGTTTGCTTGTCCTGAAAATCACATGGAAATTTGGTTGGCATTCCTGTTTTTATCAAGGGAGAAATGTCATGCTAAGCAAATTTGTGTGCTTAGCAGCGCTATAAAGTTGGCCCCTGTTCATTCTGATATACAAAGTTTCACTTTCAAACAAGTGACTATCGTTGTTTTTGTAGTTTCTGTTGTGTCTATCTCTAAATATACAGTTAGACCTCAAGTAAAAATCACAATGAAACTTGATGAGAGAGAAGTCTGGTATTTTTATTATTTAGTTTTTTCAATATGTTTATAATGATACACCTAGAACTATTTTAGTTTTGTCCGCTATCGTCTCGGTTACGGCAGACGATAGCGGACGAAACCGAAATAGTTCTAATAGGTCAGGAGTAGCCTAATGATAAGATATGGATTTTTTTTTATTATGGAAAAAAACAAATATTGATCAATCAATTAAAAATGAGTACAGTACAGCGGCCCAGTGAGTTAGTGGGTCTTGTGAATAAGCGACCTTACTAATCTTGATCTTGATTTAATTAAGCAATTGGACCTGCCCGAAGCTGGAGCAACAGTAGCAGTAGCAGTACATTCAATCAATCATCAATGCGACGACAGAACAACCATGATTGAACCAAAGTGTGGTAAGGACATCAGACACGACACTGACAGAATGGAACAACTTGGTCAGTCAGATTATTCAACCATGTTAATTTATGGTCAGTCAGAGTAATGAGACTTGTTTAAAAAATACAAATTGTAAATTGTTTGTCATGCTACATTACAAAACTGGACAAAACTGAAAAAAGGGGAAAGGACACACCCACACTGTGAGAAATAACAAGACCATGCATGACGAACAACAGTTGTTCATAACAGGACAATACATAACCATTGTCTCGATGATTTCGATCGTTTGTTATTCAATGAGACGTGTGGTCGTGAGAGTTCATTTTCAACATAAAGTAAAATAATTATAAACAATACAAAAATCACCTGAAACAAGGATCATACAAGCTTTCATACATACCAACTTCCAAATGTATTTAGTGACTTATAAACAATAATTCAAAGTTATATATTAGGTATTGTTCCAGTACCGAATTAACCCCCAAATAATAGCGATTTTCTTACTTTTCTGTCGTTCGAAGAATTGCCCGATCCGCTGTTGTTGTACCACTCAGAGACTTGCACTGGTAACATGTACCAGTCGTCGGTTAATTTAAAACGCCCTCAACGGTATCAGATATGTAATATTTATATAACGGCTGTTTTATGCACTTGCACAAAATAATCAGCCAAACATTGCAGTGTTGACGTCCAGCGTCAGGAATGGTGTCTATCATTTTTCAACAGATTATTCTCTCGAAATGAGGGCATCACTTCGCCAGACTGCTTATGGGACAGTCGTTCCTCTACTTCTACTTCTGGGGGTTGTACCTGCCAGTTTTGAGACGTCAAACTTGAGCTTAAAGGTACAGTTTGATGGTTTGATCATCATCAGAAACCAGACAAATTTCGTTAGTTACTTTTCTTTTGAGTTGAGAATGTCGGTCATGTGAGCATCACGTGACAAGTATTGAAGCATATCAATGCAGGGGTCGATTTCACAAAGAGTTAAGACTAGTCCCAACTTCGGACCAGTCCTAGGAGCCTTACATTTTACAGTTTCTAGAAGTGCCATCCCCATTAATTGCTACCCAACATAAACAGTGCATTACGCTTTCAGGTAGCCCAGGTTGGACTTTAATAAGTCCAACCTGAAAGTCCAACCTGAAAGTCCAACCTGGGCTACCTCAAAGCGTAATGCACTGTTTATGTTGGGGTACAACTAATGGGGATGGCACTTTGGTATTTCTAGAAACTGTAACTATGAGGTTCATTCTGCTATCGTCGGAATGATTCTCATAGTTCTAGGAGTAAATTGGAATCCTCCGCTCCGTTGCATACAACTTACAAGTGTATTAATACCCTCTGCCATCCATTGCATACTTCTACTTCTACTTGTATACTCGGTAGGGTCCATAAGACAGGACGTAAAGCCGACAGAGTGCAGGGTATAAAGGTCACATATCAGGGCTAGCAGAGTCCAGCATGCGTTTCAGGGGGAGTCCAGCATGTGTTATTAAAAAGTTTCATTCCCATCATTCTTTAAAAGTATTCCTGCTATGTAAATTTTAGGTCAATCCCTACATTTCAGCTGAGAAGGTTCTTTGGAGGGAGGGAGATGCGAGCGTCAAATCCTACCGTATCCCTCTACTTAGCTACACCCCAAAGGGACACCTCTTGGCCGTAGCTGAGGCCAGGAAATATTCAACTTCTGATGCTGGTCCAAAGTTTCTGGTCGTACGTCGATCGTTGGACAAGTTTGGTAAGCTTGATTTGTCAGTCCATAGTTTTTTTTTGTATTGAGTCAAGTTTTTTAGTATGGTAACTTTGGTTGGAGAATCAACGTTCCAAGGTGTCATCATGATAACTTTTGTTGTAAAACAACTTTCATAACCCACTCCATCCTCAAGAACCAACACCTATCAAGTCATAATTCACCAATACTGCAAAAGCCTGGAATGCACTCCCTTACTCAACAACCAGCATAGCCCCACTTAGTTAAGGTGTACACTTCAAACAAGAGGCACGCATAAGTGCAACTAGGAGTTCCTCACTCCTGACCCAAATTCATTTTGAGTGTTGTTCCTAGAAAGGAAATGTTCAATTATTACATCAAGATCAAGGCTTGATACATTTTTTTTGTAGCAATCTGAATGCAAACTGTTTTGTCTAGGCACCCTTGAGAATATTTCATTGGGAAATCTTCAAGTGGTCTCTTCATTTTAACCTTAGAATCTGTTTTTCTTTTGCAGGGGACCAGTGGGCACCGCAACAGGTCGTCGTTGACGATGGCTACCTCATCTTCGATGGCATCAACCTCGGCGCTGTCATTGTCGACGATGAAAAAGGCGCCATCTTCATCATGTACTCAATCTGTAACCATCATGATCAGTGCAACGTTACATCGACGATGTTGGTAAAGAGCTATGATGATGGAGTGTCGTGGACCAAGGGGGAAAAACTACTGGGTCCAGGCACATGGATGTTCTCACCAGGTCCAGGCTTTGGCATTCAGGTAAACTCTTGTTTGTCCACGGATGAGATTTGACAAATGTGAAAATTCCTGAGAATGGCTTGCAGGCAAGGGTTTCCCTTATTCTTCACCTAGAACAAATAGGTTGAACATTCATAATTGCCAAACTACAGACTTATACACTATGCCAACTACTTTTTTCACCCTTTAGTTGCTTTCCTGGCACGGTTGGCTTGTGCGTAAAGCGCTCGCCTCTCACCAAGGTGACCCCGGTTCAATTCCCGGCCAGGGCGATATATGTGAGTTGAGTTGTGCATTGGTTCTCTGTTGTGCCACGAGGGTTTTCCAAACCATCCGGTTTTCCTCCCTCGGGAAAAATCAAACACTTTCGATCTTTGCTGTGCTCCGTGGTCATAATGGGTTGATGTGGCTGGCAGCTGAATGTGCCCTTGCATGCCTGCTTCTCGAACACGTTGTAGCCGCGTCCTTCGCAATTCAGCTCTTAGCTGCGAGTAAGGATGATTAGCCCCCCAAATTATTAATTATTATGATTACTTTTTTCATGAAATTTGAGAAAATCCCATTTCTGTTTGTACAGATGATGCTAGCTCAATAGTTGTACATGCCTTCTAGCATCTTAGTCTAATAACAAGAACTCATTACTTTATTGAATAGTGTTTCCTGAAGAAGTTACACAATGCACAGAATGCTAAGTGCAGCTGCATGTGTTCTGTCCAGGGAAAGAGAATTTAACCGTACTTATTTTTCCAAGCCACTAGTAAAAAAAAAAAGTTGAAATAGACCTGTGCAAGTGTTGCATGTTGAGTTTGAATATGCATGCCACATTTGGTAAAGAACTCGGGATTGTCGCCAAGGTTTAATGTTCAAAAACAATAAGTGCTTTCCCTTAATTTGCTTTATTTGTTACTTTTTATTCACCCGTTCAGAAAAAATACGCTCCCAATAAAGGCAGGCTTATCGTTTGCGGACATGGCAGTCTAGACAAGGACGGCTTGTACTGTCTGCTGAGTGACGATCACGGAGCGACGTGGCGATGGGGTGGATCTGTGATCGGGCTACCATTCGGTCTTGTGAAACAGAGCGGAGACTTCTTACCAGATGAGTGCCAGGTAAGGTGTAGTTGAAAGTGACACTCAAATACCCTAAATTGAAGCGCAGTGGATGATATTGAATGATCAAATAGTAGGAGGGTTGACTGTGGACTGATCACATGTGTTGATACATTCAACACCATATTAATTTGCAGGCTTGCATATTTTTTCTATCATTCATAACCACTGTGGATGATGTTAAATGGTCAAGATTATAGTTTTTTTCAACAAAAGGGGCATTATGAATGGGAATAAAAGAGTAGAGGCTCGGTCTTAAACACCAGTTTAAATTGTTGCATGGTCGTAGCCATGCAATAAAGGACCAAGCCAAGGCAAGGTCCATTATCATCAACCACAACCTTTCAAGGTTTTAAACAGCCGTTTAAGAACTCATCCCCAATCTTTCATTCCCCTATTCAAAACCCCATAAGTGGATGAGATGAACTCATTGCACAGCATTCAACAAAAACCAGTATCTAGGGCGCTGTACTCCTGTCAAAAATTTTTTACTGGCTAGTACAACCGCAGATTTTCAAACCAGAGTACATAGCTCCAGTTACTGGGTCTAAGCATTTCATGTTTATTTTTCCAAACACAGCTAGTCGAACTGATGGATGGCTCTATCCTAGTCAACATACGTAACCAGAACAGCTACCACTGTCACTGCCGTATGGTGACTCGAAGTTACGACGGAGCGGAAACCTTCCCGATGGAGAACCTGTACCTGGACGAGACGCTGATTGAACCAGCATGCGCCGCTGGAATGGTCTACCATAAAAATGTACTCTTCTTCAGCAACCCAAAAAGTACTACAGAGAGTAAGTGTTGAATGTACCTCAAAGTTATCTTTCCTGAGTTCAATTTAAAGGCAGTGGACACTACTGGTAATTTCTCAAAATAACTATTAGCATAAAACCTTTCTTGGTGACGAGTTATGGGGAGAGGTTGATGGTATAAAACATTTTGAGAAACGGCTCCCTCTGAAGTGACATTGTTTTTCAAGAAAGAAGTAATTTTCCACGAATTTGATTTCAAGACCTCAAGTTTAGAATTTGAGATCTCGAAATCAAGCATCTGAAAGCACACAACTTCGTGTTATTATCTCATTGTTATCTCGCAACTTCGATGACCAATTGAGCTCAATTTTTCACAGGTTTGTTATTTTATGTTATTTTAAAATTGCTGTGCCCCTTCAAGAATGCAATTCAAGGCTTGGAGCAGCCAAGAAAAGGAACAACTTGCCGTTATTCCTTGACTTTAAATTTGAATAATGTCTGCTAAAATGACTTGCTTAGTTACTATGCACCCTTTACATTTGAACTCCTCTGACAAGTGAGACAGTTGCTACGCCACGTGACTAGGGGCAAGCTTTTGTATAGCAACCTCCAGGATGAGCAAGCCCTGGTGCCATTGGGCCATACACATCCATTCAGAATTGTGTATGGGTGTTCACCGTCTCTAACCTAGCTACGCAAATGCTTGCCCCAAATCCCAAAATGCAAATCACGTTGCGTAGTAACTGTCTCGATAGTCTGAGGAATTCAAATGTAAGTGGTGCATCGTAATTAAGCGAGTCATTGTACCAGACATTATTCAAATCTAACTCGCAAATGGCTTATTGACTTAATTTTTTATTCATCCATTGTAGGAGTCGATCTGAACCTGAGATGGAGTTATGATAACGGAACGACCTGGGCCGATGAGTATCAGATCTGGAATAAGGCGAGTGGGTACAGTACTATGACGGCACACCCGGGCTCAATGCCGTACATCTTCATTCTCTTTGAAAAAGGCATACTGTCATACTTTGAGTCCTTAACGTTTTTAAGAGTGAGTTTATTTGAAGATGTTTAAAGACAGTGTACACTATCTTGGTGAATCTCAACATACGCATAAAATAACAAACCTGTGAAAATTTGAACTCGATCAGTCATCGGAGTTGCGAGATAACTATGAAAGAAAAAAACACCCTTGTCACACAAAGTTGTGTGCTTTCAGATACTTTATTTCGAGACCTCAAGTTCTAAACTTGAGGTCTCAAAATCAAATTCAGAGGGAGCCGTTTCTCACAATGTTTTATACTACCAACCTCTCCCCATTACTCGTTACCAAGTAAGGTTTTATGCCAATAATTATTTTGAGTATTCACCAATAGTGTCCACTGCCTTTAAATGGACCACAGTTAACTGGACTTCATTTAAAAATTCGTAATGGTAGAAACGTTCCGTGGTCTAGTGGATTGCATGCTAGAGTAGGAACTTCCTATCCTGACTTTTAAAGTCTTTCTTTTAAATGAAGTATGAAAAACATTTGGATTTGATTTGATTTTCTTAGAGCGGGTTTTTTAATGTGGTTGATATTTTTGTTATGAGAAAAAAACTAATTTAAAGTTAAATGGTCAGACAGTAGGAGGGTAAATGGATATGTGAAATAATTGAAATTAAAGTGAATTTAAAAGTATATATCTTTTTGTACAGGTGAATGTTTATTATAATGAAACACCCCAACTCATACTTTATGTACAACTATTTGTTTTACCTGAAAATGTATTTACATTTTCACATAACTTGAAAGATATTTGTACTTTCTGATTGTTTATATCTGATGGTCATGTTTAACAAATTGGCACCGACATTTTTAGTGAAATTTGTACGCTTTTTATAGAAAATATAAATCCTCCTGTAAAAAAGAATGTTGCTCAAAACATCAAGACTCAATGTCAAAACAACCTAAAACCAACATTTCTTCCTGGTACAAATTTAAATCTCACGGTTTTCGTAAACTGGCAAATTTGCCTTTTCATCTTACTGGAACAATTCAACTGGTAACTTTCAGACAGATCTTTTTTGAAATTGAGTCATTTCAGCAAATTATGTATCTATATTTGTGCCTCATTTTCTAAAGAAATAAAAGAAACATTTTAATGCAATAAATTAATAAATCGTAAATACAAATTATATGCATTAAAAAAGGGGAGCAAAATAGTCATTATGTTTTAACCTGTGTACATTTTTTGTTTGTTTTGCCTTTTACTGTTAAAACGTAATCATTTTTCTTTTGAGAATATCATTTCCAAACTGAAACCTTGTCTTGGCAATGGAAATACAAGAAAGGTTCTCAAACTTAGTACCCGGATGTGATGTCCCCTAAAAAAATATGAGTAAACACTCGCCATGATTCGCAGAACCTTGGCCGCGAGGCACGGCCAGTACTCTGCCATGGTATGCTTGAGTCTCAAAATGCTTGGACTTTCAATTGAGCTGAATACAATGCTTAACAATAGTGGAATCCATCTTAAGCGCACAAGCTTGACAGGACAAGTACAGAGCACAAATTAAAGTGCAACCCACCCTTTCAAGGACAGCAGCAATGTATGTATGGGAGAGTACATCAATGCAAGATGCCAGATCACCCAACGTGACTCTGTTAAATTCTTGAATGGATTCATTAGGAAAGTCCAAAACAAATCAGTAAAGATGTTCATTTTACCGATTTTAATATCTTGATGAAAAATGGAGGAAAAACTCACAATTTTTCAGTGATGTTTCACCACTACACTCGTGGCTTCATCCGACTCGGGGCAACTCAGCACAGCTGGTTTTCTCTTATATCATGTTCCAGACAAATACTCCAAAATGTCCGTTTCCATCTCGTTTTCACTTTCTTCCTCGCCATCGATGTTTGCATCATCAATGGGTTCATCATCATTCTCTGCATCATCATCACCACTGTCTTCCTCCTCTTCATCATCTTCTTCATCTACTCCCTCCATCTCCTGGTCGTCCAGATCAACTTCTCCAATTGGAGACACTGAAGAAGGTCCTGGTGTCTCGCCTTCTTCTTTTGCTGCTCTTGATTTTTCTTTAAAGAAAGAAGCAAAGGCTTGGTGTGAGAGATCTTTCTTATGAGAAAGAAGCAAAGGCTTGGTGTGAGACTTCAATTGAATAAGAGCTGCCAACATTTGCATCTTGCAACCAGGGCCCAATTTCATGGAGCTGCGTTTAAAGGAGATTTTGTCTTGACAATTTCTTGCTTAATAGCAAAAAAAGACCAGGATACCAGCCATAATATGTACATGTGACATGGTATTTTGGCTGGTACCTGTAATTTTGCTGTACTTAGCTACTTCTTGTGCTACTATATGTGCTTTAAGCAGCTTTAAGAATGTGGGCCCTTGAGTGAGAAACTACTTCTAACAAAAACTACGTTACTTCAGAGGGAGCCGTTTCTCACAATGTTTTGTACTATCAACAGCTCTCCATTGCCTGTCACCAAGTAAGTTTTGATGCAAACAAATATTTTCAGTAATTACCAATAGTGTTCCTGGTCGGACAAACAATAAGGACTAGTGACTAGTCCTTATAGGAGATATTAAGGCTAGTCCCAAGTTAGGACAAGTAATTCGCCTTAACTCGAGATACATGTAAGACTAGTCTTACCTTTCTGTACCTACCCGATTTTGAGATTCAGTTTAAATCGGAAACAGAATATTTTATTTTTTTTACCCTAATATTAATTTCACTTTAAAACTTAATAAGTATTTATTTTCTATGCCTCCCACAATGACTATGCCTCCCACAATGACTATGTCAAAGGCACAAATGGGCAAGAGAGAGCCTGGGGAACCCATCAAAGCTTCTAACAAAACCTAAAACCCTTCAGCTTCCAAAGACGCTGCCCCTGTTGATCCCACCGGGTTGTGAGGCGCTACGCTGTCCCCATACACACACCCTCTCGACCATGCTCTCGACAAAATTAGCCGGCATCCAATTTGCCCTAGCTACAACCTTGCTGTGAAATCCACCACAGTGCCTTCAACAGAGAAGGTCAAAAGGTCATGAATCCCACTTACCTTCCTGTATCAGTGTTCTTTTTAGTATGGCGTTCATGAGGGACCTCAACTGGCACAGATCTTCAGTCTTCAGGTAGCAATCGTTCTCGCTAGTCGCACCTTTGATAAAAGCCTGAAGGCCATCATCCTTAATGTCACACAACTGGTAGAACATTTGGTTGTAGGCAGGGACTAGACCTTCCTTGAACAAGAAGTAGGATTCCTGACGGGGAAAGAGGGTTCAATATTTAACAAGAGCAGGGATTGTTTATGTTTCAACTCATGCTCTTCAAACAACAAGTCGTTTCAAACGAAAGAGTGCACAAGGTTCATAATGTTCATAATGGTTAAAAGTAGAACATGTCAAAAATTCTTATGCTCTCACCAAGAGCTCATTTTGTAAGATTTACAAACATTGAGACAATTTCACCAGGAATGTTGTTTTTTTCTGTCGTGTGAACGGGCTTAAATTTCATACTTACACATAGGATACTTTGGGGTTAAGCTAATTTTTGAGGTTCAACAGACCGTCTGTACCTTATCTACTGTTTTTTTAGCTTCTGCACCAGGGCTTGTGGTCTCGTTGTACTTGATGAAAGCCTGACTCCTCCTTGATGGTTTCTGGATCGACATCGGCAGTTGACGTTCATAGCTGGTCTTCTTGAAGCGATTATAATGCTTTCTGGACGACGAGGTACTTCTGCTGAGGAACATCGCTTTAAAAAAAATAAAATAGTTTTAGCTAAAATCAAGGAGGAAATAATTAACCACTTTTTGTTCACAGATATCACCCTTTTTAGTCCGTCTCTCTCAGTTATAAGTAACTTTTTCCCCCTCTTCCCGATACGGATTTTGACTTGTGTGCTTCCAACCTCTTGTGGTCAAATTATCCCCTTCCCTCTAACTCCCCCCCCCCCCCCCCCCCCACTGGGACACTATACACCCAGCAATCATATTGGTGACAAGACCCAAATATGACGACGATTACATACCAAATGCCAGCATAACGCAAATTGAAACTTCCCGATGCGCATCCAAGGGTTAAAAAAAAGTCACAGGAGTGGCGTGAAACACTACACAGGAGGTATGAAACTTACCTCAACAAGATTTGTGTACAACAAATAAAATAGCAATAATATTTATTTCAAACACTATACATTTATCACTCTTACCTTTTCGTATTCTAAAGTCCAACATTTGATACTTCAGAGCACCTGGATCCTTGCGAGGGTCGTAGCCGAACCGCACCCATGTCGCCCTCCATGGCCCGGTCATATAGTAGAAGCCGACTGCAGGCAGGAGCACCTTCAACTGGGGGTCTGTCAATGTGCAGTTGTGTTTCAATGCGTTACGCGACCAGATCGGACGCTTTTGAAAGACCTGACAGAGAAAAATGATGATAGAATAAGCCAGACAGCTTTGACAGAAGGATAAAGGAGGATTATCTTTCAATGGGCAGCTGTGATCCATTCTTGGAACTCGTCTTTCATCTCCATTGCACTCATAAAACCTTTCTTGATAACGGGTAATGGGGAGAGGTTTATAGTGTAAAACACTGTGAGAAACGGCTCCCTCTGAAGTAACGTAGTTTTCAAGAAAGAAGTAATTTTTACGAATTTGATTTCGAGACCTCAGATTTAGAATTTGAGGTCTCGAAATCAAGCATGTAAAAGCACACAACCTCCTGTGACCAGGGTGTTTTTTCTTGCATTATTATCTCGCAACTTTGATGACCGATTGAGCTCAAATTTTCACAGGTTTGTTATTTTATGCACATATTGAGATACAGCAAGTGAGAAGACCCTTAGAAAGAAATATAAAATCACCTGTACAATCTCTTCCATCATTATTTTAATGTCCTTGTTCTTCTCCGTGTATTTCTCGATATTGATCAAGGCTTCAGGTTTGGGGGCAGTAGGGAGATCTTTCTCCTCCTCAAATGCAACAACGTAAGTGTTGTGAGGTCTCCTCGCTCGTCCGCTGCCAGTAATGTTTGCGTCGAGAGTGTTTGCAACCTGTGTTTATAACAAGAAAAAATTTACCTTTCACAGCATGAAACCATGGACGCCTCATAGTGTGTGTTATCAGAGTAGCTCACAAGCCTGAGAAAACATGTAAACAAAGGTGGTTACTATGTCAACCAGAAACACCAGGGTTAACCCCAACTCTTCCAGGATGAGTGTACCTTGTAGGGTGTCATGGCCAAGCAGTTTAGAACAACAAATTCAAGTTCTGGTGGTTTAGTCATCGAGGTGTGGTTTTGAATCCCGGTCATGACACTACTCGGGGGTATAAATGGTACTGCGAGGGTAGAGGTTAATAGTGTAATAGGCTGTATAACTCCAGGGAGCCGAGATAGATTGGTGGTCTTATAGCATTCACTGCAGTTGGTTGCATCCAAGTTGCTTGTAAAAGTTGCCTCGTATGACAAGGCCCTTATTGTAAAAGGTATTTATGAATGGGAATCAAAGTGTGTTGAATTGGTTTTCAACTAGTGGTTTAAACCCGCCGAGGCCTGGTTCTTGATAATTTACCTCGACTTCGTCTCGGTTAAATTATCAAGAACCAGGCCTCGTTGGGATTAAACCACTAGTTGAAAACCTCTTCACCACACATTGATTCCCTTATCCACCAGGGGTGGAATGGTAGCAAAGCATCTTTCCCAAGGACACGACCGAGATTTGAATCCACACTCTGTTGACTTAACCACCAGAACTTGAATTTGATGCTCTTAACCCCTCGGCCATGACAACCTATACAAACTATAGTTATTACCTTATATGTGATACTTTCTGACGCTGGTAGCAGGTCTGGTTGGTAGTTGTAACTGGATGGTATATCCGTACGAGAGAAGACCGGGGGCAACATGAAGTGCGGAACATCCTGCTGGAGGAACGTGGTGTCCTTTGGCTCCTTTGGAATAATCGTATCGGTCAGGCTCTCCATTTTATTGGTTTCTTTGTTCTTGTGGATGGGCAGATACTGGAAATCACACAAACCTTCACAAAAAAACGAAAACAGAATACCGTTTCATAGGAAAGGAAATGAGATTGCGTCATGAATACAAAAACTTTGTAGCTTCTACAACAGCACTATGTTGACACAGTGGGGTAGAGCGGTCTAGGGTAAACTTCTGTACTTTACAGCAGAAATTGAGTTTGAATCCTGGTTGCGACACTTGTGTCCTTGAGAAACACAATTATCATGTTTGCTTCTCTCCTTGTAATACTAAACTTATAAATATACATAGTATTATCAGTTATTTATTTAAATGATACCTATAAGAGGCAGTTATCCGTGTTGGATATAAAAAAAATATAAAAAAATAAGAAACAATATTTGTAGAAATACGAAAGCCGGTACCTGGTACCAACCTTTAAATTTGTAAACCGAGTCAAGAACACCCACAAGCTCCGTCTCGTACTCTGCCTCCTCATCGACTATTACATCATCTGTGCATTCGTCCTCCTCCTGTGCTTCATTTCCCTCACTCCCTGCCTTCTTCTTGTATCTTTTCTTGACCCTGAGAAGGAGATTGGTTGCTTGGTGCCTACTGGCATAAAGGGGTCGGCTGAAGGGGTCGTCGGGTCTGAATTTCATTCCTAATTTCTTGTTGGAGCCTGCAGTCAAGATCTTCAATTATAAGAAATTAGCAATTTAGACTTTATTTCCCTCTAAATAAAATCCTTGAGAACCACAAATCAGAAAAAAGTAATACAATTACAATCCATTCAATGATGCAAGTCTTTAATTGTATTGTATTGTATAATTATGTTTTATTCCAAACTGGAACACACCCAATAACCCTGGGGGGGGGGGGGGCGGGGGTAACAATATTATAAAAACAAAATACAGTTAATGAATAAGTCATAGGCCTAATGAAAGAAGAATTTATTCAAATTTTTGCAAAACCGTGATTGTGGAAGTCATTTGTAAAGAAAAGAGAGAGCAAAATCCGAGGTAGCCAACAGAATCGACCCATCACGCAATGCAAACCTCATCGTTCTAGGAGTATGTCTTAAGTTGTGTTGTGTTTCATTTATAAGTATTGGCGATCGTATAAAGAAAATAATAATAATGCTTTTTATTTTATTTTTAAACAAACAACAGTACTGGGTGGGGACTGTGTACACATTGTTTACACATTTGACATACCATTGACCAATCATTTCAATTCCAGACCATAGCATTCCTCTGAATTTGTTTACCACAAGTATCCCTTTTTTAAACAGAAGTTAAGAACGCTACTTGATTTAACTAAAAGAAATCTCTACCAAACCATGGAGGTAAACCATTTGGTGAGAATTATGGTTGGTGTTCAAAGTTTGCGCCCGAGCTATCCTGCGCAATTATTATAATCATGCAAGGAATTACAGTATTATTGCCACGAAAAAGATGGCACACCGCGCGAATTCATAAAATGACGATTTACAAAGATTACGCGCACATATGGGTGAGAGACTGAGCGAGACTGGAGAGCATCCAAACTATGTAAACAATTTTTTTAAAAAGCCCCACTATTTGTTTCAATGCTTACATTTGAAATCGTTTCTTCACCACCAAGGGTCTTCAGCATTTTGTCTACATTCTGCACCCGTGCTGGAAACTCCACACAAACGAACCGAGGAAGTCCTTGTGCTGCGTTTTGCGATTCTCGAGCAGACGAATTTCCCTCCTCTGAATCCGCCATCTTGAAATGAACTGAACAGCCGGCCTCGTTCGAAATTTCTCGGCAATATATCAACAACCGTTTGTTGAACTATTTCATACAATGATATTGTAACAATGAAATAATTGCTTAAAGAAAATATAAATACTATGTTGTAAATTTTTAATACATTTTAAAGTATTTCAATTTAATGCGACTGATATATTTTTTACAAAAAGCGAACGAGGGTTATTTACTCATTCTTCCTTTCAACTTTCAAGTCTAGTAAGTTAAAAAAATAAAATAATGAGTGGCATGGACCCAATTTCATGAAATAAAAAAAAAAGGAAATGCTTTAGAACCCTTTTAAATGTACTCTTACGGTTCTTCTTTGTCACATTTTTAGGTTCATGACAACCTCGTCCCCAGGGTGTGTCGAGCAGTTACAAGGTTGACCGTGTATTATGCAATTGTGTCCACCATGCAATACTGTCCGCTCGGACACTTTTGCATGTGCAATACTGTATGTTGCATGTGCGTAAGCGAGCGTGCATGCACTGAACCTACGTATATGCAGCATGAATATTCATGTGCTTTATGATTGCAGCGAACGGCCGAACATTTCCCATGTCGACATGCACTTAAAGCTTGTACAAAAATGGGCGTTTAATTTACTGCAAGGACGGTTTTGCACGGGGGTGGACACAACTGCATATATGCAAATGTGTCCGGGCGGACACAATTGCATTATGCAGCAGCGTCCGGGCGGACGAGATTGCATATGCAAAACCGTCCGGCGGACATTATTGCATGGCGGACATTATTGCATGGCGGACATTTTTGCATATGCAATATTGTCCTCCGGATAGTATTGCATAGAGGGCATAATTGCATGTGACACCGGCGGCTAGCTGTACCTATGATGAATACCTATGAATATGGAACATATTCTAATATTTGTATAGCCTTGCTCAAGGCAGTCGCATTATTCGCTCCGAAAAGATGCCGCTGTAAACCCACCCGTATACCCTGTGCGTACGTACGACTACTGTGCACACAAGCCATCCGCACTCGTACACAAGCCATCCACACTCATACACAAGCCATCCGCACTCGTACCACTAATAGTGAACGGGGGCATCGTGTCGTGCGATGTTACGCACAGTGAATACGGATGGGTTTTTATACAGCGGCGGTCTTTTTTGGAATAATTCGACTGCCTTGAGCGGCGGTCTTTTTTCGGAGTGAATAATTCGACTACCTTGAGCAAGGCTAATATTTTTAAGTCTTTTTCCAATCAGGTACCAAGTAAGGAGTGTCCATCCCAGGGGTTACTATTGTATGGTTGATAATAAAGTAAACCACAGGGACGATGCCATCAGCAAAGTCTTTAAACCCTACCATAATAAAAGACAAACCAAAACAATTTACACAGACAGTCACAAAGAATGAGTCAATTCCCGACTTATCTTTAATTTCATTGCAACTTCATTCATAATATTGATAATGGAAATTTCCACCATCCATTTCAACAGTATATTCAGATCATTGTATATACAGGAAATACAGCTCATACGCACCAATAATAAAGTAAACATTAAGGGAAAACCTAATCAGAGCTACAAGCCTCATTTATCTTAAACATACCATGATCAAAAGATCACAATTTGAGCAGAAACTATTCAGACTTGTTTATTAAATAATTAATTGAGACAAGACAATAAAAAGAAGAAAATATTGATTGAAAATGCCAACAGTTTTATTTTTGCGGTCGTAACCAATTACTGTTGCAGTAAATGGCCAGTGATCAACCAAGGTAAATTCTACCAAACGGTTATTGATTAGACCGCAAAAACACCCCATGTTCTGGCTGAATTTGACTACAACAGACCTATATAAAGCAAGGTCCCCATTTAAACATCCAAAAGAGAGACGCAGCAATAACAGAAAAAAGGCATTACAATGCAAGTATTTTAGTGACAGTCAACTCCTTTGGCATTTTTACAACATGTTACAGGCCTCGATTCTCATCTTTGAATCGACAAGGCCGCTTCCATTTGCAAAGGGCACTTTCACTACAACAATCCTAAAGTCTACAGGAAACTTTTGAAGGGGCACCAAGGCCAAGACCAGGGCAATATTGGTCTCCGTGTGATTCCAGGCCTGTGTTGAGAAGGAAAGTAAGTAAACAACTACATATTCCGAGAGATTAGGTTCGCCTTGCCCTGTGATAATCATTGTAAATTAGCAGTGAAGGACTAAAGTTTATCAAATTGGGCAAAGAAGGGCAACTATCTGAAGCTTTAAGCCAAACCAAATGCTTGAAGACTACAAACCATGCCCTTTCTACACCCTAAATAGATTCAAACTCAACTAACTTTCAATAATACTTGTTTACTTTCTCC
This sequence comes from Asterias rubens, assembly GCF_902459465.1. Lineage (NCBI taxonomy): Eukaryota > Metazoa > Echinodermata > Asteroidea > Forcipulatida > Asteriidae > Asterias > Asterias rubens. The sequence continues at coordinate 2,514,274 of NC_047080.1, forward strand.
CAATGTAGATTTCAAAGACCCAGTTGAAACCACGTGTGAACTCATTGCACAGATAAATAATAATCAATACTGGACATTATACGTACAACTACTAAACAATAATCAAAGGACTGTACGACAGCAACATGCAAATTAAAATACCAGTGACGAGTTAAAGGAACACGTTGCCTTGGATCGGACGAGTTGGTCTATTAAAAGCGTTCGAAACCGTTTGTTATGAAATGCATATGGTTAGAAAGATGTTTTAAAAGTAGAATATAATGATCCACACAAGTATCACTCGAAACTGCACGGTTTTCCTTTTACCACGCAATTTCGAGGCATATTTGTGTAGATCATTGTATTCTACTTTTACAATATCTTTCTAACCATATACATTTTACAACAAACGGTTACAGAACGATTTTCAAAGACCAACTCGACCGATCCAAGGCAACGTGTGCCTTTAATTTTCGTTTACAGACCAAATGTCTTTTTTTTTAGGTTTTGTGAAATCGAGGTACACCTGAAACTTTTTTTTCGTTCCCTAGAGAACGGCACCACTCTACAGAAATATGTAATCCTTTCAAATAAAAGAAAAAGTCTGTTCTAACAATTTCTTTTTGTTAAGAACTGTTTGAAGTCTTTAATTTGCTAAACTTAAATCCTCTAACATCAACCCACTTAACCTACAAAGGGAACTTTGAAAAAAACATTTGCTGTTATGTGGGATCAAATGCAATTTTTGGAGGAGAAAAACTCTGCCATTATTTCATACAATTTAGACTGATTTTTGTTTTACAGACTTGTTGCATTGATGAGTCAATTTGTCTCTAACTAAATGTACTTGTTCTTTATACCTGCAGCTCATATTGTATGCTAATAAAAGTAACAGTTCTTAAGGATATACATTGGTTCTCAGAATATACCTTGGTTCTAATGATAAACCTTGGTTCTAAGGATAAACCTTGGTTCTGATGATATACATTGGTTCTCATGGTATACCTTGGTTCTAACACTCTAACCCATACGCTATTTCTCTTATTTCCCAATTAAAATAAACATTTTTTGGTTATTTACAGAATGGTGCTAGTATATAGGTCTACCTTTTTGGGGATATTCTTAAAACTGAAGATAAAATAAACACAATAATAATTGTCATCTTTATATCTTTACATTCCGCTCGACATCTACAGAAATTAAAATGATATATTATATTATTTGAAAATTTAAGGTGATTATTAATTATACTTATTAACAAATATGAGTGACTTAATTTAAGTCCATAAATATCTGGGTTTATGGTGTTGTGTTTTTAATTGTTGTGTCTAGCTTTAAATGTTTTAGAGTTTGCTTAAAAAGTTTTCAAAGATGAGCCAATAAATGTCCAAGTTCTTGGTCTTTGATTCCTCAATGTAATCTGAAAACTCAAAACGCCTTTATGTACTTTTATGTTTCTACATGGCGCTCTGTTCTTTACATTTCTGATTTTTCCAGTCCAATTTGAAGGGATTGTATAATAGCAACCTTAATTGCTAAGCAAAGTGTGATGTCACAATCCAAATCCCGATGGTAATACTGACAACTCATCAAGATAATCGCCGTGATTAGTGATATCCGCCCCTGATGAAGTCCAATCCATTCTCCCCAAAAAGTCCTAGTGAAGACCTCGACACAAGTTTTACCTAGCGGTCGGGTACTGCCTCCGAGTCCCATACCCTCGCCTGGCTGAGGAGGGCCCACCCCCTGATGGGGCTGACGGGGGCATGGATGGACCCCCTAGCTGATTGGGAAATGTTTGAGGGTTGAAGAACACTGGTCCTGCTGCCTGAGTAGGAGGTGGTTGAGCAGCTTGGGGTTGCTGCCTGGCTGATGATTTATCCTCCACCTGTGTGGTCTGTTTCAAGAGGGAAAAGTAAAACAAGGCGGTTGTTATCTCACAGGGAGCGTCAAAACAAAGATCCAAGTTAAAAAATGTGATAAACATTTCTGAAATCAAAGCGAACAATTGTTAATGATCTCACATTTTGACAAGTGAAAAACAAAACAGGAACTAAAACCTAAAATCAACAAAAAAATATTACGCCAAGGGCATTTCGATATACTTTGTTAGCTGTTTTAGCCATGTTACGCTTGACCAAATGACCAAGATCCCCTTACTCTTTTCCAGCTGTCAATTTCACCAACTTCCTAACTCACCAGCATAAAAATTCCACACATCCAACACCAAAAGACAAGAAAAAATATTGAGAAGCTTGGACCACCGCAATTAATTTGATGCCGATCCAACTCTGCTTCAGGGGCAAAGACAGGGTTGCGCTTTCGCATCGTCAACCAAATACAACTTCGGTCAGAAACAGTTGTTGGCAACCACCACATCGTTAAAAAAATAACCCCCATGTGGTGGATTTCAGCAGGCTGTATGCTCCCCAGGGAGTTGAAATACTTAGAGGAATGGTCTAAAGTATGACGAAGGTACAGGGATAAAAATCTTGTAAACCGCCTTGATCTACCAACTAGGATATGTGCGCTATAAGAACCAAGTATTACGCGCTCAATATTATTCCCTGCGGAAAACGTCCTCTAAAAACTCAGACAATTTTTTTGAAACATTTCTAAGGTGCATCAAGGCCAAGACCAGGGCCCAGTTTCACAGAGCTGCTAAGCACAAAAATGTGCTAAGCATGAAATTTTTGCCTTAGGATATAATTAGGATTACCGACCTAATTTCCACGTGATATTCAGGATAAAGCAAACAATAGCTGAATACCAGTAACAAGCAATATGCGACAAATGGAAATTAATTTGGTTAGAAAGCCTGTTTTTATCAAGGAAGAAGTTTCATGCTAAGCAAATTTTTGTGCTCAGCAGCTCTATGAAATTGGGCCCAAGGCATACCATCCTATGCTTATAGTTTACACCACCAAGACCCAGATGCTTAGCAAGTTGTGTTAAACAGACAGGAATAAAGAATGTTCACTATTTAGAAGCACACAGTTGCATATAAACTAAGTGGCGATTATATATTTAAATACGTACACTTCGATAATCCTTCCATGTTCTCTGTAAGAATAAATTTGAATAAATTTGAATAAATTAAACGGCCTGTTTCCATAGGATGTTGTCTCTCACACTACCTCAAAGTCACCACAATGATTCTTTATTTCTATAAATTCTAGCGATGACGTGAACATCTAATCAACTACAGAGCGAAAACGGACATTTTCCTACGTCACAATTTAAACTACCCATGGAGACGATGCAGTGAGACACAGTTTGACCGAGAATTAAAAGAAAGACCAGCTTGCCAGAAAGAACAACAAACGCAGATGAACTATTTGTATGTTTGCTCAGAAAAATGAAGTAATCCTAAAGTGCAACACTCTACCTCAATGGACGAATATTAACCCAATGAAAAACATATCATGGACAAATTGTGTGAGGTGGTTAGTTGGAAATAAAATAATTTAAAGTTGAACAAAGACAAAATTACGGCCGCGGGATTTCAAACAACAACCTCTGAAAACGTGCCAGTGCTCTACTCACTGAGCTATCTAGCCCTACCATGACCTTCTCTTTCTATTTCGTCAATATCTTTCTTCGGGGTGCCAGTCAGAAGCCAACCGAACAAAGATATTGCCAAAATAGAGAGTCTCGATAGCTCGGTTGGTAGAGGGCCAGCACGTTACTCTGGAAGTCAACGGTTCAAATCCCACTCAAGTCGATTTGTCTTTGTTCACCCCAAATTTATTTAAAATGTACAAGTCAGTTTCCCTTGAGGTTTACAGTGAAACATGCAGTGAAAAGAAGAGCTCAGTTAAAATTTACATGAAGATGAATATCTGTGAGTTGACATGCAATTAAATTGATGGACGAATGATAACAAAATAACAAGGTAATAATAATATTGTGATATATATCGTTTCATGGATGACTATTTAGAGACTATAAAGGGTGCGTTCGTTTAGCTTCCCTGGGTCGACCCAGGTCTGCCCCGGTATGTTCGAATAGCTTTGATGGGGCTCACCCGGGTCAGCCCCAAGTGCCCTGCTTGTGGAGTGGGTCAGTTGGGGGTGACCTGAGGTGCATGCCGTCACCACGAGAGGGCGAGTGTGGTCGTTCGATTAGCTCTTGTAAGGGGGTCACCTGAGTGAGCACTGCGAGGTCGACCCAGGGAAGCTTATCGAAATGCACCCTATATAAACACAGAGAAAAATTTGAAGGCTGTAATCAAATTGATCGCATCTGTAGGGGATATTTGATGAGAGATACTCACGGGGTAAATCACATGGTACTCGTGTAATTCTCATGTGTAACTCGAATGACACTCATGAGTAACTCATGTGATGCTTGTAAGTGTAAACTCAAACCCACTCCTAATTAACTAGCTCCAAGATTACACTAAGAGCAAATACATCTACAGTCACAGAAGATGCAATGATCAACAAGCACGATATATAGTGCCTAGAGGCTAAATACACTTTATGTATCTACACTTATAGCGAGAAAGTAGAGTCAGGGAGTTAGTAGCTACAGCAAGTTTAGTTAGTGGACAATGAGAAGTTCCAGCATGTTAGTGGACCGTGATTATAAAGAGCAATTGAGAGGACCTTGTGCAGCTATAGCAAGTGAGGGGACAGTTAGTAGCCACAAACAAAACTATGGCTACAGGACAGTGGGTCGTTGCATCGAGTGACAAGGGAGTGAGTAGCTAGCAGGCTAGCAGTGAGTAGCTACAACAAGTGAAAGCAAAGTGAATAGCTAGAGCAAATGGGTAGTGAGTAGCTACGATGAGTGAGCTGATAGAAGCTACAGCAACTAGGAATTGAGTGGCTACAGCGAGTGAGTAGCTAGGGTGAGTGAGCAGTAAGGAGCTATAGGGAGCAGACACAGCAAGTGACAGGAGAATAAGAAGCTACAGGGAATGAGCAGTGGGTAGCTACGATGAGTGACAGGAAATTGAGTAGCTACGGTGAGTAAGCAGTGAATAGCCTCAGTGAGTGAAAGAAGAGCAAGTAGTAGCTACAAGAAATGGACAGTGAGTGGCCACAACAAGTGACAGGAATGAGTAGCAACATGAAATGAGCAGTGAGTAGCAACATGAAATGAGCAGTGAGTAGCAACATGAAATGAGCAGTGAGTAGCAATATCGAGTGAGTAGCTCTGGTGAGTGGGCAGTAAGGAACTACAGTGAGTGACAGGAAAGTAAAGTGAGTAACTACAAGTGAGCAATGAGCGCTACAGTGATAGTAGAGCAAGTAGCTACAGATAGTGAGGGGACAGTGAGTACCAACAAGTGAAAAGCCATGGACAAACAGCATCAAGGAGAACGAGGCAAGATAGGATTGATTTCAGTGGGCAACCAATGAAACATAAACATGTAAAAATAAGAGCTGCATAATGTAAAATGAGAGGACAGTGAAAGGCAAACAAAAAGCAGTGATACGTGGGTCGATGGAGAGCCAAGATGAAGTGATAGCTAGGGTGGGTCGTCAGACAGGGGAGATAAGAAAGATATATTTAAATACCTTCTCTTGCAAATGGTGGCTAACCTCATACGACAGCGAGCTCATGGAACTAGACCGAGATAACTGAGCGGTCGGGGGAAAACCCAGCCAAAGAAAGAAAAACCGAAAAACAAACCATGGGGAAGAGGGGGGGGGGGGGAACAAGCAGTAAAATAAAAATAAAAAAGATCATCAGGTAGGATGTCATGCGCAAACTGAACGCTAAATATAATCTTGAGTCCTTTAGGTAAGGAGTGGGCTTAGGGCTGGGGTGGGGTTAAGAGTGGTGTGCAAAGGAAGGAAGTTTTGTGCTGAAAATCTATAAAAGATCTAGCAATAAACACCTTCGATCGTCAATTAATTTTGCAGTGATTGTGGACATTCCAAAAATGGATTGGTTATTATCAATATACAGGCCTGATACTTCACGGAGGCAACGGAGGCGATTGCCTCCGTTGCCCCTTGCCATTGCCTTGGTGCCCTTGAAATGCTCCAGTAGAAATTTACAATTTCCTCATAGGGTGCCCTTTGCTTAAGAGAAACAGCCTTGGTGCCCTTGCCTTTTTAAAAACGAAGCATACAGGCCTGAATATATAACATTAATAAATAAAACAAGTTATTTGTCAAAATGACAACAATGTGCTGTGGGCATGCACGTACAGTGAGAGGTTGGAATAATGGTTGCAATATTCAGCTTTAAAACCATGACGACAAATCTTGAGATTTTACTTTCCAGATGCAAGGTACCTTTTTTTGTGACCCCAAACAAGGTCACTTTGGGGTTGTAACTAAGATTATGAGATTATCACAGTTCACCACAAAGAATTGCTCCAAAGAGGTCATAGTTCAAGTTTAGGTCAATCTGAGGTCAATTGGAACTCAATGAATTAAAACGAATGGCAGCTGGAAGGTCACACTCCTCAAATTAATAAATATTTCCGAGTGGATGAATGAATCAAACTCAAGTCTTTCGTGTCTTTCCTCCCCCCCCCCCCCTCCCACCAAAAGTATAACTTTATGACTACTGGTGGAATTGTTGATGCATGCATTTGATTATGAATATCATGTGAACCAAATTGAAAATGTTCTTATGAGTAAACAGAAAGGAACAAGATATCAAAAACATTTAAAATGTTGTCTAATAACCCTATCCTTACCAAACTGCTCTGATTCAACCACCACTGTCGTCAACATTTGTTGACTATTTACACATGAAACAAATATTCTAACATTATAGCATTCGCGTACTCATTGGCAAATTTTTTTAAGCTCTTGTTATGACTATGAAAGCTTAATTTTTGTTATTTTCGTTTTTAATAGTATTTGACAAGTGTAAAGCATTCCTAACAAATATGGCTTACTAGTCTAGACCCAGACACTCCCAGAAGTTACAATACGAGAGGTTTACAGGCGGGACGTTGACGGAAATACAAAACTGCACAGTCGGAAAGTCTCAAATATTTGTTTCTCCCATAGGTGACCATTTTATCCTTTTAAAAGAAAAAAATGTGCAGGCTCAAGGACAGTTTGAGAAAGTCCTCAAATCAGGAAAAAAATTATGAGAACTCATATGCCTACTATACTTATTAACCAAAAAAGTGGTATGAGAGCTGTCGGCTAGGTAGCCTCTGGTAAGGAAAGGGTTACTGTGTTGAAAGTGAAGCAGTGCAAGCAACAAAATGGTCAGTAGCTTCTGTCACAAACTGACCAGTTGAGCTCCAGTTCAGAAAGAAGTTTCTAAGAGTCTGGGTTGTATAGGCTGTTCAATGAGATTGACCTTTGACCTGGTGAATGTTTTAGTGTCATGGAGCAAGTGGTTATGATTTGCATAAAGGTCAATCATTTTGCATAAAATACAAATGATCTGGTGCCTCATGTCTACATCGTGGCCTGTTTAAGCGTGATTTGCATAAAGGTCAATCATTTTGCATAAAATGCAAACGACCTGGGGCCTCATGTATTCATCGAGGCCTCTATAAGCTTTCAGTTAAACCTTATTGTGGAATACCTGCATGATGAGGCCACTAATAGTGGCCACCTTCCCCTCACTGGTGTCTCCCTTGATTGATGAACTAGAGAACGAGTTGCCTCACTAAAATGGGAGACTTTGGAACGCAAGGTGGCAGCAGACTTACCGGGTAAATTTCTATTGTGAACGAAGTTCTGATCATGCGCACAATGGATTTACCTGGTATTTCTGCTGCCTACTAGTGTCCACTACTAAAGTCCCCAATTGTTTTTGCAATACAAAATTTGTATCAACTTACATTTTCTTCATTTCGAGTTTGTGGTGGCGCTAGCTGAGAATTGTTGGCTTGATATTGCGGATCGGGTAGCTGCTGCTGTTGATACTGGCTTTGTTTTTGTGGATCGGGCTGTTGTTGTTGTTGTTGTTGATACTGGCTTTGTTGTTGTTGTGGATACTGTGGTTGACTGGCTGGCGCCTCGTTGTAGTTGCCGTTGTTTGCAGTAAATGCATTTGGATTGAAAAACTATAAGAGAAAAGTTTATATAAAAAGATGGCTACTTTTGAGTTTTTTTTTATGAACACAACGTCCAGAGTGTAAAGTTTAAAGTTAATGAATTAGGTATGAATGTAACAGTGATTATGGTTGCTTAAAAGGCATCCTTGTTAACAGGTTTCCTCAGACTTCCGAGCTACAGCAATTACATTTGCTTATGATGCATCCTTGTTTACATGTTTCCTCAGACTTCCGTGCTACTGTGAAACGTTTGCTTTGGCATCCTTGTTCAGAGGTTTCCTCAGACTTCCGAGCTACAGTGAAATGTTTGCTTAGGCATCCTTGTTCAGAGGTTTCCTCAGACTTCCGAGCAACAGTGTTAGTATTTGTCTTTAAAGGAATTCGGAGTAACCGTGGTTATGTTTGCTTATCATGCATCCATGTGCACAGGATTCCTGAGACTTCCGAGTTACAGTCATTAAGTTTGCTTTTGAGGTATCTTCAGGTTCACTTCCAAAAATTTGTGACAATAATGAATAATTCTCAGGTTGGGTCACATTTGTCTGTCAGTTTGAAAAAATACCTGTTGTTGCTGCTGTGGTGATGTGTCACTGTGTGGCGTTGCTGGCGTAGCCGGCGTCTCTGAACGAGAGGATGGATTAGCGACATGCTGCTGCTGGCCAGGGTTAGGCGTCTCATCCCCTGCTGCTGCTGTTCACAAAAACAAATTCACAGCATAAGACTTTTTGCAAGTTATTTTATCAAGTGACAAACTCTATAGACCATGTCATGTTGTTTAGAAAAATAGCCCAAACTGTCCAAGGCACCTATCATAAAACGCTTCTGTTCACTTCACTTGACAACAGGCTCTGCCTTGTCTTGTAAAATCCCTTTCTGGGGTTATTCTGTGACCCCCAACTCATGACCTTTGTCCTGTTGTTATACAAATACATGTATGGCATACAAGAATAGACAGACTGCCACCAATGTTCGTCATTATATTCCGCTCTATCGGATGTCACACTTCATACCAATGTTGATGAACAAGGCAAAAGCCGCAATCACAAAATTTTCTTCGGCAGTATTTTCCGTTCTTGTCTCCTGAACACATACCTTGTCCGGGGACGAAGAAGTTCATTGAGGTACTTGGTGGTCCCGAGGGTAGTGACTGGAACAGCGTACTGGGTGGTGGCATGCTGGCTTTAGACACCGACGCCCCACTGCTCTGACCAACCACATCAACATAGTTTCTCCTCGCTGTAAACAAAAAGCGAAACAATATCCTACAATTTGATTTCAAATTTGAGAGAAAAATCTTATCTTTGTGTGTTTTGTAGAACCTGGTTTTTTTTCTGGCAATTTTACAATTTTACTTGCTTACGTACACATACTCTGCTGATCAGGAACACCGTAAGTCGAGTCTGGTGTTCTTATACGCAAGGCCATGACAAGCCCAATGACCAGGTCTCTTATGTAATGCGCATTGAATCAATGTTATAAAATGCGCTACATTATAACTAGTTACTATTGTTACAGACACTCTAAATGACTTCTTAAGATAGACACATTTTATGATCTGTTTATAATTCCTTGGTGGCTACCCGGTTTCTTACAAGAAAACAAAAAAATGGAGAAATGGGAAAGTTGTATAAAGGGTAAAAAAGAAATATTGAGTTGACAATATCTTGTCTTATACCTGGCTTTCTGAATTTATTTTCACCAAAGGCTGGCGGGCCGGTTGAGGGTCCGGAGGTCTGGCTCCCGCCTCCTTGGGGAGTAGGTACAGCTGGCTTTAGGTCGGTGTCTTTGGGTGGAGCTGGTGGGGGCGCTACATACTGAAAATCAAGTTTTAAAAAGTTATCAACAGTTTGTTCATTCAATGCAATGTTATTCTTATCTCATAAATCTTCACAATAAAACAAAGTAAATATAAATATAAAAAAATGTCAAAATAAAAAATAGAAAAAATAAATAAAAAGTATGTTTTTTTGGGTTTTTTTTTTTTTAAGCACTAAAAATGTACCACTATCTTCCTCAAATATATTTTTATAATAATGTCATTTTCTTAAAGCAGAGAGGCTCCGCCCAAGCTTGTTGTTCCTCTGTGTCATAGTGAGTAATGCTATAAATTACTTACTTCTTCATCTTCATCCTCGTTTATCCATCGTTTAGTTTTGGGGTCCCACTGGATCTGTCGGAAAGTTTAAAAAAAATCAAATTCATCAATGAGGGTAGGATTATATGTGGCTTTTGTCAATGTAATGCAAATTTATCAGCAGAATTATCCAAAAAGATACATGTGGTTACATGTGTAAGTTCCAGCTGAATGTAGTCTACTTACTGAGAAAACTCGATCTGTGGGAAAGTTTTCAATTTTCAAAATCATCATTAAAGTTAAGGTCATAGATTGGCTTTCGTCAAAACAATGCTGATTATAAAAGAAATAAAACAAATATAAAGAAAGATTCAATTTTAAAGTAGCATGTGAAAGTTTTCATCTGAATATAGTGTCTACTTGTGGAGAACACAGCCCAACACGTGGAGAACACAGCCCAACACTGTCACAGTGTTTTTACAAGAGTGTCAAATCCATCCGCGATTAGTAAGGTGACAGCGAGTGTCCAGTTCTTGCAGCAGCATTGTGAACAGACATTAACCCTCAGAAATCTGAGACACTATTCATGCATTGTATTGTGACCTTACCCAGGGAACCACAGCAAAAGCACAGGGCACCTCGGCAATTGCTGTACAAGGCCGTTCGAGATAGTAGTTGTCATACGGCGACCCGGTCTATAAACAAAATATGAAAAATCAACAAAGTTTTTTTTTCTTCTTTACCTTCTTGTTGTTATCATCAGGTAGATGAACTTGATTTCCCCGCCCCGTGACTTTGCTGAAAAATCCTCCAAACCAACCCCGACCGCCGCCCTGTTTGGCTTTGGGCTTCTCCTTTGGCTTCTCCTTGATTTCCTGCTTGGGCTCTGGCTTGGGATCCTCCCTCTGCAAGTGTTTGGTTGAGTCCGTTGAATAGGTGCGGGCTCTTCCACTTGGTGTGTGTGGGGGTGTCAAGGTGTGCGCCGGTGAGGGTGGACCGGGTGCCTTCTGGCCGTATTGACTGAAAGAGCTCTGAAAAGTGATAAGAGTAGAATTTATCTGGTTAGAATTTGACAATCAAAAGGATAAATTTATCATGTGTCCTGGCGTGGGTTCAACCCAAGGGTTCCAAATGTTTCACCCAAAAGTTTCATGAGGTTTTACAAGGCATCCAAGGATTTCACAAGCTTTCACAAGGTTCAATAAAAGGGTTTCACAAGATCCAATCAGTGTTAGTTTGGATACTTGATTTGAAAGTACTTTATAATTTTACTACCGTGTGCCAACTAAAATAGTAAAATCTAACGACTTACAGTTCTCGTGCTTGTACCATAGTAGTCGAATGCTGCCCTCGATGCTCTGCTCTCCTCCAGCTCTGTTCCGGAATCACCAGCCGAAGTTGCGCTCGTTGTGCTGTACTCTGAGAAATTACTGTTTAGCGAGGCACCAGGGTCGACGTTGCGAGGCACGGACGAGAGCGGTTGCTGCCCAAATGTTGTGTAGTTGCCCGAGTTTTGCGTTAGAGCAGGATCACCCTGCGCCATATGCTGTTGCTGCTGCTGTTGTTGATGTTGTTGTTGTTGTTGTTGTTGCTCATGTTGTTGTTGTTGCTGTTGTTGATCGTAGCTATAGGCACTGTGTTGATTCTGTGACAGGTCAGTTGTTACATCTGAAGTTGAGGGCTCTTGATGGTAGTAGCCGCTCGTTGTCAGGGCGTAGTCGCCAACTATCCAGAAAAAGAAGAAAAACAATTCGATATAACTTTTCGAGACAAAGTGAAAAAGAACAGACGAGGAGACATGTTAAAGTCGAGGTCGAGGGCCTTTCAAAAATGCTAAAAAGTTTACACTGAGAAAGCAAAAGTACACATATTGTAAAAACAACTTCAAAACAACAACACAGAAGAACAAATTACCGGATGCATAAGGTTCTCCGCCCTCGTTGACATGAGCAGGGTCAACCTCAAACGTCGGTCCACTACTTCCGACACTCTCCCCCATCGTACTGAGATTGCTGTAGGATTCACTCCAAGGTATTGGGGTACCAGACGTAGAGGACGGTTGGATCTGACCATCCTGCAGGGGAGGGGGTTAAACAAATAAAATAATAATAATTTTAATAATTGCCACTGCTTTGATAAATAGAAAATGTGAAAAAAATACAAAAAAAAAAAATAGTAATAATAATATACAGCATTCATAAAGCGAACAGTATTTCAAAAAAAAAAAGGCATTTAAAAATTCCATCGCAAGGACAAAAATCTAGTTAGATGGTTATTAAAGAAAGGTGTTTTATAAAAAGAAGGGCTCTTTTTAAGGCCAACACTCCTCCCACAAGAAAATTTACATAAAAATCTTTTGAGCTTAGCTACTTTTGTGCTCTATGAAACTGATTGAGCTCAGGGCCCAAGTTCATGAAGCCTGTAAGCACAACAAATTTGCTTAGCATGAAATTTCTTCCTAAATAAAAAGAGGATTACCAACCAAATGTCCACATGATTTGACTCAGGATAAGCAAACAACAGCTAAATGTCAGCAACAAGCAATATGCAACAAATACAAAATTTGGTTGGTAATCTAGTTTTTATCAAGGAAGAAATTTCATGCTAAGCAAATTTTGTGCTTACAGGCTTTATGAAATTGGGCCAAGGTCAGAATCTTAATCAAGAGCAGGAAAAGAAGCTCCTGTGAAGATAGACCCCCTCCTACATATCTCACAAAATTCATTACAATCAAACACTAGCACATCAAAAATACAAGTAGATGAACTATGACGGTCCCACTAAACTTACATTCATTTGTCTGAGAATATCAGTCAGCTTGGACAGCCATTCTGGATTGATCAGAACTTGCCCGTCATAATATTGGTCGTCATGGTATACCAAACGATCAGAAAGCTGGGGGGAAAAGGGGAAGTGCACATTTTTTAACAACTACCATGGATAAACTGTCTGAAAAATTAGCACATTTTAGAAATATTTTACTGTCTGAAAAGTTAGCAAATTTTAGAAATATATTACTGTCTGAATAATTAGCACATTTCAGAAATATTTTACTGTCGGAAAAATTAGCACATTTCAGATTTTTTTTTAATAGTGGGTAGTGCGTTATGATAGGGAAATTGATGAAGATTCTTTTGGTTGTGACTAGGTTAGAGTTATGGTCCGAAAACAGAACTTAGCGATGTTAGTAATTGATAACTTGTGCATCCGTACCTGACAGATCTGGTTGACTAACGTTGAGCTGTACAGACTCGGCATGTATAACACGGCTTTAGCTACGACTTCACAGTAATGGAGCGCCTGAAAAGGATAAGAGGAAGCACCAGTTAATAGATGATTCTACATTTCAAATGATATTTCAAAATACAAGCCTCTTGCACAAGTCATGAAACAAAAGTAATGACCAGGATTCGAACCGACACCCTGATGAATTAACCGCCAGGGCTCAATTTCATAAACTGCTGTTAAGCAGATAAAATTTCTTTGCTCAAAGCAAAAATAAGTAGGGCACCAGACGCACCATTCTAAACTTTGTGGAATTTGTGCTGGTAACCTGTGTCTGTTAAGCAAGATTTGTCTGTGCTTAGCATGTTTTTTATGCTTACAGGCTTTATGAAATTGTGCCAAGAACTTGACTTCTGTAGACTAGACAATTCTTGGAGGGGAAAAGGAGATGTGAAGAGCAATCAAAACCTTTTAGATTTTGTTTAATATTTCGGGGACACCCACCTGTGTTGTGAATCCATGTTCTGCTAGTCTGGTAGCATAGATGAATTTATAGGGTTGATAATTAGGCAAGCTGTAGTGTTTATTGGCAAGCAGTTGAGCGTACTCGTAGACCTCCGTCTGCTGGATATTGGAATTCAGTGCAAAGTTCTGGAAAGGAAGACTGGAAGAAAAGAAGGGAATTACAGTAGAAAAGGTATTGTTTTTTGGGGGGTTTATTTACAAACAGTCAAATATATGCAATACAAAAAAATTGTTTTATAAAAGCTTGCCTATGCTTTGCCTAACGTCACGGGCCGCGTGGGCGGTCACTTTAAGGTAAGGGCCACACTTAACTTCTATTGGCTGTCGACCGAATCAACTACCACCAGGGACATGTTGCCACATACCTCTATGCCGGAAACAGGGTTATCCCCCTTGACAGAATATCAGAACAAATGCAGCATGTTTAGTTTATCAGGAAGACTCCAAAAAGTCTGCATTCAGATCAAAGGCTAGACTTCTCATCCCTGGTTTAAGGACATACCTGTGGCTAGCACCGATCATGACCATCTTGGTTGTCTTGCTACCGTAGACGCCCAGTCCAACTTGAGCCATCAGATAGACAAAGTGAGATGCCTTCAACAAACCTCGTGATGCTGATAAGAAAAACGAGGAAACAAGAAATCTGTTACAGAACTTACAGCAACCATGGTTTTAATTTGAGTTCTGTAGAGTGGCAAGTGTTTTGCTTAAAAACACAAGTGTCGATACCGAGTTTAACAAACAGTCTGAAGGCATCAATCGAGAGTCATCATTGCAGAAAACAAAAAATTATCAGTCATTTAGAATGTTCGTCTTCTTATAAACGCAACACCACTATGAACTGTCCTGAACGAAATTTTCTCTCAGAAATACTGCCACTAGCGTTTGAGACCTTACCTAGGGAGTCACCGAGGGTGACGATGCTCTTACTGTCCAGCTCTGAATCTGGGCTTAGATTGGAGAGGATCATGGCTAGATGCGGTCTCCAATCGCCCCACTTCTCATCCGCACAGCTCTGGCAAAAAAAAAAAAAAAAATGAGAATGAGTTATAAGCAACCTTCTTTATATCTGATGAAGAACATTAATTCCATCAAAATTTCTGCTCGTTTTTATTCATCGCCTTAAACAAGGCCACTCTTGCAGACCTTGAATAAGATGGAGTTCATGGCCCTATGTTGCCCCTTGTCTTGCTCTTGGAGCACCCTAATAAGTTCCCCATAAAATAAGTCTCTACTACTCACAGTGACTGCAGCAGGCTGTCTCTCTGACATGAGTTGATATAGTGTCTGTAGGGGATCGTTCATCGTTAGACTGTTGGCAAATCTACAAACAATCAAGAAAAATTACACTTAAAAAATTCTATTCAGAAATACCTGGGAGAGTATATCAATTTAACTTGCGATGCTCTACCAACTGAGATCACTAGCCGTTATGTCTGTGGTCTACATCTACGTCTATTCTGCTACATGTCTAAGCCTGTTAAGCTTCTAGATGGTGGACGGCTTTAGGTGCCAAAATAAACACAGGGTGCAAGCAAAAGCAGCAAGCTGGATTCCTACAGCTCAAGAATGTCTTGAGGAAGCTTGGACAGTGCGAGGAAAGAAGCTGTGGGAGTCTCTCAAATGGTCTCCCTGGTTTGTCAATATCTTCGCTTAGTCTGGGTGTGTTTGGTCTATACATACCTAGTCATGACACTAGTGTGAGTTCTACTGTCCATCTTGCAGGCCAGGAGGAGGGCGTGGCCCCAAAGCCCCGCCTTGATTGCTGCCTCAAGTGCATCCTGTGAGGGATTAACAAAGCAAGAAGTTGCTTTAGTACTACATGTATAAACATACAATATGTATGATTTTTAAAACTCACTTATTTCTAAATTTTGAAGTGGCTAGTTAATTGTGTTTGTTTGCAAATAAATCTTTCCCAAAAATGTTTGTTTAAATGCGAGGTAAGAGGTTTGTAATTTTGTTTTAATTTCCAAAGGGCCTCTATCTTTTGAAAAAAATGATTGCATCACAAAACTAAGTTTAACCTTGGAGCCTGTCTGTAACACACAAAACATTCATTTGTAACCAAACAAGTTACTAATACATTGATTGAGCTTTCACATAAAAAGGCAGTCAGTGCATATTCATCAGAAGGCTTTGGCCACAGCTGTGAGTGTTATGCGACAGGTGCAATCAATTACCGTCTATAAAATAATTACATTTAGTATTCAGAGAAAAATCTGTATGGTTAAACTGTCACACATTCCCAGTGATTAGAGAGTCAATTTTTTAAATGCAATCGGCAGACGAAACTAATGATATTCTACAGGATTAAATGGTTGCAGACAATATTTTTTCAACCGTATACATGAAATAACAAACCTGTGAACATTAAGGCTTAGTTTGTTGTCTCTGCTGCGCCTTGAAACACTGTTAAGATTGATTTGGGGCATTACAAATACCTATTGTTTATTTATTATTATTATTAGTAAACAACCAAGTACAATTTTCAGTAAATAAACATACTGTTCTTAATTTTGGTTGTAACGACTGTAATTAGTTTAAAACTTGTGGGATTTTGTTTTAAATGGAGTGAGTTCTTAAAGTGGTCTCCGTGTTCCCAATAGCTTTCTCTAGTCATTGTTAGGCGAGTGAAGCGTGGGAAACATGTTTGCCTATTTATAGGCAAAATCTACACAGCAAAGTGGATCTACATGTGGTACTACCACAAACTGATTATACATGGATACCTCGCCATGCAATGCCACAAAACCCACATACGGTGTAGTGCTATCACGAATCGGCGTAAAGCTCCCGTTATACAAGGCAATAGACCGATCCATTAAGCTCCGCCCCATTGCGTATTGACCAATCACAATGCAACGAAGGTCCAACCAAATAAGGTCCGACATGCGTGCGTCTATCTTGGCGCGCGCGACAGAGTTGTGCAGAAAGGCATTGGAGAGGCTCACGTGTTCTTGCTCACACGTGCGTCGTGGGCGGAGCCTACTGGATCGGTCTATTCACAAGCAACCAGTTCCATGCAAACTCCAAGAAGAGAATCCATTCACATTTGAATGTTCACATATTATTCTTGGGTATCGTAAGACATTGTTTGCAAAATGACTCATGTACTACCAAAGTGGTCTCATAGCATGCAGTGCAGTTGGTTGCCTCCAAGTTGCCTGTGAAATTTTCCTTGTGTGATAAGGCCCTAAGCGTAAGAAAAACAACAAATCTTTCTCCCCATTGCAACTATTATAGCAATTAATTTTCTTCCACTTATTTCATAAACGTACCTTCTTACGTCCAAACAACAGTAGCTCTCTAAACCTACTAGTGTCGGCCTCAACATCCCTCAAATGAGGCTTCTTCTGCACTACGACCTCTGAACTCTGACCCTCAATGCTAGTCTCCTCTCCAGCCGCAGCATCCTCTTCAGTCTTGGGGTCTGGTGGGGTTATGGAGGAGGACACCATTGGGTGGTTCTTCAGAAGAAGTTCCGAAATGTCCGTTTCCATGATTGACTTTGGGGGGAAAGAAAATAGACATATATTTCAATGTTTTACTATGAATTTTAAATTTTATTTTTTGCCATAAACTATGTTAGACTGTAGTATCTGAGAAAATACAGTTAGCTGTTGCAGTACTACAAACAAGCTACTGCAGCCAATTTCGCAAAACGCTAGGACTAATCCTACCTCAATTTAGGACGAGTAACCCGTCCCAACTTTCAATGCGTCCAATGCCTTTTGATACGGAACTTAACTCGTCCTTAAGTCCTAAGTTTAATCCTTAGTTAGGAAGAGTTTGGTGAAATCGACGGCTGGATATATCACATAGATGCTCAAATAGAGATCTCAACAAAGACATCTTCGTTCATCTACACCTTGCTTCCTTTTTTGTTTTGCCAAGACCTTGCTTTTCAACTTTTCCATAGAGATCGTTCTTCGTATAAATTGCCTTAAAGGATGACATAGACTTACTGTACAAATAAGAAATGCCAGCTCAATCACCTCATTCAATACACTCCTTACAGCTCAAATGTTCCGGCAGGCTTACTAATAATTCAACTGTGCCTCAGTGTCTTGGAGCAAACTTTTTATACAGGCCCTCTTTTGACCCAATTCAGCTGCTGTCATCATCAGAATAATCTTGGATGCGCCATTTTGATGGTCAATGTCACTGTGCGTTAATCAGTGAAGTGCGCGTATTAAGGCAATGCAGCGTTTACACAGAAACCTATTGACCGCCAAAATGGTGAGAATGGCACAGTCACCGCATGTGAAGTGCGTGCAAGGGGTCAATAACTGACTTTTGTACTTGATTGATGGATTGGTTGATTGAGTGAGTGAGTACATACCCCGTTCTGTCGACAGAGTAGAACCATGAGCTCCCATAGTAGAGCCGCTGACTCCCTATCCATCATCTCTGTACTCTCACTGCATGCTGCGGACTTCTGCTGGGAAAACCTGAGCACATCACCCTTATGGGTTTCCCCTCTGCAAATAGAAATACAAAAACGGTTGACGAGAATTTGACCCTCAACAGTTTTTTTTTCTTTTTTCGGACACGTTATTTAAAAAACTCAACAAATTTATGACAGTAATATCTTACTTGATAAAAGCACTGCAGCGATTGATGTGGAACATTTTGAGATATGATTCCTTTCTACTGAATGGGATTTTAGAGAAAGGGTTAAAAAAAAGGGTTCAGGAGCAGTCTAATTTCAAACTTACCGTATAAGAGGCCCGGGAAATGCTCGCATTTCTTCAGTCTCTGGGGTGTGTTCCAGCATGGTCTGTTACAAGACAAAACAAAAAAAATTTATGAGGACAAAACTCAAACTATACATGTATTTCAATTCTGTCTCTTTAGAAGCCTTTTGCAAGTTTTTAATTGTTTTATTTATTTATATATTTATTTATTAAATTATTTATTAAGTTGATTATAAATCCAACAGTACAGTTAGTGTCAACAAAATGATGAATAGAAAAACAAGAACAAATGGTCAGTTTTAGATGGTGGAGGAAAAACCCCAATGGGGAAAACCCAAAACAGTCGGTTGAACCGGAAACTTAATCCACATGTAAAATGAAAAGGGCTTTCCCTCTCAAAGATGAAATTCCAGGCCTGGTAGTGATCCTGGCCAACCCTTGCCCAAAGCTGTGCAAAGTTGGTTTTAGGGATAAAGGCCCGGTCCCACTGCAGCGATCACAATAACGATAACGATAACGACGCCAAGAGAACGCATTCTATTGGTTGAATGGGCGTGTGCATATTCTGCCTGGAGCAATTCAACCAATAGAGCGCGTTCTCTTGGCGATCGTTATCGTTATCGCTGCAGTTTGACTGGGCCTTTAAGTTCTGATTTCATTTGTTTTTAATTCTCTTGTCAAGCTCAGATACAAGGAAGAAAATGTATTTAAAAAAATGACTACTATACCTCTACGCTATGTATTTCCACAGAGGCTGGCATTCCCTCTAGCGGCATGTTGGGTAGTACCTTGATGAGGTGGCCACCAGGGCTAAACCGAGCTATAACATGAGGGAGAGTGAACTTCGCTGGTGTCATGCGCTCTGGTGGTGGCGGTGTGGCTGTGTAGAAATATAACAGTTTCAATTTGAGAAGTGATGCGCCATAACTAACAAATAGCTGCTCGAGTCGCAATTGAATTAGGGGCAGGTCAAACTGGATATAAATTCCTCTGAAAGACTTAGCTATACAGTAGTCAAAGGTCAATTATTCACAGAGCTTTTCACCGCAACTTCTTAAGGCATTCCAGCTGATTTTTGGTAAGGCTAGAAAACCAGACAGGGAAAGCGATATCAATGGTAGACTTTGGTTTAGGTAGGTGGCAGCAAACTATTTTGTAAATTGGCATTGTTTACGTAGTTCTGAGCATGCGCACATCACCAGAACAATGGATTTTAACCTGGCAAGTCTGCTGCCACCAAATGCCATATTGTAGGTCTCATACATTTAACGTAAATACCTACCTTGTTTGACCTCCTGATATGAGCTGTCCGAGCTATAGCCGTAGTTATATGAGTTACCGTACTGATCTTGATACGTCGTCGCTGCCACACTGCTGTTTTTAGCCTGGTCGGTGTAGTCACCGGAGTATATACTGCTCTGGTCTGCGTTGTACTTCTCGGGTGTGTCCCCTCCTTGGTGATGGAAACCCGAGGAAAATCTGCGGAAAAATATGATTATATATCAATAATAAGCCACAAGGGAAACTGACTGAGTATTAAATTGCAAATGATTTTTGGAAAGAGGAAAGAAGATGGACTAGACCACGACTTGATTTAATGACCGCGATTAACATAATCGGCGCAATACCAACTAAGCTATCTAGCACTACGTGGCAGTCTCCCCTATATTTTTTTCAATGTCTTATCAAGGCGCCACTCAGAAGCCACACAAACAAAGATGTTGACAAGTTAGGGAGAGAACACTTCCTAAAATAACGGCAAAAGAAAAACCACATATTCTTCATCTCAGTCAATTAACAGCGGCAAGCCACCAACCCGGTCATTACCACGCAGTGAAGACCAGCTCCCACACACTGTATTTCCCCAATTGAAGGAAACACAGCAAAACTTGACCGTTGATCTTGACACCACCTTTGACCTTTCTTACCCTGTATCTGATTGGTCCGCCTGACCACTCCGCGTATCGGCCGGCCACTGCTGCTCAGGCGCCGACGTGTTCTGTCGATTGTCATCATCAGTTCTCTCGCGGTAATACTGGTGTTGTCTCTCCCAGTTCTGGTAACGTTCGTCGTAACTACGGTTGCTACGGTCATCGTAACTACGGTTGCTACGGTCATCGTAACTACGGTTGCTACGTTGGTCGTAGCTCTGGTTGATGTAGTAGCCCTTCTTCGCCCAGTATTCTTGAGTTTGTCTGTCGTACGGTCGACCATAAGCATCATAGCCTGGGGGTAGAGTGAATTAGTGTACCTTATGAGATTGTTTATTTTCTGTGTATCTTTAATCTCAGGAAGTGGAAGTAGTTTTCATGATAAGATGATCAGTGGGGGTAAACAGGAAAGACATCTTTCCGGACCTTTACCCATTCTAAATCCAGTTAAACAGCAACATGGTGGGCTTAAAATTATAAACTTGTTTAACCAACTATTTTCTTTAGAGGATAAAAATGGTTAATAGGGCGAATCCTACGACCTATGAACCCTGACCTTTGTAGTGGTTGAATAAGGAAGCGTCCCCCCAACTTTTAACACACTCTTGTTCCTATGGTAGCATTAAACAGGTCTCCCCTAAAGAGAAAATACCCTTTTCCTAAAATGTTGATGGAACGTACAAATAAAACACTGTCCCAGACTTAACCGCAAGAGGTATTTCTCCATTGAGAAAAGTCAGTGTTTCCAAGAGGAATGTTTCCAGCGATTTTGAAGACGCTCTCTTTACACTAAACTGGGCTGTAATAATCCGGCACTTACAACAATCACTCAGAAACTTATACACATCCTCAAACAAAACTGTCGACTGCAAATTGGCATAGTCTCTTTAGAGGACACGCCTTAATAGGACGAATCCTACGACCTATGAACCCTGACCTTTGTAGTAGTCCTGCGCCCTCGGGTCCTTCCTGTCGTAGCCCTTGTAATATTGATCGTATCCTTGTCTCGACTTTGACCGCGGTCTGCTCTCCTGTTCGGGGTATGCTCCCTGCCTCGAGGGGTCTTGATACCCCTGTCGGGATCGAGGTCGCTCCCCATCTCGTGTCCGCTCCCCTTCAGCGTACCCCTGGCCCTGCCTCGATCGGGGCCGCTCTTGGTTCCCGTAGCCTTGTCTTGAGTAGGATCTCCTGTTACAAAATGAAGGAAACATTACTTTACAGCATCAGTCTCTTAGTACATGTGAAGTCAAACAGTAATTATGTCCATCTTGCGCCAATTTAAACAATTTTCGAGACCAGATTGGTCCAACAAACATTACTCCAAACAAGTGAAAGCAAAACAAAATCGCTCACATTTGGTATATCAATGATCCAGTGTTTACCAAGTAGGTCATCGATGCAATTCTCAATGCACATTGCAATTAACATCATGCAGTTAACAAACAAACAAACTGACTCCGTTCCAGCTGGGGGGATATTGTTCCCTTCGGCAAATGATCGGTAGGCAATAATTTTGTTTTAATATTTTTTTTCATTTGGCAATTTGTTTGCCAAAATACTGTCAATATTATATTTTTTTTTAAAGGCTTTTATATGTTTGGTAGTTTTTCTACAAATGATTGGTATGGAGCCATCTGAGATATGTGGGTTTTGCACCCCCCCTAAAAAAAAATAATAATAATAATTTTTAATTTATTATTAATGTTTTTAAAGAGTTTGTATCCGCTTGGTTTATGTCAATGCAGGATGAAAAATCTGCTATTTGAACACACTATCTGAGAGATTCAAATACTGGGGGATAAAAATGTATAACATTTTCCATTTTACCACAGTTCTTCAAAGTGAAATGTTTCTAAAAATGCATCATACTATCCAAAAGCTGCTGTAAGTTTTTATTGCAATTAATTTTCAGAGTCATTACCAAACGCATACAGACCCTTCAAATGCCAACGTGAGGTGTTTAAACACAAGAGTGTACCTACCTAGCATCGTAGGCCGCGGAGCCTCTGTAGCCGTACCCACTCTGTTGATCGTAAGCTGCAGCATACCTACCGTAGTTATCATACTGCTGGTTGCGATAATCGGCATACTGATAACGCGGGTCGTATTGCTGCCTGTTGTAGTAGGGATCAGAACTCCTCCTGTCGCCCCACTGACTATTCTGAGGCTGTCCCTGAAACAGAATCAGATTTGAATAAATGAATAACAAAAATAATTTAGTTCGTCCTGCCCAACCATGAAGCCTGTGGATTTGTTTCCCTCAGTACTCAGAAAACGGAGTACAATGTACTCAGAAAACGGAGTACAATGTACTCAGAAAACGGAGTACAATGTACTCAGAAAACGGAGTACAATGTACTCAGAAAACGGAGTACAATGTACTCAGAAAACGGAGTACAATGTACTCAGAAAACGGAGTACAATGTACTCAGAAAACGGAGTACAATGTACTCAGAAAACGGAGTACAAAGTACTCAGAAAACGGAGTACAATGTACTCAAAAAACGGAGTACAATGTACTCAGAAAACGGAGTACAAAGTACTCAGAAAACGGAGTACAATGTACTCAGAAAACGGAGTACAATGTACTCAGAAAACGGAGTACAAAGTACTCAGAAAACGGAGTACAATGTACTCAGAAAACGGAGTACAATGTACTCAGAAAATGGAGTACAAAGTACTCAGAAAACGGAGTACAATGTACTCAGAAAACGGAGTACAATTTACTCAGAAAAGGGAGTATACAGCGAATGTTACAAACAGTGTAAAGCCCGGTTTTATACTTCCTGCAAATGCGAATGCAATATGAATTTTGACGTCACAAATTCCCAACAAATAATTTGTACCAGTTGAAATGTGCTCAACCCCTGCCAAACATTAACAGCAAAATTAGGACTGTGACGTCAAAATTCGTATCGCTTTCAGCAAGTATGAACCAGGCTTCCGGTAAGCACCATAATAAAATAAGCGCAGTCTTTTGACCCCTTACACATCGCAAAGCACTTTGACTTGTGCCTATCCTGTCCCACCGTTTTGGAAGTCGAAATGTACACAGAGGAATTGACTCCTAAAATGGTAAGTAGGATATGAAACTTTGCACGGTGGAAGTAGAACTAAGAGAGGTTTGTGGTAACACCATGCGAATATCTCTTTTTGAGTTATGTTGGTTCTGAAAACAACCGGTGGTTAACAACTCCCAAAATGGTGAAAATGATGGACAACCATGGTGCAAATGTGCAATCAAGGTGGGGCAAGGGGTCAATTGTGTTTGAAATCTACCCATGTTAGGTTTAAATTGAAAGCCATTATGTACCTGTTGCATTTGGCCTTGCTGATCTGGAGCTTGATTGAATGATTGTCCTGGTTGTTGAAACGATTGGTGCTGCTGCTGCTGCTGTTGCTGATTCTGCAGTGGCAGCTGCTGCTGTTGGCTGTCCACGCCAGTGTTCAATTGTTGCTGTTGCTGCTGTTGAATTGGTTGCTGCTGTTGATGTTGAATTGGTTGCTGTTGCTGAACTGCAGGTGCGTGGTTCGGAGCGACAGAGGCCCCAACGGCCGGCCCAGGGGTCTGTGACGATGGAATGTGAGCATTTGATACAGGCACTGATTGCTGCGGTAAAGTCGCAGGAGCTGCTTGTGTCACAGCAACGGGTGGTGTCAGAGTGGGAGCTGACGCTGCCAGTTGTATCGAGTCTGCCGTCCTGTTAGCAAGAGGTACAGATAAGGATGGTTGCACTGGGAAGAACGCGGGCTGAGCGAGAAGAGAATTTGAAGAGTTTTGAGTGCTAGTAATTTGAGTGGTGCTTGTTTCAGTGGAAGGCGTTTGAGAAAATGATGAAGCAACGGGCAGACCAAGACTGGACTGTGGTCCGAGACTTGACTGTGTTGTTGGGTTAACTGCCGGCTGCTGAGTTAATAAGGAGACGGCCTCTGATGGTAGGGATGGTACGCTGACTGAGGCGACACTTGCTGCCAGACCAGGAACTGGGTTTGCCTGGGGAGTGGAGAGACGTACAGGAAGGACCAGGGCGGCTGAAGAAGGTGCTGCCGGGGCTAGCAGGATATTGGCCGGCATTGGAGGAACCTCTGCTGACCAGAGTGGAGGGGAGGGATTCACAGATGTCATCAGGGGTTGCTGACTGCGCTGAACGCTGCGGAAGGCACTCGGGTGGGTGAGTGGAGTCTTCTCGTCTGTGGGACTCAGTTCCTTTGGGCCTTGAGGGATCGTCGGCTGAGGTTTAGGAAGACCGAGTGGTGGCAGTCCTGCGGAAAAACCACTGCCTGGACGTGATTGCTGTGGCTCCTCACCATGAACTGACGTGTCCATTGTCGGATTTGTTGTTCTTGGATTTGAAAGAGGACGGTCTTGCACAGTGGGTGTCTCATTTGGGCTTTGCCGCTTTTGAGAGTTGGCTCCTTGACCCAGAGAATGTGGCTGTTGATGCTGTCCTCCTTGTCCAAGTTGCGGATCATCAAGTGCCAAGTGTTGAGAGGTTGGTTGTTCAGCGGCTAAAGGAAGATAAACATTTGATTGGGCTTGCTGTACAGTATCAGAATTTTGTGGATAAGAGTCTGGAGAAGGCGCACTGTTACTGTTTTGATCAATGGAAGTAGGGTTGAGAAATCCTTGAGCAACAGTTGTATCAGGGGTTCTACTTGTTTCATCCTGAGACGTAGCGTGAACATCTAAACTCTGAGAGTCTTCCTTGAGACTTCCCTGACGTTGATCTTGAAAAGCTGGGCTTAGAGAAGGATGCTCACTGCCAACATGGTCTCCCAACATGGAGTTGCTTCGACTTGTCGATGCTGATGGTGGTTGGGAGTGCAGGCTTCCCGATTCCCCAAGAAATGGGCTATTAATTTGACTATGATTGCTGATTTGATCATCTCTGTAAGAAGGGGGACCCTGAAGGCTCAGATTAGGTTGGGCGATCTGGTCAGAACTCCCAAAAGGAGGTTCCTGATCCGATGTTGGACTAGGAACCAAGGTAGGGTCATTTCTCATAGATTGAAAGTTAGACTCTGGTTTGTTATATAAATACACCCCATCCTGGGATTGTGACTGTCCATGACCGTGAGAATCTGAAGACTGAGAATACTCAACGCTACTTCCACTTTCAAGGTTTGGAGCACCCCCAAATGCGGGGCTGATAGTCTGGGGACTGATGCGGACAGGAGGTGAATCATACGCATTGTAAGGTTGATTAACAGGTTGGATACTGGGACCAAGATCTCCACTTGGCTCTTGGGGAACTTCTACTCCAGGCTGATTATAAACATCTGGCTGATTTGACATGTGAGTTTGCTGGTTTGTAGCTGGTTGTTCGAAATCTCCACCAGGCTGTGTACCATCAGGGTTTCCGTGAATGTGGACACCGGTGTTGTCCAGCACTTGGGGCTGACTTGAAGTAGCTTCTTGCTGGTGAAGTTCAGTATCCACAGATGAATGATCGTTAAGAACAGGATCTGGTGTTTGTCGCTGGCTGGCAGACAAGCTTGGCGTGCCACTCGACCCTAAGAAATCTGAGTCGTCATCATGAAAGAAAGAACCAAATCCCCTGTGCGAGTCATTATCATCATTATAGTCAGTTATTGCAAGGCCAGGGTTACCCATTTGGGGTTGTTGGCTGTTCTCATATGGCTGGTACAGGCCAATTTGAGGAGCCATTTGTTGAGCATTATTTCCAGAGTCTGGGACAGGAGCTCCACTCCAGCTGTTCGGGTTGACATTATTCATGTTCGATTGATGCGTCCCATTCAGAGGTTGTTGACCCCACTGTTGCTGTTGGTAGCTGCCGTTGTTATCTGACGGCACATTGTTCCACTGGTTGTTGGGATACTGGTCATTTTGTATTGGTTGGGCGTACCCTTGCTGGGGTTCTTGCGTTGCAGCTGGGTACCCCATTTGCGGCTGTTGCCCATCTACACCTTGCTGACCCTCTTGGGGTATACCCATATTGGGTGGAGGTTCTCCGTTGTTATCTGACGGCACATTGTTCCACTGGTTGTTGGGATACTGGTCATTTTGTATTGGTTGGGCGTACCCTTGCTGGGGTTCTTGCGTTGCAGCTGGGTACCCCATTTGCGGCTGTTGCCCATCTACACCTTGCTGACCCTCTTGGGGTATACCCATATTGGGTGGAGGTTCTCCGTTGTTATCTGACGGCACATTGTTCCACTGGTTGTTGGGATACTGGTCATTTTGTATTGGTTGGGCGTACCCTTGCTGGGGTTCTTGCGTTGCAGCTGGGTACCCCATTTGCGGCTGTTGCCCATCTACACCTTGCTGACCCTCTTGGGGTATACCCATATTGGGTGGGGGTTCTCCGGGGTTATACGGGTTAAACACTGCCGGCTGTGTCTTTTGGTATTCTGTTGGGTTGAAGAATGTAGCTTGGCTGTTGGTTTGTTGATTGTACCACCCTTGTCCAGCGTCTGGTGCCTGGCCACAGTGTGCAGGAGGGCCATCTTGAGTAGGACCTGTTGACAAATAATTTAGTCACATTTAATGGTCATTCAATTCAAGTAAATATCTCTGTTCATTGCCAACTTCGGAATCATCCCAACTACAGTTTGGACCGGTCACCAACTTGAGTGCTACAGTTGGGATGGCCCAACTGTAGTTGGGATGGCCCAACTGTAGTTGGAATGGCCCAACTGTTGTTGGGATGGCCCAACTGTAGTTGGGATGGCCAAACTGTTGTTGGGATGGCCCAACTGTAGTTGGGATGGCCAAACTTGGATGGCCAAGAATTCTTACCTTATTCAGGTCTTGCACTTCACTCTTAAAGGGTCTATATACTTTTTGTAGGACAAAAAACACAATGTCCACAGATTTACATTAAACTTACATATTTTGAAGATAATGATAGTAGAAAGCTTCCCTGAAAATATTACTTGCTGAGGTGCTGTAGTTTTTGAGAAATGAGTAAAACAATGTCATGAAAAAAATGTTTGCCTCAGTGATCATTAAAAACGTATTTTTATGACATTGTTTTATTCATTTCTCACAAACTACATCACCTAAGCAAGTAATATTTTAAGGTAAGCTTTCCACTATCATTATCTTCAAACGGTGTAAAGTTTGATGTAAATCTGTGGAAATTGTGTTTTGTGTTGCAAAAAGTACCAAAATCCTTTAATGTTAAAATATGCTAATTTGTATAGGATTTTTGCAATAGGGCACTACAGCAAAAGCACAGGGCACCACGGCTACTGCTGTGGGTGCCGTGGGTTCTTTCGAGGTCTGTTCACTAGTACCTCACCTTGGTTGTAAAAACCTCCTTGGTTCGTGATTTGGTTGGAGTCTCCCCCAGACATGGTGCTGGATTCTTCTTCTGTTTTTAATAAGAGCTGAAAAGGGTCGTGTTCAGTTCCAAAATCTGTAAAAGAAAAGAAAATTTATCTTAAATTATCACTTCAACAAATAAACCTTGAAAAACAACAATTTGTACTTGTTTAAAATGGATCCAGATCAGAGAGTGACATTAATTAAATGCATTTGAACAATTTGGGGTGACAAATTTAACAAGCCTCTTCGCGATATTATATTTCATTTTCAGAATTTTTTGAGCATGATGATTGGCAAGAGAGGTTCTCAAAAATGACCATCAAAAGATTTAACTTTGTTTTAATGTTAATTTAACAAATTGTTTGTATTTCCAACTAAAACATTGCACTTGTTTTTCTGGGTTTTTTTAATAACTTTGTTTGAGGCGATAATCCTAATACTCCATCCTCATGTCTGATCATAAAGGACACAGACCAGTGGGAGGTTGTATGTAGAGTTTGGACTTTGGGTACAAGAAAAATCTGCCTTGGCAACTAGTCCGATACCATCGATGTTAAAAGAGAGCCATACAAAATAACCGCCTACCCAAAACAAGGTTATCATAAGTTCATAACTACAATTTTGTATTTAAATTTTTGGAAAAGTTTCCGTATGGCGCCACCACTTTTTCATTCGATATGAAATAATATAGTATCTAATTAACCTCAATGAGATATCCCTTTTTGTAAAAATGAGTGAAAAAGTGGTGGCGCCATATGAAAAGTTATCAAAATTTTTTAAAAAAATTAAGAAACCGACAACTTAATTTCAATTTAATTTTTGGTTTGAGTTGTGTTTTCATTTTTGATACACGTCTATGGAAGTAGGTTTGATCCACATTAATGTGAACTTTTAACGATTCTTTTTAAAGTTGCAATTTTTTTCACGAAACTGGTTCTGCACAAAAATACGTTAGGTGCGGTTACATACGGAAGCAGGTAAAGTGGGCAGTGCAGCAGCATTGCCATTGGCAGCAACGAAATAACAAGGAATTTATACGAACAATTACCACATTAATACAGACAATTCTAACTCTAAATTCAAGTATAAGTGTCACGGACATTGAAACTGTCTATTGATTTACAAAACTGCTGAAAAATTTACTTACGAAAACGATAAAATATGGTGTAACAACATCACAGACGGTCTGGAAAATTTGCTGTCGGACATCGCATACGGCTACGTGTCTTTACGCATGCGTGGATGAATTGGGGACGAGCGGGGACGATCATGCATCATCCTCGCTCCCATGGCTTCGTCAGAAAATCTTTTTGTTTTTGGATTTGGATGATCATGTGATCTGTGAAAGATAGGCCTAAAAATAGCTACAATGTTAAAAATATTCAAGAAGTAACAAAGATTACTTGTGCAAGAAAATACATGGGTTCTTTATATGAATGGATGAGGGCATCCTTCTCGAAATTTTAGGAATAATTTCTAGTCCATCATCCATAATCAATTTTGTGGAGATTGTTGTAGTAGGCCTTTAAGTATAACGTTGGACAATCATGCAAGAAAGAAAAAACATAAATAAAGAAGACAAGCTATACTGGGCATACTATACTATAGCAGAGACACGATATTTCTAAACCCTCGATTTTGTGTGCACTCTGAAAAAAAAAATGGGAAAAAAAAATTGTACCTGCAATTTTGACTAGCGCCCTCAGTGGTCTCAGAGCTCCCTTTCGAAACACCCGTAGTTTGTAAAGAGCATCTCAAACACGTTTCAGTTTCCCGACGACTCAGAGCAGGATCAGTCGAAACTTTGAGACAAATAACTCAGAGAGCCAGTGGCAGTGAAGTTAAAGACAATGGACACTATTGGTAATTGTCAAAGACCAGTATTCTCACTTTGTGTATAGCAACATAATGCATAACATAACAAACCTGTGAAAATTTGAGCTCATTGGTCGTGAAGTTGCGAGATATGAATGGAATAAATCATTAAAAAAACTTTAGTTTCATGAAGTTGTGTGCTTTCAGATGCTTGATTTCGAGACCTCCAATTCTAAAATTGAGGTCTCGAAATCAAATTCGTGGGAAATTACTTCTTTCTCGAAAACTACGTCCCTTCAGAGGGAGCTGTTTCTCACAATGTTTTATACCATCAACCTCTCCCCATTACTCATCACCGAGTGAGGTTTTATGCTAATAATTATTTTGAGTAATTACCAATAGTGTCCACTGCCTTAAACGAGAAGACCTCACAATCTACGAATGTAGTAGTCCCGACCGATATCTAGCTCAGCATGTAGGCCTACTTAAAATAAGAAGAACAGTTCTTTTCAGAACTCTCTCCCGATCCCGGATTCAGAAATCTACTCTGCAGTAGTAGAATAATGGCAAAACAGTTTCTCAAGAATAATGACTGAAAAATTGATAATAGGCCTATACACAAACTGCAAAACGTAAAGTTCTTCCCTAAAGTAAAACAAACCAGGACGTCTGGATAGCGACATAATACCATCATGGTATATCGGCTGGTAGGCCCATATACGCTGTTTCTGTTGTTAAGCAAGGATTATCTCAGTGCTTATATACAAATGGCTCTGCCGTTAACATAGGTTCCTCTGAAAACAAAACAATCGATGTGTTGGAACTACAAGGAACGGATTGGATACGGGTTAGGACAATATTAAATAATCTACTCAAAAATTGTGCATGGTTTGGAGAAAGAGAGTGAAACAAACTGGGACGGGGGATTGGAGGGGTCAACCAAGAGTGACCTCCCTCTCCCCTCCCGCACCCAGCACACTTCATGCCACATTGTGAGCCGTATAATAATGCCGGTATCGCATTCAATTATGTCCTCTATGCAATACTATCCGGAGGACATTATTGCATACGCAATAATGTCCGCCGGACGGTTTTGCATATGCAATCGTGTCCGCCCGGACGCTGCTGCATAATGCAATTGTGTCCCCCGGACACATTTGCATATGCAGTAGTGTCCGCCCCGTGCAAAACCGTCCTTGCAGTAAATTAAACGCCTTTGGTCGACGGAACACGTTCGCCATTTTTTTTTACAAGCTAAGTGCATGTCATGAATGACATGAGAAATTTTCGGCCGTTGGGTAGTCGCTGCAATCATAAATACGTGAATATGCATGCTGCACATAGTTCAGTGCATGCGAGCACATATACAGTCATACATGGTGTAGGGAAATGATTGCGCAACGAGGCGTGATCCACGTCTAATATAGTCCCCGCAATAATACAGTCTTACTAATATCTAAGACTGTGGGTTTGGGGGAGGGGACACCCTAGTGACTGCCCCCCCCCCCCACCCCTCACTCAATCGGCGATGAGCCGTCTAAGATGATGCAGGGAAATGACTGCGCAATGAGGCGATACATCCATGTCTAATAGTCCCCGCAATACAGTCTTACTATTATCTAAGATTGTGGGTTTGGGGGAGGGGACACCCTAGTGACTGCCCTCTCCACCCCTCACTCCATCGTCGTGAGCCGTCATAAGATGATGCAGGGAAATGACTGCGCAATGAGGCGATAGATCCACGTCTAATAGTTCCCGCAATACAGTCTTACTAATATCTAAGACTGTGGGTTTGGGGGAGGGGACACCCTAGTGACTGCCCCTCCAACCCCCTCACTCCATCGGCGATGAGCAGTCTAAGATGATGCAGGGAAATTACTGCGCAACGAGGCGATAGATCCACGTCTAATATAGTCCCCGCAATACAGTCTTACTAATATCTAAGACTGTGGGTTGGGGGGCACCCTAGTGACTGCCCCCTCCACCCTCCTCATACTCCATCGGCGATGAGCCGTCATAAGATGATGCAGGGAAATGACTGCGCAATGAGGCGATAGATCCACGTCTAATAGTCCCCGCAATACAGTCTTACTAATATCCGGTCTACATGAAGTTTTGCACTCGATAGCTTTGGAAGGATATTGAAGGGATTAGGCTTCAAACTCAAGATAATCCCCTCTTCGAACATCAGTCCTCTGTAAATCAGCCTTGTGGTTTACACGACAGCTAGACACGTTCTAGCGCAGGGGGTGGAGCATGTTCAGTATGTAACCCTCTTTTATTTTGTCTTTATTTCAAAATTGTGTTCTTAACAGAAATGTAAATGACAATGACAATGCTCATCACTACAACAAAGTCTACTTGAGCTTTGTGCATGGGTATCCTGTTGTATCCTTATAAGACCATGGCCAAACTTCATTGTGCTGCTTTAAAGGCAGTGGACACTATTGGTAATTACTAAAAATAATTATTATCATAAAACTTTTCTTGATTACGAGTAATGGGGAGAGGTTGATAGTATAAAACATTGTGAGAAACAGCTCCCTCTGAAGTGACGTAGTTTTCGAGAAAGAAGTAATTTTCCACGAATTTGATTTCGAGACCTCAGATTTAGAATTATTTTTTTAGGTCTCGAAATCAAGCATCTGAAAGCCCACGACTTCGTGTGACCATGGTGCGACATGGTTTCACAGGTTTGATATTTTATGCATATTATGTTGAGATACACCAAATGTGAAAGCTAGTTGACAATTACCATTAGTGTCAAGTGTCTTTAAGCAGGAAATATTCGAGTCACCAGAAATCATTCAAGAAACAGATATCATTGCCCAAAACTCTTTAACAAAAACTGAAAATTCTACATGGAAATTAACATTTAACATGGAAATTAACATTTAAAATACAGACTTACCATTGGATGAACATTGAAACAATGATTCAGCTAAATTGATGACGATATAGTAACTTCATGACAGTCTTTCCAAATCCACCACGTTTACCTCAGCCGGGCAGATTTTGTTTAAGGCCCGGTAATTGCATGGATTTTGTAACCGCGGATAAAGTGTTATGATGTTGCCATGCTATCACAATGTCTGTGATTTAATGCATTTTATTAGAAGTGAAGGGCAAATCGACATTTTGATTTTGGCACGATCGCATGAAGACATCGGGTGCACTATGCTGAAATACACATGGACACTATCTCATTGGTCAAAGGTCCTATGGCTCATTAGCATACCGAGAGGAAAGATAGCCAATCAGAGAGGTGGGTGTTTCGATGGTGGCTGGGACAAATGAAACGAGCAGACGATATTTTTGGGGCGTTCAAAGTGGGACAACTTTGGTTGGACTTGTCTACCGGGCTACTCGTCCACTACACACCCCTTTCACGTTGGTAGGCCGTCGCTCGAGTCTCGTATAGCTGTCTTAGAAATCACTATTTAGAGTAGACGTGGATTGGACAAATTATTAGTCTGAGCATATGTGTGTATGACTGAGGTCACACGACTCTGAGCTGGTGAAAATACCGTGAATTGTGCAACACGGCTGTTCTATAGGACTGAAAAATAATATCAACGCATGATCAAACAATAGCTGAACGAGTAGCGATTTGAGGATCAACTTCAACTACGAAATTTAGAACCTAAAGTTGCCTTGGCAGCAATCGTCATATTGAATTCATTTTGTGTGACAATAATGGAGAGTGTGCTTAACGTAAAGTAAGAAAGTGACATCATAAAGTTGCCAACCGCAATTGAGACATAACCGGTATCTAATCTTAGGGTGATCTTCGAAGACGTCTACAATCAGCGTTGATTAGGGAGAAACACAGAGTTAGACTACCCACCTCATCAATCTTCGATTTCAGTGCAATTGAGGAACAAGAAACCCACTGTCGACCCTTCATTCCTTCGGATTATTTCCCAAGTAAGTGCAGAGTATAGTGTTGTGATACTAGTGCTGGTTGTGAGGAGACCAAACCTTTGATCCCATATCCTTTCGCTACAGCGAACCGTATTGGATTGCATATCAATCTTCATCCAGGAGCTGCCTATAGCTCCACACAGAGAGAAAGATGGACCAAACTAATATGGTATCCGTAAATGACTTTGAGAACTCCGTCCATCAGACTGTTTTATCTGACGCGCTGCAGCACCATCACCACCACCAGGCGACCCGGAACTTCTCCGTGTCGCACTTGCTCAACCTGGAACACGTGGACTTTTCGGATGCGTCGTCACTCGGTGACGCCACGGGGCACAACGGCGCGATGGACGGCGGGGATGATACCTCGACAGGCTGCTACGAAGGTGACTATATTGAATATATTGAAAATTCCATCTATTAATTTTAATATTCATTATAATACGCTGCAACAATAGTTTACTCATTAGCAATACATTCAGTAGTAAATTATATCTCTAAATGTCATTTTAATTAGAGCTTGTCTTTTTACACTGACTTTTTACAACATAATAGGTGCTCACTCAAATTAGTACACTTTGTGATCTGGAACAAACTAACTCAGTAGGAAGAGGTTGGTTTTCTTGACTAATTTGTTTTTGAATAATATGCGTTCTTGAAGACATCTGATGAAAGAAAAAAAAACCTGAAATGCCATTGCCTACTATTGATTATCATTATGTGTCCATTTCTGATACTGTTCTCAAAATCATAAGTTTTGTTGACGGGTCGGTTCCTTGTGCATCATCTAGTATCTTGAAAACACACGGCAGGTTGCAATTTCATGTTAAACACACTCATAAATAAACTTTGTTTAATTAGTCATTTGTGTTTGTTTCGACTGTTAGAATGCGCTGGACACCTTCAGTAATAATTGTCAAAGACCACTATTCTCTCTTGGTGTATCCCGACATATTCATAAAATCGAAGTTGCAAGAGAATAGCGAACTCGTGTGCTTTCAGTTGCAAACAAATATTAGACTTCAAGAATAAAGCCTTTTAAATGATTGAGTGAGAAAAATTACCTCTTTCAACTACGTTACTTCAGAGGGAGCCGTTTCTCATCTCACAATGATACTATCAACATCTCTCCATTGCTAGGTTACCAAGTAAGTTTTTATGCCAACAATTATTTTGGGTAATTACCAATGGTGCCCCGTGCCTTTAAGTAATACGGTGCCACTCTGAAACCCACATGTACACCTTGCTGAAACTTTCTTGACCGTCTTGTCCTTGGTTTTGTTGGAAAGCGGAAATAAAATCTGCGATGGAATTCTGACATTGTACTGTGGCCTCGATAACTTCCACCACTCCGTGTGGTCATCTCACTTGATACTAACCTTATGGTTTTTAAAAGTTAAAAGTGGGTAGTTTTGCGGACTATAAACTTTCGGAAACATCATGACCTGAAGGGGTAGCGGTGACATAGTCCTTGAAATACCCCGAAACTGCTTTAAAAATTGCCTGCTAAGATGATTTCCAAAGGTTTTTAAACTCGCAAAGAAAGTGTGGTGTTCGTAACATTCCAAGGGAAACTGACTGGGTTAAATTTGAAAAACGTTTTGGTTAAAGTTGTATTGACCTGAACCTGCGACCTCCGGATTAACTTGCCGGCACTCTGCCAACTGAGCTATACCTATTATACTGATGGTCTCCCTGTTTTGTCATAGGCCTGTCTATATATTCGATTGCCAGTCAGAAGCCTGGAGTTTCCACATAATAAATTCAGGGATCATACCTAAGTATAATATGATGCAACCTAGAAAGCGCCAGGAGAGGGATTTTAACACAAATTGTGTCAGTACATTAACGTCCATACACAAAATGACAGGATTGTGCAGTATAGTCTTTGTTTCGGCACTCCTGATTATGCCCGTTAATAAAAATCATTCTCAGCTAAAATAAAAAGAATACATTTTGACATTTCCATAAAGTTTATTAGTCTCCATAACCTCGTGACCGAATTAGAACATGTTCCATGGATACTAAATGTCAGCTTGGAATAAAGCAGACGCCTGGTTCAACGGGTAAAAACGTCATCTGGTTAACTTCACTCAATGGAAATATCATTATCGGGGCAAGATACTGGGCTGGCTTCATTTCGGTTACGCCACACCCCCGGCACAAACTCTCACACAACACACACACACAATCAGAAAATAGAACTAGCTTGTGCAAACTGCTAACCAACCAAAAGTATCTATATACATTCAAAAGATAGTTAATGACAGGGCCCAATTTCACATAGCTGCTTAATCACAAAAACTAGCTAAGCACAACGAAATTATGCTTTTCAGAAAAAGGGTTACCAGCTAAAAATGCCGTGTCACATGTATAGCATCTGTGACTGTATCCAATTTGTTTATGCTTAGCAGACGTGTTAAGCAATATTTTCTGCTTAAGAAGCTCTGTGAAATTGGGCCACTAAGTAGGGTCTTTCTCGATGTTTGTTAGCACTGCATACTCGGTATTTTCCTGAGTACTGTGAAATAAATCTCACATGCATGCTACTCGGGTGGGATTCTAACCCACGACCCTTGCAATTCTAAAGCAGTGTCTTACCAACTAGACTACCGAGATTGCCCGGTGGCTAGAGGCAGTTCGAGTCATATGCTTTGGTAGCGGGTACCGCAACGATTATAATAGATGTTAAATTTACATCAAAGAAGCTACATCGTCATCTAAAGAATAACCTTCTCGTCCACAGCTCTTTCTCTCCTCCCGAAGCATACCAACTTCATCTTGGGAATCCATACATCTAATAACAAACTATTTGAAGAAGAAAAAAATCATTTGACAATTAGCCGACCGTGTAGAGAGCTTTCTACACGCCGTCTAGCGAAGGCGGGGGATTACCTGTGTAGCTTGTCGGTCTCCGGGCAAAGCCGCGCTTGGATCAGTGAAGGGTCGCCGTTGATTTGGAAAGATTAACCCGTTGCGCGATGCACCGAGCCGCGGCATCTGGTAATAACATTCGAAGGTGCTTTTGAACATGTCTTTCGTTTTGATCCGTTTTTTTCTGTGTGAAACTGAACACTTTAATTCGGAAGAGAAACAGTTTAAGGATAAAATTGGAATAACTGATCGTTGATAGCTGATGAAACGTCAAAGGACACCGAGGAGTTAGGGGTGTTGATAAATGCCTTGTTGGTCACAAACAAGTAGGCCATTGCCCAACATTTAAAAAAAACGAGTACAGAACAGTATATTTGAACAAAAATGAATGAATTTGCTTTACCCGGTAAATGAATGAATTTGCTTTACCCGGTAAATATGCTGGGTGATTTTGTATTGTTTGTTTAGTTTTTATATGTTTATGTTTTATACAATAAATAGGGTAGATGGCCTTAGCTTTCGATCCAAACCGGACCTTCTTCAGAGGCATAAAACAAGTACAAACAAATACATATCCATTTATAGAAAAAGAGAGGGGGAAAGGGATTAAGGAAAGGATCCAGAAAGAAGCGGGAAAAAAACAGCCAATCAAAGTTTCTATTTCAGAAACAATTGGTGGCTAATATTGCTGGTAATAAAACCAAGGATACCTCATAAAGTGAACGTAATCACTGTTTAATAGGTGGGGCACCGGTTTCTGATAAACAGAGTGTGGGTTCAAGTCCCGGTCGTATCCTTGGGCATTAAGATAGTTTACCGCGATTGTTTTTTTGTTTTTTTTACTTCGGATGAGACATTAAAGGCAGTGGACACTACTGGTAATTACTCAAAATAATTTTTAGCATAAAACCTTTCTTGGTGACGAGTAATGGGGAGAGGTTGATGGTATCAAACATTGTGAAAAAAACCGCTCCCTCTGAAGTGCCATAGTGTTCGAGCAAGAAGTAATTTTCCACGAATTTGATTTTGAGACCTCAGATTTAGAACTTTAAGTCTCGAAATCAACCATATAAACGCACACAACTTCGTGTGACAAGGGTATTTTTTTTCTTTCATTATCTCGCAAGTTCGATGACCGATTGAGCTCAAATTTTCACAGGTTTGTTATTTTATGCATATGTTGAGATACACCAACTGTGCAAGGCTAGTCTTTGACAATTACCAATAGTGTCCACTGCCTTTAAGCCGTTAAGTCCCGTGGATTGGCGATACACGTACAAGAACCCAGAACACTTATCGTAGCAGAGTAGGTGTTAACCCGGTTTTTTGTACTTATAATACAAGCACCCTCGCGTGTTACACTGGTTTCCTTAGGCTTGCGAGCTACAAAGACTAAGTTCAATAAAGAGCCATCCATGGTTTCATCACTATAGTAATTAAGTTCCCACCTAATTTTGGGCCAATTCAAATATTTGTGCTCCTTGTTCCCATTTTTTTTTTTTTTTTTTTTTTTAATATTTTATAGCAAGCAACCTTTTCTATAGATTTTCTCAGCCTCACGAGCTACAGTGATTTTGTTTCATTGCCATAGTTCCCACCTCATGTTGGGCCTATATTCAAATATTTCTTTGATCCATTTCCAGCTGGATCAGAGGAGGGACTCACACCAGCCCAGGTAAAACAGAGAAAAAAACAAAGGCGGAATCGAACCACCTTCAACACGGCACAGCTGGATGCGCTGGAGAGGATATTCGAGAGAACACACTACCCAGACGCCTTTTTAAGAGAAGAACTAGCTAGAAAGGTGGACCTCAGTGAAGCCAGGGTACAGGTGAGCGCAATTTTGTACTCAAAACAGTGTAAAACCAAACCGAGGCTGGGTGGACAAAACAGTCTGGCCCCGGTTGAATACAATTTATATTCAATGAAGTTGCATTGAGGGAATACGGCCGGTGTCGCATGCAATTATGTCCTCCATGCAATACTATCAGGAGGACATTATTGCATATGCAGTCGTGTCCGCCCGGACGCTGCTGCATAATGCAATTGTGTCCTCCCGGACACATTTGCATATGCAGTTGTGTCCGCCCCAACTTCGTGTGACAAGGGTGTTTTTTCTTTCAATATTATCTCGCAACTTCGATGACCGATTGAGCTCAAATTTTCACAGCTTGGTTATTTTGTGCATTTATGTTGAAATACAGCAAGTTAGAAGACTAGTCTTTGACAACTACCAATAGTGTAAACAGCCTTTAAGCAATATTTCCTGTTTAGGCAGCTGTATAAAACAATGGCACTGGGTCCAATTTCATAGAGCTCCAGAAACAAATGCTTAAACAAAAATTGCTTAGCAGAAATGAGCAGGATACCAACCACAAGTTGTACATGTGACATGTAGTTTGGCTGGTAACCTTATTCGGGTAAGCATAATGTGGTTGTGCTTAAGCTAGTTGTTGTGCTTAAGCAGCTATATGGAATAGGGCCCTGTGCTAGTCTCAAACTCGAGCAGTAAAGCGTGACGATGAAACAACACACGATGGCCAGGGGTTGCACAACGCTAAACGGTGCATGTCACCTCGTGATAATTTGACCATATGTCATAATTACTGCAACTCTTTACACTTGGGTAAATAACTAATAATAATGCCGCAGGTTTTTATGGCTATACATTTGAGCAGCTCAAACTAATCTGTGTATTGATTTACAGGGAGGGCATACCTTTGGTAATTACTCAAACAATTTATGACTATAAAGGCTTATTAAAAAGCATTGGCGAGCTATTGATACTTTAAAAACACTTAAAAACACCCCATGAAGTAATGTTGTTTAAAGAAAGAGTTAACGTGACAACCAACATTTGAATTTGGCCTCCGCTCATGACGTATCTACAAACACACAATTCTATAGTCCAACACTGGTGTTTTTTCTTGCATTATTATCTTGTAACTTCGATGACCAATTTAGCCCTAGTTTTCACAGGTTTGTTATTTCATGAAACTTAGGCTTGTGATTGACCAGACAAAAACATG
Organism: Asterias rubens; assembly: GCF_902459465.1. Taxonomy (NCBI): domain Eukaryota; kingdom Metazoa; phylum Echinodermata; class Asteroidea; order Forcipulatida; family Asteriidae; genus Asterias; species Asterias rubens. The sequence continues at coordinate 2,553,631 of NC_047080.1, forward strand.
AACACTTTCTACGAATAAATTGTAAACTATAATATATACCTTTAAACCTTTCTGCGGGTTGTAGATTCCGATAACAGTTTTACATGTTAGCATTATGGAACTTTGCATATTTGTTACTGTTCACCAACTTTAATCCACCATTCCATAAAATATTTATTTGTACCTTCTTTCTAAAGTTTTTATGTCAATGAATATTTCTACACCAGTTTCCATTCACCAATAACCCAAAACTCCATTATCAAAACAACAAGATTGCATCCGGTTTTTATGGAAACCCTAAAACAATACCCCTTAAAATAAAAATAAAAACCTGCTGGACTAAATATCGGTTGAAGGTATTTCTAGGTCAAAGGACAGATTTACAAGCTCTCTTGTGACTTTACCTTTATCGACGTGCTCTCATTCAGTGCCATATTTACTGGGCTTTTGAATTTATGAGTTATTATCTTCTCCCATGGGGAAACCCCCTGTATCTCAGACCCTAACCAGGACACCGGAAAAACAAGTTGGCGTTCCCGGGGTTGTGATTTTTTACTTATTTTATATTTTATAATTGAGCATTTGAGGTTTGGATGCACTTGGATGAGTTTTCGTAATGAATGGTTCCGGTTTGGTTGAGCTCAGGTGAGGGGGCCACCGCGCCCTTTTGACCGGGACGGGTGAGCCGAAGAGCCCGCTTCGCAGCCCGCTTGCGTGGCCCAGAACTATGAGAGCGTGGCGGTGTAAGATTACAGGTGGGAGTAGACAGAAAATGGCGGGAACATTTGGAGGAAATATGCGATGTACGAAAGTGGGCAAAAAAAAAACTAGGTTTGGGATAGATCAGGCCTCAATGGCCTTGATGGGCCCTTTGAAGATGTTCCCATATACCTTTATTTAGATAATCATTGCCCTCTCAAAAATAAAATTCCCGGCCCGGTAGAAAGACGCTTTCCCGAATTCTGTGGGAAAACAAATCACAGGCATGGATTCGAACCCACAACCTTTGCAGTGTTGTAGCAACTAGTAGACCACCGCAATTGCCCGTTAGCCAGTGTACTAGTGTTAATGTTGTTTTCATTGTCTGTGTGTGACATATTTAGGTTTGGTTCCAAAACCGACGGGCGAAATTCCGGCGCAACGAACGAAGTCACCAAGCATCCAAGACGACAGCCCGCCGAGTCGCGGGCAATGTGAACGGCGTCAGTGTGGAGCAACCGGTGGCGGCCCGGCCGTGTCCCGTCACGAACCCAGCCGACTTCGCCTCGTGGAGCCCTACTACCTACAGTCGCCTCGCCGGCACGGTGAGCATGTCGCCCGGTAGCGCACCCACGCTGATGAACCCATGCATGGTGGGGGCGGACAGCTCTGGAGTAGGGCTTGGAATAGGGCCGAGCCTGGCGAATCTTAGGCTACGAGCGAGGGAGTACAGCATGCACCAGATACCTCTAATGTGAGGTCCACCTCCTGATGTTTGAAAAAACATCAACTCAAAAAACTGAACTTCTGCTTCCAATTGGGGATAAAAAACAAAACCACAAGATGAGGATTGGCTGCTTAATGCAATCACGTCACTCTTACGTCACTAACGATCATTGGCGGTGGAACCAGTTTAATGTCTGAAATATTCAATGCATGTTACCGTAGCTAAGGCCAAGGTGCAACCCGAAAAAGCAGACAGCAACCTCTGGGACCCATATGGACGTGTCCAGATTCGGTAGGTATAGGCCTACTTAAGTACTTATCTTAAATTAACTCAGAAATTTAGCGAGACAACTACTGATAACTAAAACGAATGAATTCAAAAGGGAATATTTAGTGGACCTTTTGAAGCCAGAGCCCGCCACAATTTTACATGTTTAGCGCATGTTCTAGGAGTAAAATTCTTTCACCAAATTTGCAAAACAAATTGAAGGGAGTTCCAAAAGCAAATAGTGGGGATAACATCACCAAACTGGAAGAAGAGAAACAAAGCACTCAAAGGTTGAAGTGTGAGTTCTCTCCTGTATAAAACAAAGATTTATGCACAAGGAAAACATCCGCCAAAGGCAGGAATTTGAAGAAGATGAAGTAGAAATGATTGGTTTGTCTTACAGTACATTAATGATTCTGATGTTTGTCATTAATCACATCGAATACGTACAAAGATTCGAGTGTCGTGGCCGAGCGGTTAAGAGCACTGGACTCAAGCTCTGGTGTTTCTAATCAACAGCGTTTGGATTCGAGTCCCGGTCGTGGCACTTGCGTCCTTGAGAAAGACACTTTTAATACCATAATGCTTTGTGGGACATTAAGCCGTATTTCGAGTGATATAATTTGTAGTTAACTTAAAAATAAAAATAAAAACTTCATGTAAGTTTTTATAATGGTGTTTCTGGTTCACAAACTTAATCTATACACGTGTGCTTTCCTGTAAACAACTGCAACCAAAGCATTCATTTCCCTCACTTTTTGTTCCAAAAGTCAAAATATTCGTATATTCATTGTTTAATTCAAAATGGAGTTGCAACAAAAATTACATTGCCATGGAAACCGCTAGGTATCTGGAAATGTAGAGTCCACTCCGGGAAATAGTCATTCAGAAATAGGCATACTCCAAATCAAGCTATTGAAAGAGTTATCCTATTATTATTAATAAAACACAGGGTGAATTAAAGGGAAGGTACACGTTTGGTAATTACTCTAAACAAATATTAACTTAAAAATTGACTAGGTAACGAGCAATGGAGAGCTGTTGATAGTATAAAATATTGTGAGAAACGGCTCCCTCTGAAGTAGCATAAATTTTGGAAAAGAGGTAATTTCTCACTTAATAATAAAGACTTCTAGCTAGAAGTCTTTTATTCCTATCTGAAAGCACACAAATTCGTCCAACAAGGGGTTTTTTTTTACATCATTTTCTCCCAACTCCGATGAGCAATTGAGCTCAAATTTATACACCAAGTGAGAACACTGGTCTTTGACAATTACCAATAGTTATCTTCCTTTTAAAGAGGTGCTCTAATGTCACATTAAGTTTTGTGATCCACTAATTTCCCAAAAGATGAAGTCCTCATAAAAATGGAGCAACAATTTAAAGTATCTGATTTACGTTAAAATGGTTTAACAGTTATTTTATATGATTCTCTTGCAAAGCAAAGTATTGGCAACTAAAAATGTTGTCTCGCGGGGGAGAAATAATCGCACTTTGTGTGGCACTGTGTACAAAATTTAGAGCATGCGCATTAATCACAAGGTAACGCCCTAGCATGTTTGAATTTGAATATTGTTGTAAATAATTCTTTGAACATCAGAGAACAATAATGCGTGTTTTGTTCAAAACAAAATAATTTTCTATTTAATTTATGACATTTCTATAAAAAAAAAGGTGAGCGTTTTTATATAACTGCATGTAAGTTTGTTTTTCGTCGAATTGAGATGAGATTAGCACTAAAAATAAACAGGAATAAGCTAATTGTAAATAGTTTATAATTAAACGAAATCACTGGGAGACGTTTGTGAACGCTAGGTGGCAGCAAATTACCATTGTTCTCTGAAAGAGTTATTCCGAGTCTACTCAGAACTGTGCATATTAATAAGGGATATCTATCTACATGTATACAGTACACGTTCTGGCCCTTTTCGAAACCAATGCTTCGGCTTTGGCTTCAGGCTCTGTTCTCTAGTCTGAGTGCCAGAGCGCATAGCTAGCCTGAGCCGAATCTGATGAAGCCGAAGCCGTGGATTGAAAAGGGCCCATGTTTCCTGCCACCGTTCAAACTCCCGTTTCTGAATTGATCTCGAAGATGATAAAGTAATGAATGCACTAAAAAGTGTTAAATAATTGTATAGATTTGTTTTGTATATGGCACAATCGATAGATTTGGGGGAAACAGATTTTAATTGAAAGAACGTAAGTATTATTATTTTCTCCTTGTGAAATACAAACAAATATGATAAAGTACTTCTTGCTAGTAAAAGATTTCAAGAATTTAGAGATGCCGGTGTCGCATGCAATCATATCCTCTGTGCATTACTATCCGGAAGACATTATTGCATATGCAATAATGTCCGCCGGACGGTCTTGCATATGCAATCGTGTCCGCCCAGACGCTGCTGCATAATGCGATTGTGTCCGACCGGACATATTTGCATATGCAGTTGTGTCCGCCCCCGTGCAAAACCGCCCTTGCAGTAAATTAAACGCCCTTGGTCGACGGAACACGTTCGCCATTTTTTTTACAAGCCAAGTTCATGTCATGAATGACATGGGAAATGTTCGGCCTTTGGGTAGTCGCTGCAATCATAAAATAGTTTGTGAATACTCATGCTGTACATAGGTTCAGTGCATGCACGCTCGCTTACGCGCGCACATACATGTACATGTACAGTCATGTACATGTCCACCGGACGGTTTTTGCATAGCCCCGGACACGACTGCATATGCAAAAGTGTCCGGAGCGGACAGTATTGCATGGCGGACACAATTGCATCTGATACCGGCACAACTTGACCTTTCGATTTATCATCCTTATTCTGAGCCTTAATACACAGAGTTATGACCGTTTTAATTTCTCGAAGACGGTTCGGATCCAGCCGAAGATTGTAAAGAACAACTAATATTACCTTAGAATGAGCTCTTATCTTTGTGCCTTTGTAACAAACTTTGTGCAAAGTTTTTAATAAATACAGTATTTTGTAAAAAGTTAAAACATGGTTTATGTTTGGTTCTTATTTAAAGGCTTTGGATACCTTTTCAAAATGTCCATAGATTCACATTAAACTTACAGGGTTTGAAGATAATGATAGCGGAAAGCTTCCCTTCAAATTTTACTTACGGAGTTGCTGTAGTTTTCGAGAAATGAGTAAAACAATGTCTTGAAAATACGTTTGTAAATGATTAAAATAATTTTCGCCTCATGAGACGAAAATTATTTTCATGACATCGTTTTACTCATTTACCCAAAACTACAGCACCTCAGCATGTAGTATTTTCAGGGAAGCTTTCTACTATCATTATCTTCAAACTGTGCACGTTTAGTGTAAATCTGTGGACATTGTGTTTTTTTCTCCTACAAAAGTTACATAAACCCTTTAATGGGTGTGAATATCTTTTCTTTCTAAATCTTCAATAATTTGTTTGGAATGCGCAAAGTAGTGCCAATCTCTCTTTACGATTTCTACGCCCGATTTAATAGAGCTGCTTCAGTACAAATTTTTGCTCATCAACTTTCTGTTTAGCAAAAGTCAGTAGGAAACCAGTCGCAGATGGTGCATGTGGGATGGTATTTTGGCTGGTGACCTTACTCTAGTCCAGTAAACAATTGTGCCGTTTTAAACCTTGGCAGCTCTGTGAAATTGGGCCCAAATTACGGACTTGATTAGACTTTTAACGCAAAGCAATGTAAGTCAATGTTAAGGTCTGAAGAAAATAAACATACGATTCAGGTCACTCTTTTTAAAATCGGCAACTTTGGTTCTGTGAGTTTCCGGAAAGTGTACAAGATTTGCAACTGAGCAGAGTTCCTCCACAAAACCGGGCCCAATTTCCCCAGTAAATTCCAATACTTTTCCCCAATCTTAAAGAGATGAATTATCGATAAACCACAATTTAACCATACAACACAACCAATTTAAAAACATTACGGCATTGTTTAACCACATTGCCGGGGTGTTTGTTACCGAGACGGAGTCGTATTCTGATGCGGGGGCAAAGTGTCGTTCTACCCCCGGCCTTCGTCACTCGTCGCGCTGCCCGAATTCACCCGCCGGTACTTTGTCATGTTCCACTGGGGAAAACTCGAATTCTCATTCAGAGAAAATTATGTGGCCCTCCGGCTTCGCTTGAATTACCGGTTGTAAATACTTCGTCTATGGAACAAGATGTTTCCCTTTTTTATAAAGGGCTGAACTTTTCAGAGACTGTAGAAAATGTGTCATTTAGCCTTCGAGAAAGACTCTGCTCAGGTCGAAACGTCAGGCTTTTCAAAAAGTTTTTTTTTTTTTTGCACTTTAAAAGAGATGGAATGGCGGGAAATATTGAACGCTTCGATAAGGAATAAATTATTTATTGCCAGATTATTTGTTTTACCCACGTTGTTTTTCTAGATTTTTCAAACAATATTCCTATTTTAATCAACTTATTTTAATTTTTGAGAATATTTCAAAAACAAAGAAGATTTACTTTCGGAATCCAGTTTATTCTGAAGATTATTTCAAAATCTGACTAAAACTTTTTTTAGGTCAGTATGCAGCACATTAGCACCTATGATCTCAAGGTTTAGACTACATAGCAACAAAACTAAACACTACTTATAGTACAGACGAGATTCGTTTAGCAGATTGCCAGGGCAAAATTTCAAGAGTTGCTAAGCACAAAATTTCCTTAGCATAAAAATGTCTTCCTTGATAAAAACAGGATTACCAACGAAATTTCCATTTTGTTGCATGTTTCTTCTTACTGGTATTCAGCTGTTGTTTGCCTGTCCTAAAATTCACGTGGAAATTTGGCTGACATTCCTGTTTTTATCAAGGGAGACATTTCATGCAAAACAAATTTGTGTGCTTAGCAGCGCTATATAAAAACTGGGCCCGGGTAGTTAGTCTATGCCTAAGCAATATTCTTCTATCCTACGAAACTGTGATAGCCAATGTTTCGGTTCAATGCCGACGAAGGGCATATCTCTTGATCTATCTTCCACACTGTTTCCGATCTATAAAGTGCCACCTTTTGACAAGCCGTCCACGGTGATTTAATTACCCCCCGGTGAGTGTGGTACAGGCAATATATCTTAATTATTAATTAACACTGAAAGACAAAACTGGTAAAGTACATGAGGTACGGTGAAAAATTAAATTATTTAAGATAAAAACTGCAAGCTTTTGCACGCGTCTTGTATTTCATTTTTAGCTCTTTTTCATCAAGTAGGCCTACCAGGCTAAAGTGCAGTGACGTCACAGGCAAAGTGAATAAGAAACAAAAGGGGAAGATGATAAGGTGCAAAAATGGAAGAGAATAACAAACAAACCTTCAGTATATTATTGTGAGCATGAAAGGAACCTGTCCACATGTGCCTTCTGTTTTCGAAACATTCACCTTCAGTGCCTTAAAAAGGTAAAACAACCACAGAATTTCACATACGATCACGATGTTGAGACTGACATATCGTAAAAAAGATGAAATAAAACCCAATCATAACCCTCAATGTATCAATCAGTTTACCACAGCAAATGATGTATTTATGGCCTTTTATTTGTCAGCACAATTTTCCGGACGGTTAGCGGTAATCAACGTTTCACTCGCATTTTTTTTGTTCTGAGACCGGCTGGTATATCCTCCGAGAACCCACGGGGGATTTGAGGCTTCAGCTACCGGGTACGCCACGGGTCAGTCAACAGCCTCTGGGGTCGGTGGGGTCATAGCAATTACGGCCTCAAGTTTAAGGGTAGCTTGGGCTGAGACGTTAACTTGACAGTTTTTGTGATTGCCTGTTTAGAGCTTAGATGGATAGGTTCGGTTTTAAGACGCGCACGTGTCGCGGGTTTGTGAGAGCGAGTGATGTTTGAACTTCTGCATGGTGTGGAAAACGGAAGATGGAGAGATGAACTAGTACACACAGGGACATTGCTTTGCAACAGACAGCGCAGGGTAGATTGAAATAGAGAATTGGTGAAGAGGCTTTCCTCCTGCAGTGGAGTGAAGCAGGCTAGACGACGATGGTGTGGAAAATAAGAAGTAAAAATATCTAGTAAACTTGCGGGTACAACCATGTAATGTGGAAGTCAGCCAACACTCACACAAACAATTTATGCCTGTTTTTTTGCTTTAGTACAGCATGTGAATTAGGCAGTACCCATACTGACAAAACAAAATAGTACACGATGGGACACACAAAGGCATGAAATAAAAACACACCCAAGTCCAGTGGCTGACACAACATCAGTCAAGGATTAAATAGTTCCAAACATATTTCATCGAAGGTGTAAGGGTAAAACCAAAATTAATATTCTTTAGAATATTAATTTCGGTATGCAAATTGAACTTCAATTCATGAGTTATTAGTGTTATACAGACTCGGTCGTTGAAAACTGGACGCCCTCTCTTATTTTAGACACAATCTTGATGATACCAAAGTGTACGTGCATTCTACATAGGCTATGGGGAATTGTTCATAACGAACATAATGAAATTCGTAGTCATTAACAACTTTTTCCCATTGAGGAATAGATGGAAATGTGTAATTAACACTGCTAGATGTTCAACCGTTAATTAATTAAGGTATTGAATCGAGGTTGGTGACATAATACCATAGGTGGCATCTTTAATGACGAAGAAAGTCAGTTCAGCATTCACCCGTGGGTCAGGGTTGGGTTGGTCACAGGGAATTACCGCCAGACGCGGGTCGCTTCAAAGCTAAAGCCAGGCGGCACGCTCGACGCGATCCACGGCGGTGACTCTGTCAAACGGTGGCGGTATCGCACCACGCACTCTCGCAAGGAAAGCATTATTCATGACGTCGGTTTATACTGTCTTGTCTTTTCCATCTGGTGGTTAAGAAAATAGTTGAGGTCATCTACGATTCAGAGATGGGGCGGGAGGAAAGTTGGGAAGGGGTAGTTTTTGAACCGATATCTTTCAGATAAGTCACTGAACAAAGATGTCGACAAAACAGGATGATTGCCAACATTAATTTTGGTTGTTTACCCATGTGTGTTAGCACTGTATTCTCAGTACTTTCCCGAGTCCTGTGAAAAAAATATCACAGGCATGTTACTCGGGTGGGATTCAAACCCACGACCCTTGCAATTCTAGAGCAGTGTCTTACCAACTATACTACCAAGGTTGCCCGGTAGCTAGAGGCAGTTCGAATCCTATATGTTTTGGCAGCGGACACCGCAACGATATTAAAGAGATGTAATAAAGAGACTGCCAACATAATTATGGCTATAGCTCACTAGGTAGAGCACCGGCACGTTGATCCAAAGGTCCCAGGTTCCAGTCCCGCTCTGGTAAATTTTTGAACTATTGGTCTTTTCCAGGAGCTAAAACTGACCACTCCACAAGACACCTTCCACCCATCGCTCTTCCTTGGATAACATACAACCCGGTCAAAGTACATGTAAGCCTATATCATTACTGATACATTCCAGCCCGACCCATATAGAAGACAACCGTGAACCGATCCCGAGAAAAAATGTACATGTAATCGGTTTTCAAGATGAAGGAAAACTATTTCGACAATTCGAGAGAAAAAAAAAATGTGCTCCAATTCTAAGGAATGACACTTGGGTTTGGAAAGAGTACATTGAATAATCAAATTGCAGACAAGATTATTATTATTATTATTTATGTATTTCCGTTTTATTTATCACAAGCAGTTTATTTACAGGCGACTAATTAATGATTTTGTGTCAACTCACAGGCAATACCATTTATAAAGGTTATTTTTTATACAGTTTGCCGACTGTTCGTTTACTGAAATTTGCGTCAGTATTAACTCATACCGCTGTAATGCTTTTACATATTTAAATTGCATAATTAATAGTATTTACATTTGCACTAAATACCAAAATGTCATATATCCACATCTATATACAATAAATCTATATCTCTTTGAACTTTACCATTCAAAATGATTCAACGCCCCTAACTAATCATATAATAATAATTCGGGGGGCTGTGAAGGACGCGGCTACAACGTGTTCGAGAAGCAGGCATGCAAGGGCGCCTTTGGCTGCCAGCCACATCAACTCATTATGACAATGGAGCACAGCAAAAGATCGAAGGTGTTTGATTTTTTTTCGTCTGGTGTAATCTTCCAATCACGCCCTATCATGGTGTACTCTGGTGTCGATTTTGATTCTGTTTTGGTATCTATAATGGGTGCGTTCATTTAGCTTCCCTGGGTCGACCCCGGTCTGTTCCCGGTGCGTTCGAATAACTTTGATGCAAGTACCAGGGGTTCACCCGGGTCAGCCCCCAGTGCCCTGCTTGCGAGTGTGGTCGTTCGAATAGCTCTTGTCAGGGGCTCACCCGAGTGAGCACCGCGGGGTCGACCCGGGGAAGCAAACCGAACGCACCCAATATGTGACGACAACAGCCATGGTGTCCATTTTAACACCCAAAGCTGTTTGACTGTCATTATAAACTAGAATAATTTTTTACCCCAAAACATTTGAATCTAAAAATCGATTCTCGGACTTCTGAAGGCTGACTGAAAATTCAAATTTGTAAATGTCCGTTCGCGAATGCTGCGGTCAGAGATGCGGTTGGTACCCGCCGCCACATTGCCCTTTTTTCGTCTTCTCAACACAGCCATCGATTTCAGCTAATAATTTTACATGTGGCTTTAATTGCATAATTGTTCCTATATATATTATCAGCATCTCATTTACAACGCCAACCTATGATCATAAATGTCAAGCTTATTACATAATACACACACACACAAAAAGCAATAAATTAATCAACAATTTCCGCTAAGCTAAAAACTCACTCCCCTTATGCAGATTCCCGTGTTAAGACGAATCCTTAATGAAATTAACATCAGCTGATCATCAGCAAGAATTGACAGGCAAATCAAATAAAAGGCAAAATGGAAAACCACGACACCTACATTAGATTGCGACAAAGAATACCGCTATAATGATTCTAACATCACTACGTAAATTCCATAAGTACTTTGCCAGACACACAAACACACACACTACGCATCAAGTCCAAGTTCATGTAAGCGCGGCTTATAGGCTCAGTGGTATTTCATTAAAATTTACATGGTGATAAATGACTAGGCTTTTCAACGGGGTGATATGAACTTACTGAGAGACATAAAGCTATGGGATTTGAAATTTGGCAAGGTGGGAGTATATTCAATCAGGTGAGATTTGAAGCAGTGCCAAACACATTTTTTTAAGTGTTTTTCTCGTGTGCCTTGAATGTCCTTTGGAGTATTTGGAACCGTTTGATTGTTTTAAAGGGTCTATGTACTTTTTGTAGGACAAAAAACACAATGTCCAAAGATTTACACTAAACTTACACAGTTTGAAGATAATGATAGTAGAAAGCTTCCCTGAAAATATTACGTGCTGAGATGCTGTAGTTTTTGGAGAGTAGGTAAAACAATGTCATGGAAATAATTTTTGACTCATGAGACGAAAATTATTTTAATAATTTACAAACGTATTTTCATGAAACTGTTTTACTCATTTCTCAAAAACTACAGCACCTCAGTAAGTAATATTTGAAGGGAAGCTTTCCACTATCATTATCTTCAAACCCTGTAAGTTTAATGTAAATCTATGGACATTTTGAAAAGGTACCCAAATCCGTTAAACATATAGATACAATCAATAATAACGAATCTTTAAAAATAAATTTGAAACTTTTTGAGATATCGCCGTACAGATATGACCGCATAGAGACCTCTTGTAGTGCAACTTAAAATTGTTGATGCAACACCAAAATTAACAGTTTTCGATAATGGATATATCAGTCGTATAACGAAAATTGCATATCTAATCGAAATACACCGCCAATAAAAAAAGAAGAAGATTGTGTTATCTTTAGCTTTTAACTACGTGAAACTTTATATAAAAACATGCAAATGAGCCCATTCAAACTATTTCGCGGCTCGTTGATACAGCTGCACCGTGGTCGCAGCAATCACCGCAAACTATCCCATAAAACAGTCATCCAATTCACACACAGCGCTAGCTGGTGGTGGTGCCATTCGTATCAGGAAGTGTCATATCATAACCCAATCACAGTTACTAATTAAACGCTGTATCATCATTAGTTTTAGACCTACATGAAACTTTATACAAAACATGCAAATTAGCCAATTTAAGAAGCTAGTTTCGCGCCTTTTTATTTTACAGCTGCACCTTGCACTAACCATCGCTTAGAAACCAGCCTAAATCGAGAACCACTAATCCAACCCACGCCCGTGGTGCACCCTGTGCACAGGGCACCGAGTGGCACCCATTCTAGGTACCAACGGTGCTGCTGAGTGGGTGTGACAACACCCTCAAGATCCCCCTTTCTAAAAACCACTCCTGTCAGTCAGACACCCATCACGTGGATTAAGGGGGAAATCGAAATGGACCGGGTGTAAGCCGTGGCATGTTACTCAGCACAAAGTGTGTGAGAGGACAACAGCAAGACGAATATAATTTAACTTCATGCAAAGTTGGACTGGAATAATTGAGTAATATGGTGCAGATATCGTCGAATCTAATTATTTACATTCGCGAAAAATGTTTCATTTTTAAAGTGAACATATACCTTTTTTTACCAGCTCAACTGTTTTAATCCAAATTGTGAGGGGACAGTAAAGTGTGACTGAAATAATTGAGTTATATGGTGAAGACAATGTCACATGTGTTTAAATTCAGGAACAAATGTGTTCGGGCAGTCTCATTTAAAACGTATGTTAATAATTTTTCACAGCTCAACTGTTTTAATCCATAGTGTAAAAAGATGACAGCAAGACTTCTTCATGCAAAGTGTGACTGAAATAATTGAGTTACAATGGTGCAGTCATTGTCACTTGGTTGTGTTTACATTCGGGAAACAAATTTGTTCGGGCAGTAATCTGACGGTTTCAAATTTTGGGGGATAAAAACTCACGTTGTGGTATCTGATTCATGTGTCCGAGTGTTCACTCTAGTCACAGGTTTATTTTATTGGATGTTTCAAATTACAAGACCGTAAAAACAAACAGGCCAGCCACTCAAGGTGATGGCAAACAAAGTGGGAAAGGGTTTCACAATCATGGTTTCACTGAAGGAACTACTTTCTGTTTATTTCAAAGTGAAGTCGTCCTGCGATTGGGAGTGAGGAACATTTCAACGAAAAAGTTTTGTCTGAAACTCACAAAATTGTGTTCCAACTCTCATCAGATTATTTGATTGCAAAACAGGTGTTGATAAAAACAAAATACTGGCTACTACCGTGACCACACGTCTATCCACTCCATCACTCAGAAGATAAACAATTAAGAATCTCTCAAACAACCCACGCTCCTGTATGTTCCATTCAGAGTTGGTATCCAGCGCAGGACAATTTGAAGTGGGCCTAGTCACATGAGGCAACGTTTACACTGCGTGCACGTTTTTAGTCCTTGCGGGGGGGGGGGGGGGGGGAGTAAAACAAATTAACTTGAGTGCATGCATTAGTATACCGTTCAGGCTATTTGCTACAATTTTTCTTTTTTGTCCAGGGGGGGGGGGAATCGGAAACCAAACGAATCCCCAAGAAAAGTATGTGAACTTTCTCAATTGTAAATGCCTTTGCTTCTTTGCGATTTTCTTGAAATGGTCTGGCTGTGTATCGCCCTGTGAGACATAACCATTAAGTCTACCAATCATGAGGACAATTTGAATTGGGCCTTGTCACACGAGGCAACTTGTACATGCAACTTGGAGGCAACCAACTGCAGTGCATGCTACACAGGACCGCTTTGGTAGTACATGAGTAATCTTTCAAACAATGTCTTAAACAACCCCCAAGAAAAATATGTGAACTTTCTCAATTGTAAATGCCTAGTTCCTTCTTTGCAATTGTCTGGAACTTCTTTACCTGTGTATCATCTTGTGATAAATGGCCCTTAAAGTTAACCAATTATAATAAAAAGAAACCATGTAGAAGTGCCAACGGCATCACCGCACAGTTTAACATGAGAAATCCCCAGCGGACTCGAACCCCAAATACAAGCTTGTCCCGGATTAAGAAACTCAATCTTAAAATTAGACTTTAATTTCCTATATTTGTGTTTGGAGGTGGCCACGGGGGGAGTCAGTAGGAGCCAGTTTAGAAAGGGGGTACATTAGTAAAGGGTTGCCCCCATGAGAGTTTAGGGGTAATCTAGTGCCTGATGGCGAAACAGTGGGCTCCTGTGGGAGCTCTAGAGGCCAGACCGGCCATGGCTCTTCGTTCAGCACCTTGTGAAGAGATCCAGTCAGCTAAACCACTAACTGGATCATTAGCTAATCCATTGCAAATCAGTCTATAGTAATGTACATTCCAGAGCTAAACAGAAGGACCAGTGAAACAACTCACAGTATCTGCAGAGTTCATACACTTTTTATCCCTCTTCATTCAATCCATCGACCAGAAGAAGAAAAAGTGTCGGCCAAAACAATTTGAGACTTTCAAAATTATATTCTCAAAAACATTTTAACAATATAATTACAGCTATTATTCATGTGGCTTTCCATGCACAATTTTAAAACCTTTTTCAAATAAAATATAACAAAAACCTGTTCACACTGACAATCTCCAACAAAACAGCCAGATCCTTGAGAAAAAAACCCACCTCTGCTTATAGTAGCTTGAAGAAAAATTACCCCAGTGATTTGGCGATGAGGTAATTTCTCTCTCAAAAAAAAAAGAAAAATACATTCAAGAGCCAATTTTCATAGGTCAAGTAGAAAATATTGCTTAACAACTTCCTGCTTAGTAGAAATGAGCAGGATACCACTCACAAATGGTACACGCAACAAGCTAGTTTGGCTGGCAGCCTTATTCTGGTAAGCATAATTTTGAGACTTGACTCTAAGTTAAGGCTTGGGAAAATAACGAAAGAAAGATGGTGTCAAGGACTACTGCAAACAAGTCAGGCAAGCGAGGGAGGGGGTAAGATTGGGGGGGGGCTAAGATTGGGGGGGGGGGGTGAGAGTTGAGATAAGGGGGGGGGGTGTCATCTACCCTTTCCTTGAAGGGCAGATGAAGCTCTGATCCACATTAGATCATAGCTTAAGCAAACAGACAAGGGGTGGCAGTTGGTTTCCATCTCCCTGGAATTTCCTGTGCAAATTGTCACAGATCTGCTGAAACAGAACAGAATATTGCTTAGCAACTTCCTTGGGCCAATCTTATAAAGTCCTTCACAATGCCACACAACAAATTTAATCCGATTCAAGGCACTCTGAATGCCATGTAAACTGCTCGCTTGTTTTCCTCATTAAACCATTGAAGATGTCTTTGATGTTTACCCAATCCTTTGATCCAGTGGCGGGACTCTGTGAAGTTTCCAATCGGTCCGCGGTATGTGTGTGCCATCCCGAACAGCTGACAACCACGTCGCTAATGATTATTCCCTACCTGTTTTTTAGATTTGTTGTTCGGCGAGGTCCGTCAAGAGAGTACACTTTAATATTAGTTCTCTCTTTCTTTGACAGTGGCTGTCTGTCGGTGAGCTCTTTGATAGGGGAGGGGGGGTGAGGGGGGGGGTTGAAGATTCTTCACCTTGTAGGTTTGGAGTGTCACGATGTGTGTCGGTGCGTATAATGACGTAGGAACGTGTTCGCCCTTGAGAACGTGTCATGGCAAGAAATGGTTCACTTGTTCTCTGTAATTACATGTGAAAGGGTTTTCCCTTTTTTATTTATTAAATGTATACAAAAAAGATTGTCTGGGAGAAGTGTCCTACTTTATTTATAGTGGGTATGTCTGGGAAAACTGAGATGCTCAATTCAAATGCATCTTCTTCAGTCGTAACCTAACGACCATAATTTGAGGCAAAAAACGTTAGTGACCTGGTGTTCCGACCACAGCAAAGGCTTTCTCTTGGTAATATGACAACGCACAAACAGGTATACTTTTCTAACATTGGGCCATAATTCATAAAGCCTATAAAAGCATAACAACT
Organism: Asterias rubens; assembly: GCF_902459465.1. Taxonomy (NCBI): domain Eukaryota; kingdom Metazoa; phylum Echinodermata; class Asteroidea; order Forcipulatida; family Asteriidae; genus Asterias; species Asterias rubens. The sequence goes on from NC_047080.1 coordinate 2,569,239, forward strand.
TGTATCGACCTTTGCGTACAAATCTTCGCTCCAATGCAGATCCATTTCGCCTTACTTTTCCCATGACTCACAGTAAGGCGGGAGATCGAACATTCACTGTTTCAGCAGCTAAAGAGTGGAATGAACTTCCCTCCTATATTAAATCTGCTGAAACAGTGAATGTGTTTAAGAAGATTCTTAAAACCTACCTCTTTCCTAATTGATTTTTTTGTTGTTCTATTGTTGTTTGTTTGTATAATGTTTAATTTTTTGCTCTTTGTAAATGCTGTGATATGGTTTTACCATGAATAGCGTACCTAAATGCTTAATAATCTTGCTTAACAGAAACTGATTACCAGCCTAGATTCCATAAGGTTAACATTGATCAAACTGGTGACCCACTCAATATTTTGCTTAGGAATTTTGCTAGCTTTATGAAATTGGGTCTAGGTAAAGATATTTGTAAAGTGGTTAGAGGATGACGGCTAAGCTCAAGTTAAGAAGGCAGCCAAGCTATGTCGACAACTCCAGTAATTTCTGAACATTTTTTTTTGCTGGCCCCTTGTTCTCCCTTATTCTAGACCCAGAAGAAAATAACAATGTGAATAAATATCCTACAATCTTAAAACTTTTAATTTATCTGAGTACCTACGCTATCCTCTTCTTCAACGCTCCTCCCAAGACTTTCCTCGCTCTTCAGGAACTCTTTGAATCTCGCCAGGGACTGAAGAAGCTGCTGCCCAGCAAGGGACACCAAATGGTTTGGCCGACAGGCCAAGGTGTTCGACGAAGCCGCCGACTCCACTGATGCGTAGGAGCAATCGCTGCAACTCGGTGTCGGCAGGATGCTACAGGAAGATGAGGTCAAGGTCAGGTCGGAGGACAACTGAAGAAGGGCCTCGAGGTTATTGGAGAGTTGGTCCCAATCGATTTCATCACCTATTTAAAAAAAATAAAAATAATGCATATCTGTGATGAGTTTCATACTCCGCTCTCTCAGCAAGTCAATCGGAGAAAACACATATCAAACATTTTGTTCACAAATTAAGTGGCAATCAAAATGAGCAACGAGTCAGAACCTAATTTCTGCTAGCAAAACTTTTCTACGCTTAGCAAAATATTTTGTGCCCTTAATATTTTGTGTTTATTGTCCACAAAATGAAAATTGGCTTCTTTTTTTTTTTTTCTTTTTTCAGAAACAATTAATGTTAAAGAAAAACAATATTGACACTATGAAACTTAAAACTGTATTTTTTAACACAAGGGCATCCAAAAATTTACTTTAAAAAAATAAACATGAAAGAACAAGAGAAAAAATTACTGGCTGCTGTTTAAAAATAATACGACTGAAATGTGGTAGAAAAGAGTTTAATATCAATTGGTTCTGCACTACAAACTTCTCAGCCTCCTAAAGCTAGCAGCTCTATGACATTTCTATGGTCCTCTTATGAAGCAATATTCGCACTTGTGAGAGATTAAGACAAGTATTAAAGGCAGTGGACACTATTGGTAATTGTCAAAGACTAGCCTTCACAGTTGGTGAATCTAAACTTATGCATAAAATAACAAACCTGTGAAAATTTGAGCTCAATCGGTCATCGAACTAGCGAGATAATAATGAAAGAAAAAACACCCTTGTGCGTTTAGATGGTTGATTTCGAGACCTTAAGTTCTAAATCTGAGGTCTCGAAATCAAATTCGTGGAAAATTACTTCTTTCTCAAAAACTATGGCACTTCAGAGGGTGCCGTTTCTCACAATGTTTTATACTATTAACCTCTCCCCATTACTAGTCACCAAGAAAGGTTTTATGCTAACAATTATTTTGAGTAATTACCAATAGTGTCCACTGCCTTTAAGATCACATTAAAACAGGGCCTGACTTCATAGAGCTGCATGAGCAGGAAATATTGACTACTAATTTTCTGCTTAGCAAAAATAAGCAGGATACCATTTACAAATAGTACACGTTACATGGTGTTTCAACTGACCTTATTCTGGAAAGTATGTTGTGCTTATCTATTAAAGATTATGCTTAGGCAGCTCTAAGCAATTAAGCCCAGCTGGTGCTTACTGAGTACAAGAACAGGTGCTAAACGAAATACCTCTACGTCCCCGACCCACATCCCCGCCCCGACCGCGCCCTTTTCTCAATTCAATACCACAGGATGACTTTACATTACTTCGTAATAAACACCCCTTTGTGCCAACTCATGAATCATGTTAAACAAGTCCCCCGTCTAAGAATACGTCTACGAATATGTCTTAAGATTGTCTAGAAGCTCTCACCCCATCAGAGAGAGGCTCAGACCAAGCTTTCCCCCCCGGGGGGTCTTTTCTTGTCTTCTCTTGTCTTTCACGAATCACCTCCGATCCTCACAAGCCTAGCCCCGACCCAGTAAGACACGTTTGTTTAACAGTAAGCCCGGGAGATTTCCTGGAGTGGAAATGTGGTGATATACTGGCTTTGATTAACACATACAATATCACCTCAGAGAAAGAGTGTTACAGAGAGCTGTTCGGAGTCGTTGGCGCTTAGAGTAAGTGACAACACGAGCCATGTGGGGGCAGTATGATGTCCCGTTGAGTCATCAATATTCGCACCTCATCATTATGTCAATCCGAATAATTTTCATGTCAAATTTCGGGATTTTTCAGGGATCAGTAACGCCACCACACGTGTGATGACGGTGCTGAAACAAAAATGGTCCGATGGTCCAAGTACGAAGTTCAACATTGGTTAAGACATAAGCAGCGTCGGATGATTGCATCATCAGGGGTAACGATGTAGTTATACAACAGGACTTGAGCTTCATTCGTGTGGGGCAAGACCATTTACATTTTGCAAAAGGGCACTTCTATTGGAGATTAATTCAGTCTGTGGGACTATTTATTCTGTGGGAGTACATTTTTCTGCAGAATCAGGGAGTGTCGAAAGCTCTGGTACACCTGCCATAGCCTCTGTGTGAGTTCAGGGCCCTATTACCTTGAGGCTGCTTAAAGTAGCTAAGCACAACGAAACAATGCTTACCAGAAAAAGGTTACCAGCCAAACTACCATATCACATGTACATTTTGTGACTGGTATCCTGCTCATTTCTGCTAGCAGACAACTAACAAGCAAAATTGTCTGCTTAAGCAGCTCTATGAAATTGGATCCAGGCCTGTTGTGTGGTTTATGCTTTTGCCACAGAAACACCTCTTGAAAATTACTCACAGTAGCAATTGCTGAATGCAAACAGCATTCACAATCATTCCTTTTTCGAAGTTTGAACCCCCTAAAAAAATAGCCAACTCTGGATAACCTTACTCCCAGGCCCCTCATGAATGACACCTCCTTTTTAATAGAGAGGGAATTCTTTAATCCCATTTCTGTTCAAGGATTTGATCATTCAATCTGGGGGGATTAGGAAGAAAATCCACAGGCGATTAATGGTTCCCGAACTCAATTTCAAGAATAAAAAGCTTTACAGCAGAAATTAACGCTTAGAAAATGGATTGGGTAAGCGAATTGGGGAGCCCCATCATAATGTACACTGCAACTGTATTCATAAACCCCAAATTGCCAAAGGTGAGCTGAAGAAAGAAGGAAAATAAGACGGAACAAAGACTCTCTAAAGGTGGGTCTTGAGAGCCAGTTTGAAGGCTGGGACACTGTTGGAGGTTCTGGCTTGGATAGGTAAACTGTTCCATAGTCAGGGCGCAGCAATGGAAAAGGCCCATGACATTCTTGACTGGTAACCCGTTTGATGCTTAGCACGATTTCTCTGTGCTACACAGAGTTGCTTGCTACACAGCTGGAGTAAAGTGACCGGTGACCTTGGCTTAGGGAAACACTTGTTTACATTAATCAGATCCTCAGCAACATGTGTATGTTGTGGGAAACATGTGAGCATTAGGGTGATGTATGGTTTGTTGTGATACGGGCAAACACAAGCGATGTGCGTCAGAGAGCGCTAAGCCCCAACGGCCAAACAGATATATCAAGGGGGATATCTTGAAGTTTGCCATTGCTTGGTTACCAGAAATGCGTCATGACTGCAGCTGGGCCGGTAAAAGTGCAACGGCCAACAATGAGTCGCCAACAATAAGGCTGTATTATAGGACAGCCATTTTTGGCTTGCTCATTCAAATCATTGTTCCCAAACTGAGGCTGGAAGGGAAAATAGTCAGGGCCCAATTTCATAAAGCTGTTAAGCAGAAAATACTGCTCGAAAAATTCTTTGCTTAGCAGCAAAAAATTGTGTGGGGCACCAGGACCATTTACAACAATGTAAACTAAAAGTGACTTTGGCTGGTAACCAGTTTTTGCTAAGCAAGATTTTTCTGTGCTTAGCAAGTTTTATGTGTACAGGCTTTATGAAATCGGGCCCAGGTCCCTTTTTTAATGTGATGATCATCGGCATTAATGACTGTTATTTCACTCGGTGAAGTCTGGGCCCAATTTCAAGAATCGGCACTTACGGAAGTAACGCATGCTCACGTCAAGCGACTTTCATGGGTTAGCAGGGAATTGTTGCTTGTGCACGACGTACTCCATGTAACTTGGCGTTATTTAAATTTACAACAAAAAAATGTCTGTGAATTTTTCATTGTTGGCCTATTTTGTCTTGTTTAAATCCATAATTATCTTTTAGACAAACGACTCTTTTAGCTTAATTACATAACATTTGACAAGCCTTACCTGACTCCAGCGGACCCATGATTCTATTGATGGCACACATGGCGCTGGTCAAGTCCTCCGTCTGTCTGATCATGCTCCCGGCCCTTCGATAGCTCTGGCCGTAGGCACTGACTGACCGTCTGTCTCGGCCGTCCAGCACGCTGGCCAACTCAAACTGGATATCCTGGCATTTGTGAAGAAGAATCTTCACCGATGTGGTCGTCGTGAGGCAATGTTGCAGGGCACCGTCTGCAAACTGGAAAGGAGAAGCAAGAGTTCACAATTAAAGTATACCTTTTGGTTTTTGGAGCTACTTGATTGTCATGGCCCGAGTGGTTAAGAGCACCGAATTCAAGTTCTGGTGCTAAGTTACCGGAGTGTGGGTTTGAATCCCGGTCGTGTGACACTTGTGTCCTTGAGCAAGATACTCTACTATAACTGCTTCTTTTCACCCAGGGGTAGAAATGGGTACCTGCGAGGGTAGAGGTTGATATTGTGAATAAAAAAGCCTTTGGAGCGATTTAAACTGTTGCCCAGGTTGAATACTCCCAAGGGAGCTGAGAAACATTAAAAGGGATGTTATTGCCCTATGACCAGGGCACTAATGTAAAGCGCATTGATACGGTTATTGTGAAATGCGCTATGTAAGAATTGGTTATTATTATTATTGATTGTTTAAATCCTTTATGTTAAAAGGTAGATGCACACAATAAAACCAGCACCTGCTAAAAGTTTCATCAAAAGGTGGTCACGTTTTTGAGATATTGCTTAAAATACGGATATCCACACTGGAAAACTATTACCTAATAGGAATTACGCAATCTAGAAGCATTATTATGGTCTTGTATTCAAACTTTGGTAGATAAACAGGTTACTCTTCCATAGTCAAATTACTTCAAAGTGAAATGTTTATAAAAATGCATTACATTATCCAAAGCTACTGTACTTTCATTTGCCATTTAAGTCAGTACCAAATAACTTGACAGACCTACAGGTCTGAAGTCTTTATCATGTCCAAATATTTAAGTAAGAATTTAATTACCTCTTTGTCTTAAACTCTGTTACTTCGAGGGAGTTGTTTCTCACAATGTTTTTACTATCAACAGCTCTCTCTTGACCATAACAAAGTAAGTTTTTGTGTTAATATATATTTTGAGTAATTACCAATAATGTCCAGCCAGTGTTTTAACTTATTAAATCTTCAAGCTCATTTGCTCATAAACTCTTTGCTCATGCCTTGCACAATAAAACAACTCCAGTCAAAAAATGCACTCTTAAAAATTTGATACAACACTGACCCGAAGTCAACAAAACAAAAAACAGCCATCATAAACAAATTTGTTTTCCTCAACTGCCTCTTAATTTGAGAAATATTTGGGGCTGCAGTTACGGGGTTCGTCCACAGCCGTCATAAATCCATGAAGCATTCTTTGTATGCCCAGCATTGATTAGGGGGTTGGACCGTAACACTGTTAAGTCAGAGTACCGTTATGAGTTATGATCGGCAGCCACTAACTTAATATTGCCAGAGTCGCTGGGGAGTTGAGGGGGGGCTGGGTTATGGGGGGAAATAAATAGGATACGTAGGAAATGTTTTTCCATAATACAAGGTCAGTTGTGGTGGGGAGATTTTTTGATGATTAGAGAGGTATGGTTGGGTAATGACAGCAGTCATTTCCAAAAGTGGTGAGGAAATAGGGCACTTCTTTTCATGTGTCCATAATGATTGTTATTAACACAATTTGGGTTTTTTCTACATACAACTGCAAACTCAGTGATTTTTTATGTTTTTGAAAACTTTTCAGGGAACTTGAAAAAAAAGGGCAACTTGTATGCAGTTTGGAGGATACAATTTTTTAAATGCATTAGAAAATGTTAAATTTGCATCGGGGATAAAAAAAATTCATTTTTTAAAATTTGAGAATTTTTTTTTTTAAATGCAAGTCACCAGACACACAATAGCCCTGAAGGCCACTTCAAGGTGTGGGCTACAATTGTTTTTTCCAGAGGCCGTTGCCACCTACTCCTAGGGCTGAAACAGGGTTACCCCTTTTACAGTCCATACGGATGTAGGCTTGGGTATCATAAGTCCGAAGCTTGGCCGGTAGAGCAGAAAGCACTACCTCCCCAGTTTTATTAGCAAGTGTCACGACCGGGATTCGAACCCACACTCTGCTGATCAAACACCAGAGCCTGAATCTGGTGCTCTCAACCGCTCGGCCATTAATATTGTTTATAATGCCATAACAAGTGTGTCCACCTAACACAAATGCAAACTGGTGGAAGTGACTCAAATTTAGTTTAAGTATAAGAAGAATTAGGTTAACAGTTTAGAAGATGTTGTCAGGAAGATTTGCGCAACAATCGGGAAGATATTTAGAATGATACTCAACATACAGAACATTTTCTGTAATCAAAGAAAATTTTAAGGAAACTTTTTGCAGAATCAGGGGGAGTTGACAGCTCCATTTTTAATTACTTTTTCACATTGATGAGAAAGACAGGGATATGATTACAATTCTAGGCTAGTAAACATTTTGAGCAACAATCCCTTTGGTCTTTGATAATTGTTTCACCCAAATTTCAAGCCCTGAGCACTCAGTAAAGAATCAAATCATTTTTTGTTAAAGAAATGTAACCATGATAGTTCATTTCATCATTCAAAAGAAGACACCAAATTAAAGAAGCAATTCAAGAGGAAATTCAAGAAGCAATTCATGAAGGAAATTCAACCGCATGGAAACCACAACAGGTGAAGTTTCTGAATTAAACTAAATCCCTGATCTGAAAGATCTTGGGGGTACATGACCAAAGGAGGGGTTGTGGGGAGGGGGGCACTGGACCACCACAGCGAGTTTGAGGAGGGACCCGGATTGGTGTGACTGATGGGTGACTAAGACCCACATGGTGCATCTTACGAGACACTTCCAAGGAAATTACAGGAGGCACTTTTAGGTTGTTGAGAAACCGTGAATAAGAAAGTAGAAGCACATGAGGATAAGCTACCCTATTGAGTTGTCTTATTCGGTTGAAGATGATGGCAACAACGGATCCATTCTTGTGGAGAACCTGCAAGTAAGAATCTAGTGCTAGGATATTTTTTTTTTTTTTTGCAAGTCGCCAGACACAAAAGGCCTGAAGGTCACTTCAAGGTGTGGGCTACATTAATTTTTTTCCAGAGGCCATTGTCACCTACTCCTGGGGCTGAAACAGGGTTACCCCTTTTAAAGTCCATACGGATGTAGGCTGGGGGCCGATTTCACAAACAAATAAAATTAATCGCAAGACAATTTGTCAGTATACTAGAGTGATTTGTATTGTGACGACACACGCTACTGAGCAACTCCGATTGATAGGCAGATCAATCTTAAAGGCAGTGGACACTATTGGTAATTACTCAAAATAATTATTAGCATAAAACCTTACTTGGTAACGAGTAATGGGGAGAGGTTGATGGTATAAAACATTGTGAGAAACTGCTCCCTCTGAAGTGGAGTAGTTTTCGAGAAAGAAGTAATTTTCCACGAATTTGATTTCAAGACCTCAAGTTTAGAATTTGAGATCTCAAAATCAAGCATCTGAAAACACACAACTTGTTGTGACAAAGGTGTTTTTTTTCTTTCATAGTTATCACGCAACTCCGACGACCAATCAATCTCAAATTTTCACAGGTTTGTTATTTTATGCATATGTTGAGAAACAGCAAGTGAGAAGACTGGTCTTTGACATTTACCATAGTGTCCACTGGCTTTAACTCTTTATGAAATCTGCCCCTGATTATTTATTCTTCAATTATGTCCACATCAACGCAAAAAGATAAATTCATAATTCATGTCACAGTGTGGTCAAGTGGTTAGACAGCAGGCCTTGCAATCGCAAGGTTGTGGGTTCGAATCCGGCCAAGCTATAACCACTGATTTCACAATGACTAGAGTGAGTACTGTCGTCTAGTTACTGAATCACAATTTCTTGATTTGTGCTATTCATAATCATATATGTAGATGTTAAACCAATGTTTGTATGAGAGAGATGGGCTTTTGTCAGCTTAGCATTTATATCCCCTTGTAGAAGCTTTGCCGAGTTCCTTTGTTGGGAAGTTTTGTCTAAACAAGCAAACAAACAACCCAACAAAAAAAAACGTACATATCAGCTTAACATTCTTTGAAAGTAAAAAAATCTACATTTTTGGAATCCCCATTCCAATCATAATCTCTTTCAAATCTCACTCCATTGGATTAAGACTCAATCCCTCCCTTAAATTAATCCCTTCCTGATCTCAAGCCCAATAGCCTTGGACGAGGTCACCCCATGACCCCGTTTCACCATAAGTCTGGTAGGAAAACTCATTAGCTTCTGTGATATATGGGTGTGTTTGGGGCTGTGACCAGACAGACCCAATTAAACCCCATAAATAATGGTTTTCACAACAACTGGGGTATATATTACATCTACTGTTGACAAACACCAGAGAACAGATTGACACAATCCCAACATCAAAGGGGCAGCTTGACACACTTTTTACAAACACAAATTATGACACAAAGATAAAAAGAAAACAAATTAGAAACAAGGGAATCATTCAAGCCAATGGTACAAGGTGAGAAGAAACTTTTTGGCAACCAAATTATCTCATCTAACTTCACACACCTTTAGTTGGAGTAATTAGAGTAATTTTGTTTGGTTGGTGACCTTTTATTTTCTAGTAAGTTTTTACGGTACATATTGCCAATTTGTTGTGCTCACACACTTTATGGAATCCCCCTCCCACAAACACATTACTTAGAATAACAATTGAGTGGAATCTTGGCCGGTAATCTGATTTTACTAAGCAAGGATTTTTTTGCTTAAGCAAAATGTTGTGCTTAAGCAGCTCTATGAGATCGGGCCCTGGTGTTGTCTATGATCCCTTTTCTTTAATCTTTGCTGTTAGAAACATTATTGTGGTGTGCAATCACAATGCCAAAACACTGCACAAGTACAGTTTCTAACTAAACAAATCACCCCACCATCTTTTACAGAACCTATACAAAATTTTCCATCTGTGCCGATTTAATTTACAAGGTCCGTCTCCTCACTCATGGTTAACTTCACAACCAGTTCTACCCCCAAAGAATCAAGGTCCCGCTGATGAAAACAAAGCAGAAACCGAGAATCCCCCAAACTCAAAAACCTCAAAACTCTGAGCGACCATAACTCATTCCTTCCTCAATCCATGTGTTGCCACTGATCAGCCAAACCCAACCGAGACTCATTAAAACACTGGACCCCCTCGACAAAAAAAAAGTGGAACAAAAAGGGTCAACTTTGCTCCCTACGATCACAGATTAACCATCTTTGAGGGGCAACAAGGGGGTTGTTAAAGTTTTTGGAAGGGGCTATTTTCAGGGGGTGAATGATGTTAGCCAGTGAGTGTCTCCAACAGACTGGACACTAAATCAGAGTTTTTGAGGACAAAACGCCTTATGATGATAAAACAAAAACCTTGGGTACCGAAAAAAAATTAATTGGAACAAGTTGTTCCAGATTTCTGAACTTTGTTTGTGGTCTCAGCAGATCGAAATCTGAGATCAGATGTTAATTTATAATAAATTTATCAAAAGTTACAGCATCATTTTTTTTTTTTCATCTTGGGCCACAAAAACTTACATCTTTTAACTCCATGTCCGTAACCACATTACTTCAAAGTGAAATGTTTCTCAAAATGCTTTATACTTTCGAAGGCTGCGCTAGGCTTCTAACCAAAAGTTTTTTATGGCATTAATTTTAAGAGTGATTAATAATAATAATAATTAATAATTTTTCAATTTATATAGCTTTACATTAGTGCCCTGGTCATAGGGCCAATAACATCCCTTTTTAATGTTTCTTGGCTCCCTTGGGAGTATACAACCTGGGCAACAGTTTATATCGCTCCAAAGGCTTTTTCATTCACAATATCAACCTCTACCCTCGCAGGTACCCATTTATTCCCCTGGGTGAAGAGAAGCAATTATAGTAAAGTATCTTGCTCAAGGACACAAGTGTCACGACCGGGATTCGAACCCACACTCCGGTGAAAACGCACCAGAACTTGAATTCGATGCTCTTAACCACTCGGCCATGACACTCTACAAAATGTATGTACCTTCCCTTTAAGGCTACAGCTACGGCTAAGGCTAGGTTGTTGCCATACGTTGAAGTAAAGGAAGTCCTAAGCAATACTCTTTAGCAACGGTCAAAGCCATAGTTGCAAGTCAGCCACAGCCCTTACACTGCTTTAAAATGGCTGAACATTTATACTGCCAAACATTGCCCAGTACACAACAAAATAGTCTTTAATCCACTATGACAAACTTGTTGGTTTGGGAAAAAAGTCTGTCCTGTCAAACTGGAAATGCAAATTGGTTTCAACAGTGATGTGTTTATGGGGGGCTCGGCCAGGCTGTATGATGTTTACACTCACTAACGTAAACTGGAAGGCTTGGAGCTAAATCTGGTTTGCCTATACAGACTTTGGCTCACTTAACGCTAATTTGCGAGAATAAAATAGAAAGCAACAGTAATATGGTTTCCAGCACATTTGCGGCGGAAGCTTTTTTTAACTTCTTTCCAGGCGGGAGTGATGTCAGTTAAAGGACATCATACTTCATTGTGACACTTCAACATTCACCACCAAATAACACAACAATTAGGGGAAAATGTGATAAAAAAATAATTACGAAACAACCAAATGGGTTTACCAACCTCGAGAAGCCGGGGGAAAAAAATGTTTTCGCAAGGTATTAATCTAGCAGGGTTAGTACACTTTTTTGCTTTCGATATAAAAAAAAAACAGAATTTGCAACTTAACTATTCAGGGGGCTATCAAAGTCTCTCAGGACGGTCAGAGTTTAAGAAAGTGCACTCTAACGTTGCACTTTTATTTGCGAACTAATTCAAACTTGTTTTTCCGTCGAATTAACGATCCAAATTTTCCATGTGTCTTCACGCCAGAGTATTTTTCATATTGCTGCCAACTTTTGTTTATTTTGTACCTCAGCTGTCCCAGTCATTCAAAAAAATAATAAATAAATTTGAAGAAAATAATTTTGCGTGAGAGAGTCACATCTTTCATTTTGCGAATAGTTGCTTTTATTAATTACATAACCTGTACTTTTATGAAATGTGCACAATTTGCACTCACTGGAAGAAAACAAGTTGGAGTACATTAGGTCATAAAAAGTCCAGGGAAATTCAAGTTATCACTTCGCGGGAAAGTCACTAAACCTTTCTTTTTTGGGCCTTAAAGCCATTATACACTTTCGGTACAGAAAAAAAAAAAATTCACAGATTTACAAATAATTTACAGGGTTTACAGAAGGTACATGTAATGGTGAAAGACTTCTCTTGAAATATTATTGTAGAAATGCTTTACTTTTTGAGAAAACATTAAAACAATCGATACCGAGAATTACGTATTTATTTTAAACACATGTCGTGACACGGCGAAACGTGCGGAAACAAGAGTGGGTTTTCCCGTTATTTTCTCCCGACTCCGATGACCAATTGAGCCTAAATTTTCACAGGTTTGTTATTTTATATATAAGTTGTGATACACAAAGTGTGGGACTTGGACAATACTGTTTACCGAAAGTGTATAATGGCTTTAAATAACAGGCCTCGAAATAACCATCAGCAGTTGCCATGGTGCCCTGTGTTTTTGCTCTCTCAAGAAAATTTTGTGAAGGCTCAGAATATTACGAGAAATCTCGGAATTCAAGACAAAACACAAGGAGAAATGTGATAATAAATAGTGAAAATTAAAAATCAAACTATTTAAAAATAGCAAAAAGAAAAAAAAATCATAAAATAGTAAGGTGAGACGGTGCGGGCGCTGTTGGTGAATTGGCGGCGGTGTGCGTGAAAGGAAAACGAGAAACGTCTTGCACCAAGACTAGGTCACAACTCACATGACAAAAGTGGGCAAGGAAAACTGAGGCTGGGGTGGACATGACCTCAACACTAGCCGTACACTTAAAAAAAAAAAAACATAAATGAAGAAATAGCACTGTAAGCCTACTTTTATTCATCCACAGACCTCACCTTACCCCTGTCCATATATTTAGACTGGTACACATTCACTTTTGCACAGGATATCACTACCTTGCATTGCCCCCCTGTCTCCTTGATCCATTCACTGACCACAAGCCAGTATCAGCTGGGTGAGGGGGGGGGGTGCAACCTGTCACCAATCGTAATTGATTGTATCCAATGTATACTAGTAAAAAACATCCATTTAGACTCAAAAACAAATTTCTCAGCGGCAAAGAAATCCACCCTCCCAAGAGATTCTCAAACCGAAGAAAAAATGGAAGAACAAAAAAAAATGGAAAATCTTGATGAAGAGCCAGAAGCCAGATCGTGGTTTAGAAGAAATGTCGACTCTGATTAAGTCAAATCATATTTCTAGGATTCAGCAACCATCTGTTCCAGGTCCACAGCAGGGCTCAATTTCATACAGCTGCTAAGCAAAAAAAAATTTGCTAAGCATAAAATTTCTTCCTTGATAAAAACAGGATTACCAGTCTAATTTCCATGTGATTTTCAGGATTTATAAGCAGACAACAGCTGAATACCAGTAACAAGCAATATGCAACAAATCGAAATTTGGTTGGTCATCCTGTTTTTATAAAGGAATAAATTTCATGCTTAGCAACTTCTTGTGCTCAGCAGCTCTATGAAATTGGACCCAGATATTCACTGAGAAGGAAATGTAATGAATCCCCCCCCCTCTCTCTGCAGCAAGCGGGGGTCAGCCCGAGATGGATGGAACATCTTAGACATAGAGACAATTCCCAGGATCGGGGGATGATGATATTTACGATGGGATTTGCGGAGCTAGGAAGGATTGTTTGATGATCGTCGTGGGGATCATTTTGATGACCTTACTGGGATTGTTTTTTAGGACGGAGGGGATCTCGATGACAGATTTGTTGTCAGAGGGACGGCTAATATGCACAGATTACTTGGTTACAAGAATTGGCTGGATGACATCCTTTCAAAGAAGTCAAGGTCTTGGTGAAACAAAAAACTATTAAAATAAAACCTCACAATAAATGAGTAAACAAAGAGAATTTAAACTACTTGTAAAGTGTTGGAGCTCTTCATTTGAAGTCAATTTTGAAGTCAGTCTTGAATTTTGTCAACCTTCTTCCCCAACTGTCACACGAGAAATAACACAAACGAAAAAGCAAAACGATACCAAAAAGCAAATACCGCAGTGAGAGGCATCCAGCATGACCCAGTCGAAAAAAATATTATTCAATAACAATGACAAATAAACCCTTTAAAATTATTTGTTTATGACATTTTTAGACAAGTGGTTATTATTTGAAAACGTAGACAAAGAAACAGTTTTTGTGTTGACAATTCTTCAAACTGCTACTCCTATTTGTTTTTATCTGTATACTGATGTATGGAAAACAATTTGTCTACTCAGTACTTTCCAGAGTTTTGTAAAAGATACTTAGATACGTGTACAAATAAACAAATTCATTCATTCACATAGAACGGCTGCTGATTTGCAATCTGAATGCAAGTCATATTCCTAAAAAGTACCGTTTTAGAAACATATTTTGAGATAGAACGAGACAAACTACATGTATTAGACAAATAAGTCTCCAAGTGATTAATGTTCAAACTTCAGAACAGATCAAAATCAGCTGATTGCCGTCTTTAAACTGGAACAACAGAAGTTAAGAACCATGTTGAAACGGGTCACTAACACGATACGGAAACCATCCTTAATCTTTGTTTCATTCAAAACACCTGGGACCAGAACCACACCTGTCCAAAACTAGCCCCCCTCTTCCCATCAAATAACCCCCCCCCCCTCCCCCCAGCCCATCTTAAATCAGAATCCATGTCAAAACTTAAATGCCGACATCACTCGCGGGCCAAAATTAACTCCAGGAAATATCTATCTGTTCCCGGTAATGTAGCACTGAATGCAATTAGCTCGGTGACATTCAGAAATTATCTCTCAGTTTATATGAAGTCATTTCTCTTGAATGCCCGACACCCCCCCCCTTCTTCGATCGTGGTGGATTATCTGCAGCTATCAATGGAGGGAAAGACAGGGGGTAGAGTAAGTACAGGAAAAGGAGGAGATTTGCTTTCCAAGCGTCGGGGATCAGGACTTAATTTGTACGTAATAGAATTTGCGATCGAATAACAAAATGTTGTCAGAGGTTTAGCTCTCTTGGGTGTTTGCCCAACGAGGTGACAGACAAGACTGCTGTATCACTTCTTGGATGGGGTAGAGGGTTGGGGCTGCTATATCACTTAAGGATGGGGGGAGGGGGGTGTTTGAATAAGGAGGATGAGGGGGCAGGGTGGGAAGGATGAGGGGGCTGGGTAAGGAGGATGGATGGGGCTGGGTGGGGGTAGTACTGTATCACAGATGAAGGGGGCTGGTTCGGGGTAGTGCTGTATCGCTGCAGAGAAACATTGGCTTGGGGTAGAGGGTTTGGGCTGCTGAATCACTTAAAGATGGGTGTGGGGGCCCTTGGTAAAGAGGGAGGCTGGGTGAGGAGAATGAGGGAGGGCTGGGTGAGGAGGATAAGGGAGGGCTGGGTGAGGAGGATAAGGGAGGGCTGGGTGAGGAGGATAAGGGGGGCTTGGTAAGGCGTAGTGCTGTATCACTTGATGATGGGGGGTTGGGGAATGTTAAGGAGGATAAGGGGGTTGGATGAGGAGGGTGAGAGGGCTGGGTGAGGGGTAGTGCTCACGTAAGGATGAGTGGGGCTGGGTACAAGCAACATAAAAGGGGAATTTGTTTCCATTATCAGGGCGATTAAAATGAAAACTCTCACAAGACCATGGAAAGATCGGTTTATTTTCAAGGAACTTTCTGCAGAATTAGGGAGAGTTGGCACCTGCTATTAGGGTTTCCCCTTAACATTCTCAGTGACTAGCCAACAGGACGAGTTAGTAAGCTTTTCACACTTGTCAGTAATTCATTAAATAGGGATGCTTTTTTGACCACTGAACAAGCCAGTCTGACGGTATGGAGTACATTTTGACTGGTCCTCAGGTGTTTTAACTGCCACTTTGGCAGCGGACCGTTGTTTAAAGGAGAACCCTGCTAATGCTTTTTTAGAAAGAGGTTCTTGGATCGCTGAAGGGATTTATGGGAGTGGAGCGGAGAGTGGGGGTTAGGGTTGCTTTGGGTTTACGATCAACTTTCTTGAAGGTTGCTAGAGCTTGACAGGGATTTCCTTCTTAAGAGGTATCTAGCCTGAGATGTTCGTGGATAAGACAGGGAGGGGATTTGAAATAGTAGAACTGTGAAACCATGACAATGAACAAAATGATTTGGCCATTCCTTGTGGCAAAAATACTGAAACTGGAGAGGAAATATCAATTATATGAGTGACTTGGTGGTTTTTTTTTCTTCTCAATGTTGTCTGATGTCTGTTTAACGTCCAAAAAGACTTACAGTGTCTTAAAACGACTATATCATGCTTGATAGTAGGGCAGAGAGTACCCCCCCCCCATACTGGGCCAATGCACGCCAATTGCGTGCAAAACAAGTAACTACTAGTTTCACAACAATCATCAAGATATATAATATGCACATTGAGACATTCAAAACCAAGAAAAAAAGAAAACACCAAATAGAAAACATTCCAAAGACCTTTTTCAATTCAGCGTCCCAGACCCGACACTTCACTGCGGTAACAAACGCAATTGCCTCCGACATGCCCCCTGGTCATTTGCCTTGGTGCCCTTGTAGTGCTCCAGTAGAAATTTACAATTTCCTCGTAGGGTGCCCTTAACCCTGGAGAAAATATGCCTTGGTGCCCTTGCCCTTTCAAAAACGAAACATACAGGCCTGGCATCCTTTGTCCAAACTTCCAAAATGGGGTTCACAATGCCCCTCAGTTTGGGGGAGAACATTGCTTTAATTTAACAAGTTGGTTGTACGGTACCAAGATATATAGTTGTCATTTGCCCCCACAGTGACCCCTTCCTTGATGACCCCTGTACGTGACCTTTCAGGTAAAACCATTCAGTGAACGACAAAACCCACTTCAGCATGTACTTTCAAACTTTCTCAAACTTCGTGTCTTGTGTAACGACCAGATTGCATCCCCATCTGGCACGAGAATCAAAACTAATTGCTTATCTGACGATGACCATTTCGAAGCAGGTGGAGGTCTCATTAAAAACTACTCATTTCGGCTCGGCCCTTTTTTTCTGTCAGAAGTTTAACAAAATCCAAAATGGGTTAACCACGATCTATATACCTGAGGGGGTTGGCTATTCAGCTGAAAAATGACAATGCGGACCCCCAAATAGCAACCAGTCAAAGGAAATGTCACATAGTGTTAAAGTCACATTGGCAGGGACACATCCTAAGACTCATTGGACATCAAGAAAACCCAAATCCGCTTTTCAGAGTTCTCACGGGCTCAATTATGCGGCATTTTGGCAGTTGTGGAATTCCATTAATAGTGGAAATAGTTACAATAGTTTGCTCGATCGATGACTGAAATTCCAATGGAAATATGGAAGTTCAATGGACCGGATGGATGGCCTACTTTCATCACATGAGGGCGCTCTATTCAAAAACCATTAGCTGTTTGTGTATTGTAAAGTAATGAGTGGTACGAAATATTCTAGAACATGCCAAATATTTTGGTGGTACACCATGCAGAGACATCTGTCAGGAAGAGGTTTTGGCTCTTAAGAGATGACAACATTACGACAAAACTACGACTGGGATCACGTCCACGCTTACGATACACCTGCAGCCGATTTCACGAAACGCTAGGATTAATCCTATCTCGAGTTAGGACGAGTAACCCGTCCTAACTTAGGATGGGTTCAATGCATTTACAATGTACATTACATTGCCACAGTCCTAACATCTTTGGATACGGAACTGAACTCGTCCTAAGTCCTAAGATTAATCCTAAGTTGGGAGAGTTTGGTGAAATCATAAACTGTACACCTTGGAAGTGGCAGCAGAGGGATAACATACTCATCCAAGAGGGCAAAGGTCAACAACAGGATGAATAGGGGACAATGTATATAATGTTCAGTTTTAGATGTGGGAGGAAAACCCCAATTAATAAAAAAAAATATAAAAATAAGGTTTATCGCGATTCGGAACCGCAATACAATATGGGTAGGCAGATGGGGCATTTGCTATTGCGGTGTACATGTATGTTGTCATGCACGACGTGCCCACGCATGGCCTATATCTTTGTGTGGGTTCAACAGAATTTCGATAAACCTTATCGGGTAGGGTCGGTAGACCCAACCCACCTACAAGCTCTGAGGTGGAATTCGAACCGGGGTCTAAAGAAGTGAAAAGAAGGTCTTACCTGAGACATGTTGCTGTCCGGTCCGAGGGTAACTTGTAGAGCAGCCTCGCAGCTAGTCACTGCATTCAGACCTCGCTGTAGGGTCTTATCAATTAAGACATCAGCACCGTTCAGGAAACCTTGCTTCAATTCATGACCCACCTGCCAAAAACAAAATTGTTAAAATGTAACTTAAAACAACTTCTCTTAACAATTTTTTTAATTTTTATTTTTTATTTACCAGACATGCCAGAGGTACAACTGCTCCATTACCCAATACTTAAATCTATAGCAACTCCTCCATTATACACCGTTCACACATAGACGACGCTGAGTTCTACCATGATGGAGAGGTGACTGAGAGCGTGGTCAATCGTGGGCCAAACTGAGTTTTTAATACCAAGTCAAGACCATTCCAAAGATACGGCCCCAAAAATCTAATTGTTCTGATAGTGTATGTCGTGCGGGTGAAAGGATTGAAAGATTGTACCCATGGATGAGAGAAATACTTCTGTGCCTTGAACACCCAGCAGGGTGGATACGTGCGCATTACAAGACTTATTTATTATTATTATTATTATACTCACAGCAGTGTCTTCCATTTGACCGTTCTCTTCCCTGAACATGACGAGTTCCTCCTGGCCCATCATCATGGAGACCTCACCAATCAGCTTAGCAAGGAAGATCAGGCACTGGTGGATCTGGGTGGTTCCTTCAGCAATCATGCTATCAATGTCCCCCTCATAACCCTGGAAAAAAAAAACGGAAATTCAGTATTCTCACTTGGTGAATCCCAACCTATGAATAAAATAACACGTCTGTGAAATTTTTTACTCAATTGGTTATCGAAGTTGAAAAAGAATAATGAAAGAAAAAACACCAATTTATACTTTGAGAGATGCCTAATGAAAGGCTTTATGTCTGAAGTATTTCAATACTTGAGTGGGAACATACATCTTTCTCAAAAATGCGTTACTTCAGAGGAAGCCGTTTCTCTACACTATCGATAACTCTCCATTTTTCATTACCAAGTAAGTTTTTATGCTAACAATTAGTTTGAGTAATTAATAATAGGGTTCAGTGCTTTCAACAACTTTTCATTTGCAGGAGTTAAAACTGATCAATATACCAGTATCTGAAGGGAGATAAGAAAAACTTGAAAAAATTGAAAAGAGAAAAAACCCAACCGACCTGTAACACTTTCATCAAGTGACCTGTCATCTTTCTTGCTGTTTCAATCAGCTGCTCCTTGATGTCTTTGTGCGACTGATCCTCAGCATTTAGATTTCTTTTTTTCTGGTAAGAATTGAAATCCCACAAGGGGATGAGATTCCTCAGAAATTCCATGGAGGTTGTGGCTTGGAGGAGGAGGTTGTCGACACTTGAGGCGCTGGTGAGATCACCTTAAAGCCATGAAAACAGGAAATGGTTTTGGGTTAAAAAAAATAATTGACCGGGCTTCTGAATGGCACACTGGCTAGGAAGGGCTAGATAGCTCAGTTAAACTCCTCCAGTTTAAAATAAAGTACATCAACATGTTAAAACATCATAAAAATGAAAAAATAATGGTGCTCACATTTTCGAGAGGTAAAAAGTCATGATGAAACATTTTGCAGATATTAAAAGAGGAGCTTCAATGTCAAAAATCTTCTTTTTTTTTGAGCACTCATTCTTTTAACACAGAGAGAATCCTCATAAAAATGGAGAAAAATTTGTTTTCCCCATTTTCATAAAGACTCTATATATTGGAACATAAGTGGATCACAAAACTGAATCTGACCTTAGAGCCGCTCAACATTTTCAACTGCCAAATTTTTGCTAAATTATGCGCATAATTTATCTGCTGTTTAATTCGGTGCTCACCTGATCCATTCAACGCTTCATTCCTTGCTCTACAGGCGTCTTGTATACCAGTCACAGAGGTCTTGATCATCTGCATGTTGGACATGATACGGTCAGGCATGGTCTCTGTGTAGCCTCTCGGAGGCGTCATGAGTGAGGTTTGGAGGAGCCTCCTACAGAGGTTTGTGAGGTTACTACCTCCATTGACCGAGTCATTCCTGTTGGTTGCACTCCCTGTACAAAATTATTTCATTATTTCAGTTATTTATACATTTTTTTTTTTTTTTAGATTAACCAATACTCTACATGAATCTCAAAAACAAAACCCAAACATCAACAAGATTAGCCAAGTCTGGGCCTATGGTGATGATTATTAAGAGTTAATTAGTGTGGCACTTGGCAAAAACTTTTACAGAAATTAGGTAGTCAACGAAGAGGTTAATCTTGTACAGAATCATACGAGTGGTCTTAAACAGCAAACCGTGACTTGCGTTTTGCAGATTTGTACTTTGAAGCTCTTTGTGAAATTAATGATGATTTCTTTACTTACCAAAGCTGCTATTAGACCCAGGTCTGGATGAGACACTGCTACCTCCGCTGGTCCAGCGACTCGGGGTAGAGGATCCACCAAAACACCTGTTCAGTCAAGAGTGAAAAGATGTGTAATAACTTGTCTTTTTGCCTTCTGCCTGAACATAAAGGCTGAGTCACACTGCAGCGATAACGATAACTCACAACACAAAGAGAACGCATTCTAGTGGTTGAGTTGCTCTATGCAGAATATGCCCATGCTCATTCAACCAATCGGGGGCATGCATTGTTAACAGTCTTGTTTTTGTTATCGAGGCCTGTGTGACCGGCCATTAAGGTTGTTTGTTGAAGACCTGTAGTGTTGTCAGTGTTCATGGTCCTCCATACCAACAGCTTATCATCATTGGAAAGAGAAAGATTAGACCTTTCCAGTGATGGTTAAATAAAATAGGGTTGCTACTTTGCAAGCCCTTCATATTGGAAGTGGAAAGATCCGAAATGGCAAACACTAACGGAGTGCCATATTGCTGTGAACAAAAAAGTAGTTGGTTTACCGATCGCAATTTAGTTTCTGTGTGCACATACATAGCCCATGCAGTTGAAGATTTTCAAATGGTTGGTAAAAACTCACTGAAGAATGTCTTGAAAAGCAGGAAGGTTAAAGAAGAGGAAATCAACACATGGTTTCACACTTTTTATTCTTCACTGACCTTTTGAATGGGGTCAGTGGCGAGTCAATCTTGTAGTCTTTCTCCCAGTCGTCATTCGAATTGTAGAAGACATCATCATCGCTTGTGTGTCTTCCCCTCTCAGCATACTGTGTCAGAAAAACATATGCAAGGCGGCTTGAAATGAGTCTAGCAAAACTGGGATTTCATTGAGTTTGTATGTAATTGGAATAATTGGTACTGACTGTACTATTGGCACATTGATGCTGTGATCGCAGAAATTTTGGAATGTTTCTCTGACAGCCGGGTATTCTGAGCCAAAATTATGTTATTAGAACGGAGTGCTATACACCTTTATCATAAAGCATTTTTCTGACTCTGAATCTTAATTATTTAGTTGGCAAGGAATCCAAATGGAAACATCACACCAACTTTTTATGGAGAAAACAAGAAGAAATTTTAGTTTTATATATTGGAGGAAAACCAATGTTGGGAAAACACAAGCAGTCATGTAGGCAATTGAATAACCCAATCCACATGCTAGGGTCCGGTCCGGGAATCCAACCGGGGTCCACAGAGGTGAAAGAGAGGGACAGAAACCACTGCGCCAACCTGACTGCCCTCGGTTCACACCTCACCTTGAACAGTTCTCTCATCTGCAGGAGTTTGTCTTCAAATTTATCCAGAGACCAGAAGGTGACGATTCCAAGACGATTATTGGTCACCTTGATTTGAAGACCTGCCGAGCTACTGGCGCCATTACTCGATGATGCATCTTGGCGATTGAAAACCTGCAAATAAGAGACAAGAACTTATCGTTTAAAAGGTCTGTATGCGATTTGTTATGCCTCTGAAAATGATTGGCAATACAAACTTACTTGGTTAGTAAAAAGTACAGCAACTTTGGACAGAATTATACACTTTGAGAAAATTTTCACTTCAAAGTACTTTGGTTATGGAAAACTATACATCTTTTTATCCCAAAAAATTTGAATCTGAGAAGTTGTGTTCCTCAGATGGTACTGTGTACTACCACATATTATTCTTCCTGCATAGACATTTGCTCCAGCATTCTGTTTGATATTAAAGGCAGTGGACACTATTGATAATTACTCAAATTAATTTTTAGCATAAAACCTTTCTTGGTGACGAGTAATGGAAAGATGTTGATGTTATAAAACTTTGTGGGAAACAGCTCCCTCTGAAGTGCCATAGTTTTTGAGAAACTTGAGGTCTCGAAATCAATCATCTAAACGCACACAACTTCGTGTGACAGGGGTGTTTTTTTCTTTCATTATTATCTCGCAAGTTCGATGACCGATTGAGCTCAAATCTTCACAGGTTTGTTATTTTATGCATATGTTGAGATACACCAACTGTGAAGGCTAGTCTTTGACAATTACCAATAGTGTCCACTGTCTTTAAGACTAACTGGCACTAGAATACAAGGCTGTACTAAGAGGCTAGCTATAAGATACTCACAGTGTGCTTGTTCAGTTTCTTACTGATATTGTTAGCTTCTTGAAGCCACATGGAAAGCTGCAGCAGACCTCTCCTACTCTTGGTTGTAGAAGCTACGGGGAAAAAAGTAATATTTTATGTTTCATTTCATTTCATTTCATTTTATTTGCCAGCAAACATGAAAAACCACAAACATGTATTAAAAAATTGCACATCAAAGATTTACAGGAAAAAGAAATACAATGGTTATAAAAAGAGAACAGCTAAAAATATGCAAAAAACACTAGCAAATTACTGAGAAACTTGGCCTGGCCGCGGGCAGATATAAGGATTGTGTAGGAAACACCTCCAGTGGGGGTGGAACACAAAACACTACAGACGAAACAAAAGACAAGAACCCTGGCAGGGAAAGCCAATAGCGACAAAAAGTCACTTTCAAAGTGGCTGACCTTTTGGTTCGGGACAATAACGAGAATTAACAAGACACACCCTCCACAGGAGGAATACTTTTTTTTTTTAATGCTTTTTGTTAATAATTTGTTGAATGCAAAAATCGCCAACAACAAGGCGAAAGCCATTCCCGGTAATGGGCTACAGGAAGAACAAATTTAATTGAAAATACCTCAGGGGAGCTGACAGCAGGAATTGATATTCCTCTTAAAACAGTCTAATTTGAAGGATGCACCAGGCAAGGAGTTCCAAAAGAGGCATAAAGCTGTTGGAATGGCTCTTTGTTCTTCGTCTCAGTAAAGCAAGAGTGTATGGGTGAGAAGAAGCAGAAAGCCTGGTTTCACGCTCACACATTATGATAGGTGGAACCAGGTCAGACAACACTGATGGCGCATCATGTCGGAACTGAACGAACGTCACCATACTGAACAGACTATTACACCTGACTCCACCTGCTTGCAGACTGACCTGACATGACCTGACTTGACATGAAAGATCACTGACCCTACTGACCTGACCTGACCATACTGACCAGACCATTCATTGAGGTTGTTATTTGAACAGTTTGAAGTATTCTTACAGCACACCTTGAAATAGATTGGAGCAAATCAAGAGCGTAATACTTAAGAGCACCTTACCTAGCTGTGCCACTCCTTTCTTCCTGGCCTCCTCCTTGCTCTCCTTAGCCCATCTCATCTTGTCCATCTCGGTCTCTGCTTTCCTCTTCTCAATCTCCAACTCATGGAAGATGTGCGACTGATAAGCCTCCGTCTCCTTGAGATCGTGCTGGACTGCTTGAACTTCTAGCTGTAGCCGACGCCTGCTGCTTGATAACTGACTCTCCAACATCTGAAGGAATAGCGTGGATAACATGAAATAGACCCCTTGCATTTGACGTCACAGGTAGGGTTGGGATGTTTAACCAGTTAACTGTTGAACTGTAGCAAACCACTAAAATCTGTGTCTAAATTCCCTAGAGGGGTTAAACAAATTTAACAGATATTTTAATCCCCCCAATCAATCCAATTACCTTATTCTGTACATTGAGTTCTTGTATCTGTCTCTCAGTGTCCTCTCTATTATGGTCTGAGTTCTCCTGTTGCTCCAGCTGCTGATCCTACAAAACAATTCAAATCACAATCAATCCAATTATTATTAAGTTCAGGGCCTAATTTCATAGAGCTGCTTAAGCAAAAAATTGTGCTTAAGCAAAAAAATCTTTGCTTAGTAAAATCAGATTACCAGCTAAGACTCCACTCAATTGTTATGCTAAGTAAACAACAGCTAAATACCAGTCACAAGCAATGTATGTGGCATGACATTTCTGCCAGTAACATGTGTAAAACAAGCAAGCTATTTCCGCGCTTAAGCGATTTATTTGCTTAAGCAGCTCTATGAAATTGGCCCCTGGTGGTTAGGTCATTAGGGAGTGGGTTTGAATCCAGGTCATAGTCGTGGCCGAGCAGATACGAGCACAGAACTCAAGCTCTGGGGCTTTCTCTTCAGCAGAGTCTGGGTTCGAATCCCGGTCATGACACTTGTGTCTCTGAGCAAGACACTTAACTATAATTGCTTCTCTCCACCCAGGGGTAAATGGGTACCTGTAAGGGCATAGGTGGTTCTTGTGATTGATTTAGCTTAGTGCACTACATACATGGAAGCAGTCTGTATACTCCCAAGGGAGCTGAGATGGTTCAAGGAATGATATTTTAAAGGCCAGGTGACCAGGGGTAATAATGGAGGACACCTGTCTTTGACACTCATGTTCTTTGTGTGATTTAAAATGCAATTAATCACAGAAAATGTAAAATTTCATAACAAACAAATTAAAGGAATTTGAGGTTATTTAATTATCGGTCTCACCAGCTGCATACAAAGTTGCTGTATTTTGGACTCGTACTGTTTTCTCTGTTCAGACAGTTCAAGTTGTGCTGCTTCCTAAGAAGTTTTTAAAGAGAGAAAAGGTTTAACAAAATCATCAAATTATAAACAAAGATCATTCATTTCCACACTTTAACCCCAAGAATATAACCACATTGTCCGACTTTAAATTTGACATCTACAAAGATTTACAGATGTGAAATGTAGTAACCAATTTGATTGAATCATGTATCATACCTGAGCTCGTCTGATTCCTGCAATTTTCTCTTGATGGTTTTTCAGCCGTTCCTCTTCCAGCTCTGCCTCCAGCCTGAAAATAATAGTAATATTTGATTGTTTACAATTCTAAAAACATTTTCACAAACGCTTACAAATTTTACAAACAGTAACCTCATATAACTTTTTTTTTTTTTTACCCATACACCGATGTGTATTAGCACTGTTTACTCAGTACTTTCCCCCCGAGTCCTGTGAAAAAAATAACACAGGCATGTCACTCGGGTTGGATTCGAACCCACGACCCTGGCAATTCTAGAACAGTGTCTTACCAACTATACTACTGAGGTTTCCCGGTAGCTAGAGGCAGTTTGAATCCTATGTTTTGGCAGCGGGTACCGCAATGATTATAACAGATGTTAAATTTGCATCGGGATAAAGAATACTAATTATTTTTTTTTTACCCATACACCGATGTATGTTAGCATCGTAACCTCATACTAGCAGGGTCAATATCTTTGTTCAGGGGTGCCAGTCAGAAGCCATTCAACATGTACCAGCCATTTAGCTAGGGATCACACGCAAGTTACAATACAACCTGGGAAGGGGCAGGAGAGGGATCACCTTTTGGGGGGATGTAACCAGTTTTGTTTTGCATTGTTATTTATCTGACAATTAAAACTTGAGTTTCTTCACACTTTGTGAGTCGTACCTTGCACTTTGGGCTGCGACCAGCTCGTTCCTAGCGAACTCAAAGTCCACTGCCCCGACGGAACTCTCGCATGACCGGGACCCATCGTGAACTTGCTGTGGATGGTTGAATCTGAAGTAGTGGTCACCAATAACTACCCGATCACCCTGGCAAGAAAACAAAATTAAAAATATTTCTAAAACTTCAAATGAATAGTACCATGCAATAAACTTAGTGAGCCAATCAATCTTAATCGCAGCTGAAACACTGAATTGCAATGGTCGCTGCTTCAACATGCTCAAGTACTAAGGGTGCTGTTGGCCACATCAATCCATGACCACAGAGCACAGCCTGAGATTGAAAGTGTGAATTTTTCCCAGAGGGAGGAAAATACAGAGGGCCCAGGAAAAAAACCCTTGTGGTATAGGAGAGAGCCAATGGACAACTACAATAGCACAAGATCAAAAATATCAAGCGGAACAAGGGTAACAAAATGGAGTTACAGTTGAACAAAAATAAATAAAAGATCTTGCAAGTCTCATTGATGCTCCTTTTTACTGTCTTTGTAGTAAAGGAAAGCAAAAGAAGGATACTCACATGTTTAAGGGTATGACGACTTGATATAAGACTACCATTGATAAAGGTCTGCGCATCGCCGACTGGTTTAACCGTTACAGCGCCCTCTTTGTTGGATATTAAACTGGGTACCAAGAATAAAAAAAACAATTCGTATTCATAAACATTAAACCATTGTTTGTACGTGAGAGATTGAGTGTTGCCAGCTTGGTAATCCCCTTGTGGGCGTTTTGCAAAGCTACACTGACACGAAAAAATAAAATAAAAAAATTCTCACCAGTGATCATCCTCGACCAGAGCTCCAGAAAGCTGTATCTGATGACACGAGTGTCCGTCCGTCTTTCCTAGCCTGGTCTGTCCCTCTCTTAAGACATACAGTAGCACTTCAGACAGCTGTGGGTCTTCATTGAGATTGACCAGGTTAGGGAGAGTGTTGTCAACCTTGAAAGTGACCCCAGATTTCTGCGCAAAAAACACACATAAATTCTTCACACGGTTGTCTCTTGTTAAAAATCAACTTCTGATCAATCACTCTTGAACTCAATTAATCCCCCTCACATGTTTATCTTAATTTTTCTCTTTCTCAGAAAATATAACCCTTTCTGCCTTTCTTCTCATTTTTGTTTTGTTCCTAAGACCTCTAAACCAAATTCCTTCTTCCTGTTTCTTTGACATGTCTTTCATCTTTCAAAAAACTACCCCACCTGAAGGAACCGTGAAGTTTTTCTCTGGTCTTGCTGGTCCAGTAAAATTGTTGAGGTACAAATTCTGTGATCTTGTGGATTTTCCTTCCTAATTTGAGTCTTGAAGGACCCCCCCCCATTCTCGCCACTAAGTCCACCCCCAAGCCTACCTCCATCTCCCTGATTTCATTGACTCGTCTCATCTCACTCTCCTTCAGTCTCTGCTTCCAAGACCCCTCTGCTTCCTTCATATGATGCTCAGACTCAGTCAACTTCCTCCTCAGTTCGGCAATCTCGGCCAATGACTCCTTGATGGCTTCTGTGTGGGCGATTTTCTCCACGTCTTTCGGAGTGTTCTGGGAGGGCAGGCGGGATCGGGTTGGCGTTGTGAACCCTTGACCGCGTAAACGTGTGATCTCTGCTCTCAGTTCTGTAAAACAGAAAACA
The DNA here is from genome assembly GCF_902459465.1 of Asterias rubens. NCBI lineage: Eukaryota > Metazoa > Echinodermata > Asteroidea > Forcipulatida > Asteriidae > Asterias > Asterias rubens. The sequence goes on from NC_047080.1 coordinate 2,596,656, forward strand.
AACGTGAGAACACAAACTATGCAGTAATACAATAATTGGGGTAAAGTAAAATACTAAACACACAATTTCTAGCAATATAAGAACCTAAGTCTAGTAATGATAGAACCAAATTCTAGTAATGTAAAAACTAAAAACAAGCTATATATGAAGAAAACAGTTTTGCAATGTAGGATTAGAACCTGGGAATAGCAATGAAAGAACAACAATTTAAGCAATGTAAGAACTAAAGGCTACATATAAAAGAATCCAAAACTACAAATTAGAGAAATGAAAAAATCAAATTGTAGTAATGAAAGAACCAAAGTCTATCAAAGTAAGAACCAAAGTCTAGTAATAATATAAGAACCACTTTCATAAACTGATGAGTCTAGCATTAGGATCCTCATTGAACTTAGCAATATCATTGTAAGAATCCACAGTCTAGCAAAGTAAGAACCAAAGTCTAGTAACAATATAAGAACCACTTTCATAAACTGATGAGTCTAGCATTAGGATCATCATTGAACTTAGCAATTTCATTGTAAGAATCCACAGTCTATCAAAGTAAGAACCAAAGTCTAGCAATAATATAAGAACCAAGTTGTAGTAATGAAAGAACCAAAGTCTATCAAAGTAAGAACCAAAGTCTAGTAATAATATAAGAACCACTTTCATAAACTGATGAGTCTAGCATTAGGATCCTCATTGAACTTAGCAATATCATTGTAAGAACCAAAGTCTATCAAAGTAAGAACCAAAGTCTAGCAATAATATAAGAACCAAGTTGTAGTAATGAAAGAACCAAACTCTAGTAATAATGTAAGAACCACTTTCATACCTCTGATAAGTCTAGCATTAGGATCCTCATTGACCTTGGCAATATTAATGATAGATCTTGCTTGTTTAGCATAGCGTAGTGTACTCAATGTTTCTTCAACGTGCAAGCTTGATGGGCTGATAGTAGCAATCATGGCTGTCTTAGCGTTTCCCCCTAAGCTCTCCTTCAAAAGCCTTTGAGGGGAAAAAAAAAAATGTTATTCCATTGATAACTATTATAAGATTTGAACTTGTTGTGAGCATAATTAGGTGAGGTTTGCAGCAGCATCATTTGTAAATCTAGGCTTTCCTTCAAAAGCCTTTAGAGAAGAAAAAAAGTTATTCTGTTGATCAAGTTGACAATATCGTTTCTTGAATTAGGAGGATACCATTTTTTCAGAAACCCCATTAGAGAGTCTGCTGCCAAAAAATGTCCGACCATTACAAAGTGATAACATGGGCAAATTTCTTTTTGTTTACAAGTAACCGGAAATTAAGTTCAAGTCTTTTAATCAGGTTTTCTTCGCTGATTTGTAAAAATTACTTTACTTCCATATATTATCTTGCAAAAGTTTACTTCCCAACAATATGACTCAAATTTTGTAGCCATAACCTACATTACACAAAAAATTCTTAAAGAAACAGAATCGTGCACACATAAAACTCAATATGATTGGGACCAACTTGTTCTAATAAATTCAAAACCATACAAGAGAGACGTGCAAACATTTCTTACCAGGTCAGGATGCTGTCTCGGTATGGAATGAAGAACTTCTTCCGTCTATTCACAGACTTCTCCGCTAGCTGGGATATGACCTTCCCCAGAGTCATCAGAGATCGATTTATATTCGCTCCTTCCTGCTCGAAAAAATTTAAATCAAAAATAAGTAGACATAAACCTTTCCAATTACTGGGTTCCATCAGGTTAATCTTACTAAACCAGTTAATGAAAACATAAACCTCGAGTTTGTCATGGTTTAACAAGTAAACCTTTCCCTTTCTGCAAAGTCAACCAGGTTAATCTAACTAACAATAACACGTAAACAAGATAATGAACAAACAATAAACATGAGTTTGTCATAGTAGGAAAACCTTGCACTTCCTGCTAGGTCAACCAGGTTAAACCTATTAAACCAGCTAATGATATAATGGGAACCATAGACTTTGAGTTTGTCATGGTTGAAAAGAGAAACCTTTCACTTCCTGCTAGGTCAACCAGGTTAAGCCTACAAACCACATACCTTGAGTCTGTCTCCAGTAGTCTGAGCCGATGTACACCTTTCACTTCCTGCTAGGTCAACTAGATTAATCTTACTGGTAACATTGTGGGTATGCTCATCCCCTTCGATCAACTCAGCCTGAAAGGAAAATGTGTTCAGTTGGGATCAAGAGTCCAGAGTTGCTCTGGTGTTTGCAGTGTATTTGTGGATTCGATACCCGATCATGACACTTGTGCCCTTGAGCAAGGCTCTTAACCATAGATGATTAATTACGATCCTATAAGCTAAAGTAGTAGTCCAGTCTAATTTCTATACCATCCGCCCTGGTAATAGTTAAAAAAAAAGGACAGTTCTTTTCAGAACTGAGAAGTCTCCCATTATCTACTCCACGGCAGTAGAATAAAGCAAGACAGTTCTCTAAGAACAACTCTACCTGGCAAGTAGATACACACATGGTGTTACCGCAAACCAAATAATATACATAGATGATTTGTAAAAAAAAAATGGGAAGGCAGTGTATTCTGCTCCACCAGCCAGGCTCCTAGTGGATGATACCCATGCCTACATCCTTCACGGACTGTGAAGGGGGCCAACCCCGTTTCAGCCCAAGGAGTAGGCGGCAATGTGCCCCTGGTGACAGTCAGAAAAATCAGTTTAGTGTAGCCCTCAGCTTGTAGTGGCCATCTGGCGCTTTGAAAAAAAATAATAAAAAAATGCTGGTAATATGTAATGCCTGTCACTATACCTTTGTTTTGGTCATCACGATAGTAAAGACAGAATGAGAGCGACTGGATTTGTCGTTCATTCCCGTTGCTGCGGTCGCCCGTTGTTTATTACCAAGCGCAATCCAGCTGTGTATGTCTCCGTAAGAATTTGCGACAAACCTGAGTAGAAAAGCAAACGAAAAAAATGTTGACTTAAAGAAAAGTTCAGTGCTCAAAAATCAAAAAACAAAATCACTACACAGCCTCAGTTCTTGCTGCTCAAAACATTCACTGAACCAGAAATATTCATACGCCTAACAATACTTACGTTGACAATCCTTCAACATACGGACCCTGAACCGGATGCTCTCTGACTTTCAGCTGTAAATATGAACACAACAGAATTGTATTGTAATATACTCTGAAAGCTAGATAATTTGTTTTAGTATGAATTTTCATTAGAATGTATGGATTTAGGATTTGAGGCATTGCATGGTGAGGTATCAATGTATATTTGGTTTGCGGTAACACCATGTGTGTGTATCTACTTGCCAGGTAGAGTTGTACTTAGCGAACTGTCTTGCTTTATTCTACTGCCGCAGCGTAGATAATCGGAGGTTCGGGAGACTTCTCAGTTCTGAAAAGAACTGTCCTGCTTTTTAACTTTTACCAGTGCGGATGGTATAGAAAATAGACTGGACTACTACTTTAGCAGATCGTAATTAACTGTACTGCCGCGGAGTCAGTTCTGAATTGGTCTCAATGTTTCGACTAGCTTGCTCTGGCAAGTAGATACACACATGGTGTTACCGCAAACCAAATGTACAATGTATGGATTCTTGATAATTTTGTCAATTTAAGGCTGATTTATTTGGAAAATTTTCCAAAAATGTAAATTGTGTACTTGCTGAGAAAACAGAGAATTCATGTCTTGGTTTTTCACAAGCAACTTGAATCCATTCATATTTAGCTAGATGCAAAATGTAGCAATATGCAGTCAATCAAGACTTGTATGCTTGACCGCTCGAGCCATAGGTTTGGGACACGCTGCAGTCTGGATGACAAACACAGCCCTTTAATTTCCTAGCAAGTTTGTTTGAAAAAGATTTAAATTGAAAAGCAATGTCTTGGACGAAGGGTTCTTTCAAGGGAAGGGTAAAAGACATACTGCTGCTCGCTTCTTGCCGACGTCTTTATCAGCGTCTGAAGACGACGCCAGTAGATCATGAATCTTCTCATTGTAGATCTCAAAGAAACTTATCTCAATCGTAAACTTGGCCTGGATCGGGAGGATAAAAAAAATATATAATAATAATATGATAGGGAAAAAAAGTTTCCATAATTAGGTCATTAGAACAAGGAAAGATTGGTTTATTTTCAGGGAACTGTCTGCAGAATCAGGGAGAGTTAGCAACTCTGTTGATGAAATAGTGAAAGATATCTCCTACCCTTTCTTCTTGGTGAGCATCAACTCGTCTGAAAAGCTCTCGGCAGAATCTTGGAATGATTCCCGTCTCTTTGTTGTATCCCATGATACTAAAAAAGAAAATATCGAGATAAAATCAATGATTCAAAAAGAAAGGAAGTTTAGAAATATTGTTAGTAAATCGCTGGGACAGTATATCCATTGTGATCGGTTAAGAGGAGATCTTAAAGGCAGTGGACACTATTGGTAATTGTCTCACAGTTGGTGTATCTCAACAATGCATAAAATAACAAAACTGTAAAAATTTAAGCTCAATCGGTCAATGGAACTTGCGAGATAATAATGAAAGAAAAAACACCCTTGTCACACGAAGTTGTGTGCGTTTAGATGGTTGATTTCGAGACCTCAAGTTCTAAATCTGAGGTCTCGAAATCAAATTCATGGAAAATTGCGTCTTTCTCGAAAACTACTCCACTCAGAGGGAGCCGTTTCTCCCCATATTTTGTACTACCAACCTCTCCCCATTACTTGTTTCAAAGTAAGACTTCGTGGTAATAGTTATTTTGAGTAATTACCAATAGTGTCCACCGCCTTTAAGTGAGGAGTGTTAAAACATACACCCCGAAGACCAATCAAAATTCTCAAGTTATCCGGCTGGCTAGTGCAGTGAAGAATGGCATTCCTATTTTGTTTGAAATATGGACTAGTCAAAAAGCTGACATACTGGTAGAAAATAAAAAAATCAAACTGGTTCTGATGGCTAGTTATTGAAAACGTTTTGGACAAACCCTGGATGGGCTGTTTTTTTTATAAAATTAATTGTAAACAAGCGGAGGTTTAAAAGTCTACACTTACGTATATGATTTCCCGGAACCAGTCTGCCCGTATGCAAACATACACGTATTGTACCCTTCAAAAGCACTGTCTAGCAGCGGTCTCCCGACTCTTTCATACACATTCTCCTGGGCAGAGTATTGACCTTTGACCTTGTCAAATGACCAGAAGCAATGATCATAGCGGAAGCGATTGACCTGACCTGTCTTTGATGAGACGATGGTTTCGTTCCCGTCCATGGATACGACGCATTTCACATCCCTTTGGCTCTTCTCCCTGTTAAAAGCGTACAAAAATTCATACCATCATTCAGGAGCCTTATTATACATAATTGGTTAATTCTATAGCTTACCAGGCCTCGATATAACCACCAACGGCAAATGACAAGGTGCCCTGTCCTTTTGCTGTGGTGCCCTGTGCAAAGTTCCTGTTCAAAGTGACATTCTCCTCATAGAGGTGTCCCCTATCAGAGGGAAACTGCTGTGCCCCTTCAAGAACAAAGTTCAAGGACTGCTTACTGATTGACTTGACATGACTTTTGCGTCCAAGCAGGCATAGGACCTTGTGATGGCTTCTGTATGGTGATGGTGTGCCAGATTGCTCTTTCTGTGGCCCGTCTTACTGATTACGAACTAAACACTTAAAGAGAAAATTCTGTAATATATTTCCCTTTGAAATGAAGTCATAATACAAGAAAGCTGTATCTGAACACTATAAAAAATTAAAATGAGCTGATTTTGGTTGTTGAGGACAATGTTTTTACACGCTGAAAGTTTTGCAAAATAAATTGATGTGCCCCCTTCAAGAGCGGAGTTCTAGGCCTGTGACTTACCTTTCACTGAATGGTCTGACCCTGACTGCGACCATAACGCTAAATCCATCCCCTTCATCAACCCTGACCGGGTGATCATCGCTCACTCCCGACCATCGTCCAGCCTTCGTCTTCGGGGTCTCAAACTCAACATGGTTGAAACACTCAGGCGTTCCTAGCGGAGTTCGCGCTTCGTGTTTTATACGATTAGTCGGTGTGCGGAAAAGTTCTCGCTTTGGTGTGCTTCCCTTTGGTGTCGGACAATGGTTTTCTTTTCCTTTTATTGTCTTCAGGTGTTGGTTTTTGTCACCTGCGGAGAAGCAGCGGTCATTTGCAAACAGCGCCTGAGCCGACTGGCGATTTGACTTCACCGACATGTTTGGATGCTGTTGACAATACAAGAAGAAAACACAATGATTCAAATACTAACTAGGCTATGTTATCAACAACATATAAATATAAAACTGTTGTTTTGTTGTTGTTGTTTTTTTAACAATGAAAAACCTTTACTTTCAAATCTGTACATTATGAATGGAACCTTTCAAATGGAACCTTTCGAATGATTTAAATAATGCTGCCAGTGAAATATTCACTGGCTCCACACACAAAAAACAGCGGTAGACTCTCCAGATCCTCAGCCTGCCACAGTTTTTTCACTTACTTGTTTTTACAAAAAAAAGGGAATATCTCATTTGAGGAAATTGACAAAATTGAGTAAATAGATAGTATTTTATTTCATAACCAATGAAAAAGTGGTGGCAAGATACGGACAATTTTCCAAAACGGGCATGATTTATGATACTTGGTTGGCCCTTTGGATAAAAAGTAGTATTCCCTAACTAAATATTTGTTTCTTCTCAAAAAAGGGTCAACCTGTCATTGTTTGTTCATAAATATAATAAAATATCCAAACAAACAGGCTTATTGGGTATTTAATAACATTGTACTACAATACTAAACAGTACTGCTTGTAAATAATGAACACGTCAGTCAACAAACAGTCACTACTACACTAGGCCTACTCGATCCTTTTTCAAATTCAATTATGTTTGTGCTTTTTCAATAACAAACACACACAGCCAGACACCACACACCGTCGGGTAGGGTAGTCACATTCAGTATTCACAAAACCATAAAATAATGTCCGTCGACAGTCTAATTATAACAGATTATTACGCACAAATTCCACCACTTCCTCTCTTTGAATTATACAATTCTTGTAAACAAACTATTAAAATTACCTTCAATTGAAGTGAACGAATTAACTAGTGACAAAATAAGGCATTTTAGCGATGTTTTGTACACATTGAGCGTTGGAGTTTTGCAGCCGCCGCTTTCCGGAATTCTTCAAGTTTGATTGGCTCTTGGCGATTTGGCAGAGCGCCCTCTTACGTTTTCTGAAAATATTTTCCAACATGGCGGCGCCCATGTCGTCTTTTATTCAAGCAAAGAAAACGCGTCTGAAAACGCAAGATTTAAGCAAAAAAGGAAGTATAGATGAAGAAATTTTAGAGTTGGTCAACTACATTAATGATACTGAACATTATTGTACTACAAGCTCCTGTTCCGGTCGCATAATTGTAGTTTGCGAGGTAAATTACTGACGACTGCTGTGCTGTGTGCGCACTGCACAATGACATATGCTGCACTGCCGCAGTAGTCAGTGCACCTTATGAACGCTCCCGAGTCCTAGCCCCACTTGTGTGGCCAAGTATTCAGCTAGCCTATGGCCACACAATAGCCCACCTTGTTGAGCTGTTAATGGCTCCGCTTGAAACATCGGTCTCAGTAATGGCGACAGTGATGAGACCGATGTTAAAAGCGGAGCCATTATTAAATTAATTATGATTATTAACAGCTCAACAAGGTGGGCTAGCCACACAAGTGCCAAGTGGGGCTATGATGAATAATCAACATGACCAAATTGCTCAACAGATCGTGTTTGTCTGATTTAAAGTTTCAGTAAAAACACCACTTTGTTTTTACTGTTATTTTTTTTAGTGTAGTGTTAAAATGATCTGTTCCGATAATGAAATTAGGGTTGGTAGCTTAGAGGGACCAAATCAAACAAAACATTTCAGTTTTACTTTTGATTTTGAGTTTAAATGACCATCAAACAAACAAAAACAACTTTTAGTTGTTATCTGGTTATACTTGATATAGTGTTAATATTAATAATGCCGTAAACATTATTATTGAAAACTTATTTTTATAGCCTGTATTTAAAAAAAATTAAGTAATATTTTTTTGTCAAATTTCCGCATTCAGGAAAATGATGTTATCAAGAAGAAGGGATGTCGGTGGTTATACGTCTCACACAAGGCAACTCAATTGGCAGAAATTGTAAGTTTAAGATCCAAAACAAACTTCTATTTTCCTCTAGATTAGCAGTGCCCCTTACAGGAGGAAAATTTCTGTTCCCCTTCAAGAGCAAAGTTCAAGGCCTGTATTTAGGCTACTATAAAAAACTAATTCATTCTTTAAAAAAAAAACTGTTCTTCCTTGTTGATTCTCATAATGTTTAACAATGCCATTATTCAAATTCAGAAGTTTTTGTTTTTGTTCATCTGCCTCCTCAGGAAGCTTCACTGAAGGATCTTCAAGGCAAGGTTGTCTTTAAATACGAACCGTTTATACTCCATGTTCAGTGCCGAACGATTGAGGATGCTAAGATGATGGTAAGGAAATCTCAATTTGAATGGGAACATCTAAGAACATTGGAGGGCCATCCATCAACTGGAAGTTCTTTATCTGTCCACAAGTGTGTTACCAGTTGGAACTTGACAACATGCTGCAACTTAACTGCCTTTATTTTGGTCCCCTGCACTCATAGACTGTAACAAATTCTTCTTCCTCCCAAGAAATTTGCAGAATAAATCAAGCTACCTCAAGATATTCGCCATTCCCCTAAATTAGCTATTTTTACAGTGAACCTCAAGCAACGGACTGGCTAGAATTGCATAATTGGGGGCACATTTTAAACATGAACTGTCTGGTACATCAGGGCCAGTGTAAAATTCAAGCCGTGCTTACAATTTCTTCAATATAATTTCAATTTGATGTTTTGAACAGCATGTGGTGGCAGTTGAATCAGGCTTCAGAAACTCTGGAATCACTATTGGAAAGGCTGGTAAAGTGATGGTGGTAAGTAATTCACAATGGTCAAATAATAAGCATTCCTTTGGGGGAAAAAAACATATTTTCTCCACTTTTCAATTCAGCAATTAAATAGACTAGACTGCTTTCTGAAAATCCACTCCCACATTTGTTTATTTACGTCTTTTTTTCCCCCCTAATATTGTTGGGTTTTTTTTCCATCACAGGCGGTACGAAGCACCCATGGCTTAGAGGTACCCTTATCCGATGATGCTAGGCTCCTAGTTTCTACAGAGTATCTGGCTTTTTTAGTTGATCAAGCAAACGCAAAGCTGCGAGAAAACTCCAAACGGATTCTGAGGTTTGTTGCACAACAAAATTATGCTTACCAGAATAAGGTTATCAGCCAAACTACCATGAAATATGTACCATTTGTGACTGGTATCCTGCTCATTTTTGCTGAGCAGAAAATCTTTAAGCATTATTTTCTGCTTAAGCAACTGTTTGGAATTGGGCATTGAATTTCATTTCTATTTTGTGTTTCTTTGTTTTGCTGTTCTCTTATAACTTGGATTATAAAGAGGTTTCGTTGTACAGAGGTAATTTGTTCAGTCCTAGTGGTCCCAAAAACTTTATAGTATGCGCTGCGCAAAACTTGTACTATAAGATGATTGGTCAAAACTTTCCCTTTATTTCAACAGATTCCAGGCAAATTTGACAAAGAGATTAGATACCCCCACACCAGAGATTAAAGCCAAACTATGCAAGCACTGTGGAGCGACACGATCCTCCCAACATCACTCTGGACATAGCCGGAAAGATATGGAAATCAGTGGAACAGAAACCAATGAATGGATGAACAGACAGTCTGGGGAATCCATGGTCAAAAAACAGAAACCAAGAGACAGTTCTTTTTCATGTAACCATCCTGAAGAAAGACACCAGAGTACCAGTGAGGAAATAACTGGTTTACAAGATCCTTTAGAGAATGACGACAGTGATGAACTCTGGGGATTTGATATGTTCACGTGACAGGATAAAAGTGGAAGGTTCTCCCTCTGATTAAAATGGATCAGTCCTTGGATGTTGGAACACAAAATTCTGCAATGATGTAACATCTCACATCTTGGATTTTAGATTGACATCCTTGAATGTTGAAAAATGTATATGATCACTGGACAACAGAATGCTTTGTTTCGTTGATAAGTGACAAACAACTGTTATTTGGGCTTACATTCCTCAGCAACCAGTGGTAGGATTGGGGAGGGTTAGAGTTATTAAAGGGAAGGTACACGTTTGGTAATTACTCAAAACAAATATTAACTTAAAAACTGACTCGGTAACGAGCATTGGAGAGGTGTTGGTAGTATAAAACATTGTGGGACACGACTCCCTCTGAATGTTGTGGTTTTTGAGAAAGAGGTAATTTCTCACTAAAATAATAAAAGACTTCTAGCTAGAAGTCTTATTTTTATCTGAAGGCATACAATTTTTTCTTTCATCAGTTTCTCGCAACATCGATGACCAATTGAGCCCAATATTTCACAGGCTTTTTATTTTATGCTTATGTTGGGATACAGCAAGTAAGACTGGTCTTTGATAATTACCAAATGTGTACCTTTAATAGAGGTACCAAACAAACTTTGATTACAAACAATTTGAAGCTTGTATGAACTTGACGTTGTTATGTAATAAATTATTCAAAAACAATCTTCCACTCTATTTATATGTTCTACTTTTATTGCTTCACTTTGTGAACAAATATAAAAAATATAAGTCTGAGCGAAAGGTTTAGAAGTTAACATGTAGTTTTAGCGTTAGTCTGTTGCATTGCCACTGAGCAGCACCCAATTTCATGAAGCCTACAATCACAAACACCTGCTAAGCACAGGAAAATATTTTTTATTAAGCAGTATATCTGCTTAACAGTTTATGAAATTGAGCCCAGTTTAACTTTGGCTAGTTGTTGACATAATTCAACCTGGGTTTTTAAAAATAATTATCAACAATTCCCATAAGAAAATTTAATAAGTATCTTTTGTAAAACTGATGGACTTAGTTTTTGAATACACATAGAAACAAAAATACAGAATATTTCATGTTTGAAAAACTGTACACTCTTAAAGTTGTCTAAGTAAAAACGAAAAAGTTGTATACAAAAATACTTGTTTTCTATGTAAATACCCTATTAAGCTATGAATGAGTTCTGTTATAATTAATTAAGTTTGTTGGCGCAATGTTACGAATTGTTTCATTTTATTACTCTATTATCAAACATTTAAAAGAATATTAAATTTCTATTTTATTTACAAATTCTTCAGAAAAAAAGTAATTGTGGAAGACTTTAATGCCCACAGGAAGATGATTGTGGCAAAATCAGTCAAATCAAATCGTTCTTTAACCCTTCTTCAAACCATTCAAAAGAATCTGGTTTTAAAACAAAACTTTGTCTGTTTCAAAATAATTTTGATGCAGTGATATATACAGAAATGAACTGTCTATAACGATCTGAAGGGTTTTATATGGTGGGTCAATTTAGTTTCCTACTTACAGCGCTGTTCCAGAATCTACACCCCAGTTGTTATACTTTCTCCTGAGCCTGTGGTAGCCAAGCTTTTACTTGAAGAGTCGTCAATATTTTTATTCAAGTCTGTCTCACCCAATGTTTCCGACATCTCATTTGAGTTCAATTGTGGCACTGTTACCTCTTGTTGTTGGACATCATCGCCTGCACCAGAGGTCAATGACCCTTGACCTTGAGGGGTGCTTGGGGGATCGTGGACCTCAGTCTTGGAAGCAGGTGGGATTGTTGGACTATCAGGAACCCCACCGTCACCTGAGACCTCTCCCGTCGACGGGGTTCCCTTCGCATCTTCCGAAGTACCTCCAACCGATGAGGAGGATGACAGACGAGCTTGTGCCTGGGCTTTCCCTGCCTCCATCTCGGCCTCGAATGTTTCAAAGTTGTCCACGTCTAGCTTCTCCACAAGCTCTTCCAGTTTCTTGGATTTGCGAAGCTCATTTTCGCGTATGATTGTGCAGAGATGTTCGGTGAGGGCTTCCTTGTGATCACTCAATTTGTGGAGGCTAATTTTGGCCGTCACAAACTCGGCCTCGGCTTTCTGGTAGCGCTTCCTTTGAGAAAAGAAAAACAAGAACAAAACTTAATTAAGATTTGGCAAAAACCTCTGAAGAATGTGACAAATGGGCAAAACAACAAAGTATGAACACTGTAAACACAATAAGAAAAAACTTGAACAAATTTTGTAAAAACCCATCCACTGCAATACCAATTAAGAGGATGGTGGAACTGCCTCTAGCCATCGAGCGAGCTTGATTGTCTAGTGGTAAGACATCTGCTCTAGCAATACAAACTAATGGCTTCGAATTCTACCCAAGATGGGTGTAAGGGTAAAAACAAATTATATAACAGGGTGGTCACAAGACGGTTCGTGGTTGATAACCCCCTCTACTGGCTAGGAAAATAAACAACATGAGTAGAGCTTTCTAGATGAAACAACCAGGGGTGGATTTCAGAAAAGTAGTCCTAACTTAGGACTAGTCCTAGCCTAGGCAATGCCAAGAGATAGGACCAGTCCTAAGTTAGGATGAATTACTGGTCCTAACTTAGGACCAGTCCTATCTCTTAGCATTGCTTAGGACTAGTCCTAAGTTAGGACTACCTTTGTGAAATCCACCCCTGAGCTCCTTGAACCAAGACTATCCCTACGGCTGACTTACTGAGCTTCGCTGTAGTTCCTGCTTGCTTCCTCGATCTTATCGCGAAGGATGTTCACGTCGTTGGTCAAGAACTCTTCAATTTTACTCAACTCCTTCTGGATGTAGGCAAGACGTTTCGTTTCTGCTTGAGTCTTCTTCTTTCTAATCACAAAATAAAAATAATATTTCTTTTTAAAATGTTTCCCAAATAAGACAATTATGAGTTTTGCAAAAATAATTGTCTAGTACATTTTCTTCTGAAGTTCTTCTGAGGAAAGACAAGTTGACTAGAGTGGGATTTGAACCAGCGACATCTTGGTTAACTTGCCTGCGCTCTCCAAACTTAGCTATCTAGCCCTATGTTGGCAATCTGCCTATTTTATGAATTTCTGTTCCAGGATTGCCAGCTAGGAGCCATGGAACTGTTTACTGCCGTGTAGCCAGGGATCTCACACTAAGTTTACAGTACAACCTGAGAAGCGGCAGCCAGGGGATCACCTCAAGGGGATCTGCTGATTGGCACTCTGAATAAAGCTTTTAACAAAATAGGGAGACTGCCAACACATAGCTAGCAGTTGGTGGAGCACCAGTACGCTAATGTGGAGGTCGCTGGTTCCAACCCCACACTAGTAAATGTGTCTTTGTTCAACGCCAAATTATTTAGAATTTACCCAGTCAGTTTCCCTTGTGGTTTATTACTTGATATTTAAGAAATCAAACAAGTTACCTGTCTGCGATGGCCATGGCCAATAACTTCTTCTTGCGTGAGTTGTCATCCTCGATCTCTTTTTGCTGTTGTTGAAAATGCTCCATTTTGCTCAACTCTCGACTGTAAAAATCATTAAGATGACAAAACCAAGTAGGAATGAGTTGGATTTGTGCAAAGGACCAAAAGAGACCGATCAAACAAACCAGGAACTTTAATAATTTTTAAAGTAAAGAATACTCTCTTAATCAGGAGTGAGAGTCATTTTAAAAAAAAGTCTAAAACTAGAATCCATGCCAGCATTTTCATATTTTTGTGAACCCCTTTTGATTAGATTTCACAGAGCTTATCAAAGAGCAGGGTTTCTTTATAAATCATATGGAAAAAGAAATGGTTGATTTGCTTCACATGGTCGACTTAAGTCTGAACTCAGATTTTAAAAGATATATGTTTTCACACAGTTAACCTCCTCTTTAGTCTGTCTCGCCCAATAAACATAGGTTTTTTTCCCCTCGTCCCACCTTTAGTTTTTGTCTGGTAACCTAACCTCTTCTGGTCAAACCAGTCCCTTCCTGCTACAGCCTCAGCAGGGAGAAATAAAATCACATAAACTTAACATACCTCAGTCCTTCCTCCTCGCCCAGTTCCTTCCCCAGAGGTTTCTCTTTTTTCTTGGGCTCATCTTGGACTTTCCTGTCCCCTCCTGCCTCATTTTTCTTTCCTGCTTCTGCACTCTGTACTGATTTAGTTCTATTCACCTCAACAGGTGTTTGAGAATTTGATTGAGCTTGATCAACGGGTCGTTTCACTTCGGTTTTGGATGAGTCCGCACCTGGTGCTTTTGTTCTATCTGGCGTCTGATTGGTCGATTCCTTTTGCACCTGCTCTTGATTGGATAGCATCTGCTCTTGTTTCTGATTGGTCCCCTGTTGTTTTTGCACCTGTTTTGGTTTGGACAGCATTTGTTTTTTATTAATTGGGTCCGTCACATGGGGACGATTCAGTCCTTGGGGTCCTCTGCCCCTGCCCCTCTGGGATGGAGGTCGAGAGGTTTGTGGTCTGCCCTGTTGATGATGCCGTCCGTCCGTTCTCGTTCCATCTTGGTGATAATTTGTAACTGAATCTGAAAATGAAAACAAAAACATTTCATCAAGTTGATACTGATAAACAGATTGACAGGCCTTGAATTTTGATCTTCCAAGGTTACAGCAAATTTCGTCTGGTTACGGCACTTCTATGAGGAAAATATAAGTTTGTAAAGGGCACCATAGCAAAAGCACAGGGCACCAGGGCAATTGATGTTGGCATTGTTTGTTATTTTAAGGCTTGGATTGAAAATGTTTGTACCTCTGTTGACAAATCTTGACAACAAACAGAAAGCAAGCTTGTAGGCTCCTTGTTAACTCTAAATAAAGTTGCAAGGATACGACTACAACAGGAGTAGCTCAGCTACAGTCTTTTTCCCTAACTGGCGAAGTCTTGGCCTCCAGAGCTATATCCAGAGCCTCTGTGTTGTTTCAAGCCTGAAACACCACCATGGCAAGACGCAGTCTGACCTAACGCCTGAAATGTTTTGTACTCATTTCTCAAAAACCACAGCACCTCAGCAACTTATATTTTAAGGTACGCTTTCTACTATCATTATCTTCAAATGGTGAAAGTTTAATGTACATTGTGTTTTGTGTTAAAAAAAGATACCTAAATCCTTTAATTGGTTATCAATCTTAAAATGAATGGCAATAAAAACTTTTAAAATTTACATGGCTAGAAGTTTAGAAGCTTTTGTTTCTTTAAAGCCATTTATACACTTTCGGAACAGAATAAAAGTTCTTTTTCTTCCTCTTCTTCCATATTATAAGTGCAGACTCAATAACATGAGCAAAAGCAAACTGTTATAATGTAGTCGATGCACCATGGCTAGGGTGAAAAGTACACATTGAGGTTTAGTGCTGCATGCTGGACACTCATAACATGTATGTACTCCTACAACTTAACTATGAGGCTCATTCCGTTATAGTCTCATCACAGTAGAATGAACCTCGTAGTTCTAGGACTAGTACTAGTAGTTGCGATAAACGTAACCCTCCTCCCGACGACGGAGGAGAGGAGGGTTACGTTAAATCGCAACTATGGGACTAGGAGAACTCGTAATGAATGTCTGTCTGTCTGTCCATGGAGCTGTCTGTCTTTAATACCTTGATCATGTTGATCGGGGTTGCTCTTGAGTCGGTTTAATTGTGCATCTGTGAATCCTTCCCACTCCATGCTGTCATTCGTCTGTCTGTTTGGATCAACAACAAAAAGGAATTAGTTTCAAGACCTAAACATTGTATTATTTAAAATTAAACTTGGTAATAATTAATTTATCCATTATTATTCTTTGCTCAAAGTTTTTAGAATTAATTATTTAGAGGCCACAAACAAAAGTTAAAAAATTCTAACCATTCTTATCGAAATAAGATTAAGAAAAAGGCATGCCCTGCAACATGAAATTGGAAAAATGTTCCTTTAGTTTCCTTTCTGCACCCGCCCCTTCCCCTTTTCCTCGGCCCCACCAGGAAAACTGTGAAACTCTCACTTTAAAAAAAATGAAAGTTTCCCGCGACCAGGGGCTCGTTCGTGTTGCTTTTTTTAATTTTTGCTGTTATTTTTTAAATTTTATAAAATAAACTATTTCTGTATCCAGGAACCGAGTGAGTAATGCTATGCTTTCCTTACTTCAAAGTACCGGTAAATGGGAAGTAAATAATTACACACTAATGCAAATTTATTTCAAACATCAACAATTGAAAACTTTAAAATCACTCACCCGAAACGCCGGGCTGCCACGTTCACAAACTTGTTTAGTTTGCTTTTTTTTTTTTTTGTAAAAAAATTGTTTACGGTCGAGTTATATAGCGCCCTCAAGAGACAAGTACCAGTCACATCATCATCACACTGTGTCCTAAATAATTTGCATCTTCATATCGTATAGTAAAAGAAGTGTGACAAGTGTGAAAAGACGATTAGGTAAGGATTTTATGTTTGAAGCATTGTTTTTACAGTAAACGGTAAATTATTTGAGGCTCTGTCAGTGAATAGCATTTCAATATTGTGTTTGAACGAACATTTCTTTTTTCACTTTTCCAATTTTGCAGTGTAAAAATATATTGGTGACCACTGACACTGTGTATGACGCCCTCTATCGTTTCCGTATGGATTACATTGATAAACAGTGAAAACTTTGGGACGAAAGTTTCCTTCATCCGTGGTCTGGTCTGAGATAAACTGAAGCTGAAATTTAACAGTTCTGAAATAATTTTACTAATACTATCATAATCATTGTGATTGTCGCACAAAGTAACGCAATGGCTGAAAGCGGTACGCCAGAGGACGACTTGAGTGTGCCTCGCGCAGCCCTTAACAAAATGATCAAGGAACTCCTACCCTCAGTCCGAGTCTCCAACGACTCACGAGAACTCATCTTGAACTGTTGTACGGAGTTTATCCATCTTCTGTCTTCGGAGGCGAACGATGTGTGCAACAAAAGTCTCAAGAAGACGATTTCACCCGAACATGTGCTGGCAGGTGAGAACAAGTCTTGCACCAAAACCTCCATCATGCTTTACCAATCATTATTAATCTCAATCATTCTAAACCAGACTAGTTCATTTGGCAACATTGTCGTTTTTGTGACATTTTGACATTTGACCTCTTAGCAGGAGCAAATTTGTTGGTGGTGCTTTAGCACACAATTTGAAACATTAGAAGAACAGCAACAATTGGTTACTAGCTGAATTGTAATGTGTGTTGTTTGTGACCCGTTCCCTGCTTTGCTTTCATCGGTGCACAAAGAGTTGCCCAGCACACTGAGCCCATGATACTGACAATGTTCTCTTTCTTTCTTTGCAGCTCTAGATAGTTTGGGTTTTGGTGCGTACTTGGAGGAGTGCAAGTCCGTTTTAGAAGAGTGTAAAACGGTTGCTGCTAAGAAGAGACGAGCGAGCAACAGATTAGAGAACCTTGGCATACCGGTGGAAGAGTTGCTAAGACAACAGGAGGAACTCTTTGCAAAGGTTAATTGGGATTGGGAACTATTTCTCTAAGGAGGGGGTGGATTGATGTGGGGTGCCGTGGTCAAGCGGATAAGTGCACCAAACGCAAGCTCTGGTGTTTGTAACAGCAGAGTGTTGGTTTGAGTCCCAGCAGAGTTTTGGTTCGAGAGTCCCGGTCGTGGTGTGGCAGGAGATTCTGTCCCCCAGGAGATTCTGTGTCACCCCCCCCCCCTGATAGCGCCCTCTTTTGAAAAATCCTCCTCCAGTCAATATTAATATCCCATACGGGGAACAGAATCTCTGGCAGACAGATTTTCCTAAGCAATGACACTTGTGTCCTTGAGCAAGATACTTTACCATTCAGTCAAAGGTCAGTAGGATTGGTAGTGCATGTAAAAGATCGAACCCAGAACACTGTGTTCCTGGCTCACATACCTTGCGCCCTTGTTTTACAGGTTTTCTCAGGCTTGCGAAATATAGAGATAACATTAACTAATGATGCCTTATTTAAAAAAAAACAATTATGAGGCATTCTTAAAAATAAAAAACTTTCTTAACAAGAATCTTTATAAAGACTAAATTTATATTTGGACTTCTTGGTTACAGGCAAGAGAGGAGCAAGCAGTGATTGAGCAGCAGGAATGGGTACAATTACAGGCCGCTCAACAGCAGCAGTCATTATTACAACAGCAGCAACAGCAAGCACAGCAGGTGCAAACAGCAACAAGCCAAACATCCAACATGCAACATGATGCAACGTGACTCGGAGCTACTCAATCCCCTGGACAAACACCAATAACCATGGCAATACGCAGTCAGACCTCACTCATGAAACGCCCTCTATCCTTGGAATAGTCGCAACGTGTATAGCGTCATACTAAAACAGCAGCAGCAGCAGCAGCAAGCACAGCAGGTGCAAACAGCAACAAGCCAAACATCCAACATGCAACATGATGCAACGTGACTCGGAGCTACTCAATCCCCTGGACAAACACCAATAACCATGGCAATACGCAGTCAGACCTCACTCATGAAACGCCCTCTATCCTTGGAATAGTCGCAACGTGTGTAGCGTAATACTAAAACAGCAGCAGCAGCAGCAGCAGCAAGCACAGCAGGTACAAAAAGCAACAAGCCAAACATCCAACATGTAACATGATGCAACGTGACTCGGAGCTGCTCAATTCTGTGGACAAAAACCAAACCTGGAATTTCATCTTTAAAAGGGCAAGGCCATTTTCACTTTGTAATGGCTCCTCCTTTGGTAAATATTTAATTATATGGGAAACTTTTGAAGGGGCACCAAAGCCAAGACCAGGGGCAGCAGAGGCCATGGCCTCCAGAGCTATATCCAGAGCCTCTGTGTTGTTTCAAGCCTGAAACACCACCATGGCAAGACGCAGTCTGACCTAACGCCTGAAATGTTTTGTACTCATTTCTCAAAAACCACAGCACCTCAGCAACTTATATTTTAAGGTACGCTTTCTACTATCATTATCTTCAAATGGTGAAAGTTTAATGTACATTGTGTTTTGTGTTAAAAAAAGATACCTAAATCCTTTAATTGGTTATCAATCTTAAAATGAATGGCAATAAAAACTTTTAAAATTTACATGGCTAGAAGTTTAGAAGCTTTTGTTTCTTTAAAGCCATTATACACTTTCGGAACAGAATAAAAGTTCACAGATTTACAAATAACTTATAGGGTTTATTACAGAAGGTAATGTTGAAAGACTTCTCTTGAAATATTATTACATGAAATGCTTTACTTTTTGAGAAAACATTGAAACAATTATCAATTCTCGATATCCAGAATTACGGATTTATTTTAAACACATGTCTTGACACGGCAAAACGTGCGGAAACAAGGGTGGGTTTTTCCCATTATTTTCTCCTGACTCCGATGACCGATTGAGCCTAAATTTTCACAGGTTTGTTATTTTATATATAAGTTGTGATACACGAAGTGTGGGCCTGTGGACAATACAGTTTACCGAAAGTGTCCAATGGCTTTAAAGAATTTTGAGAAACTTTTCACTTCAAAGAAATGTGGTTATAGATGAAGATGTTAGATTTCATCCCACAAACAGCTCATATGCCATGATGTCCTAAGCTAGACCATACCATACCACATAGAGGGGTGTCAATCAACAGGTTTTACAGAAGCATTGGTATAATTAATTGGCAAAGAAAATATTAGTTGAACATTTCCAGTGAATAACCACTAATAGTAGCTTTTAACCTCGTACTGCATCTCTTTTGAACTCCTTGCCTGAGTGCATGTTTCCCTTCATCCTATGATCTGCCATCTTTTAAGAGGGATATAAATTCCTACCGCCAGCTCCACTGAATTTCTGCATTTCTATGATTTCTTCCTTGTAGCCCTTTACCTAGAGTGGCTTTTAGCCTTTATTAAAAAACTTTCATTCAATTTTTTGTTTTAATTCTCTGGCTGCAAAGCTAGCTTTATAAAAATAGAACTAGTTGGTAGGTTTCCCATTCTCTGTTTTAATGTTTAAATTATTTTGTTACTGATTGGTAATTGAAAAAAACAAGTGTTTGCAGCTTGTTGAGAAGTATGGGGCAAGTCGTTTTTGAAAAATGACTTTTATTATTAAAATCTTGTTTATTTAAACACATTTTCAGAAAGAAGTTTGTTGTTTGCTTGTTGTTAGTCTGTTGTTTGTTTGTTTTCTGTTGTTTTTTTAGTTTGGGTGCACACCGAAGTGTCTTGGGGTTGAAAGGTTTGACACTATCTAAGTCATTGCCCCCCCCCCCTCCCGTCCCCGTCACCCCCCCCCCCCCACCCCCGCTACGGCCCCGTACGACGAGACCTGTAGACTTCTGATAGCGCCCTCTTGTGAACCAAATCCATTTAGCACAACGGTATGAGTGGTCCCTGCTCTGCATACTCTGTGGCATAATCACTGGTCGGCTTTCTGCTGAGTGAATGAGATTGCCGGTGTGGCAGGAAATTCGGTGACCCCCCCCCCCCCCCTCCATTATGTGCACACGTTTTTTTCTGATAGCGCCATCTTTTATTAATTTCCCATATAGGGGAAATATTCTCCACCGGGGACAGCTTTCCTAAGTAAGACACCGGCGTACGTCATTTACATTTCCACAAGTCAACTTATGTTTATTAAAACCATGGAGGTAAAGGTCTCACCCTTTCTCCATGGTCTTACTTATTCAGTCAAAGAAAAACTTCCACATGAAAAAAAAATGAAAAAAAAATGATATAATGCGTCATTTGCCCATTCATAAATCCGAGCCAATTTGTATCACGAGTGCCACTCTCCAAGAAAAGTATTTTCAATGACCATTGACATTCCCAACACTCCAGTCAGTATAAACTAGCCAACCAGTCCACCACCCCTCATGTCAACTCTGCACGTTCAAAAGTGTACAATTGGTTTCCCCAAACGCTGGAAGGACTACTTCCTGTGCGGTGTGAGGGACAGTTGCAAGGACATAGTTGGGATGAATGACATAGCTTGGTGTAGACAGAGTTAACAAAGTTGACGTCAAGTGAAGTCTAGTAACATAAAACCTCGACACCCAGTCTGCAGCATGTCGGCGACGGTGGGGTTTCATTGAAACATATTTTATTCGCAGCTTCAGACATCTAGGTGAGTGTTTTGTTCTTTTCTTTTGTAGTATTGTTCCCCCTCGTATAGGCCTACTGAAAATGAGGGGAAAACATGAAAGTTCAAACCCCCAGCCATTGATGGTTAAAGTCCATGAGGAACTTCATCATGGTTACAGTTTTCACCTGTAACCGTAATTTGAACCATAGAGCAAGGAATTGAACAAACCTCATAATTACACTGATAAGAAAAAACGTTAAAGTTGAAACTTCCACCAATGGATGGTTAATAAAACATGAAGGAAGGAACTTCATGGTTACAGGTAAAACCTTTAACCTCAATTTTTACTGAAAAGTGTGCGAACTTTGATATCGCGATTAACATGATTGTCATTCATAAAAGGCGTTTTGTACTTAAAGTTTGAAGAAGAACAAAATTCCTCTGGGGAAATTAACAAAATACAAAAATCCTTTCACAATCACAAGGCTTTGAGAGATTTCAAAAAACAATACATGACAAAATGTAATAATCCGTTTATCCTTCACAATGTATGGTTCCATGCGTTTCTATGGCAACATCATCAGGTAAAAATATTTGGTATCGCCACTCTGGTGGACGTACGTGCGTGAAATGAAGACTGACTGAACACATGTAGTCTTCCCAGTAGGGGGTCCTTTCCCATTGCACAACCATGGAATTAGCTGCTCCGTTGGCCAAAATGGAAATACTACATCTTGGAATACAGTTTCGCAGAAATGCTTAAAAACAATCTTGAAGGTGTTTGGGAATAACATACTGTGATCATCAGGAATGTTTTGTTACACTTTAAGTTCTACATCCATGGTTACAATTACTTGTAGAGTCACGGTATGTGGGCGGGCGTGTCGGCGAGGATGAAAGTGTGGGTGTTATTAACACACGACCATTCCCTCATTCATGCCTTTTGAAATTACCCCATGACCATTAAAAAAAACAATAGTTACTTGGTATGTAGCCTGCATTAGACCTGGAAATTCATTTTTAAAGGGCAGGGCAGTTTGTCTTTTGTAAAAAAGGGCACTTCCATCGGAAATCTTAAAGGGGAAATTGGAACTTTTTGAAGGGGCACCGAGGCGAAGGGGCACCAAGGCCAAGACTAGGGGCAGTCGAGGACTTGGTCTCCCTGGCCTGTCTGCTGCTTTCCATGCCTGCTGCACTGTATACTCATCTGTTGATAATGTAAAACATTTTGAGAAACAATATAATTGTTTTGGTGAGAATTGTCTACTTTGAGCGGCGTCTGCAGTGTGTGAACAAAGTCAAAATATTTGCAAAGCTGGTGCCACATATCCAATGACTGCGGTTCTTCTGAATTGATGGAATGGCGTAATCCGTTAAGTCTGTTTAAAAGTCAAACAAAAACATCCACAACAAAAAATAACTCGCTGCTATTTTAAAGCCAGCTATTTTTAAATCTATTTGTAAGTATACTCAGGTAGAAAAACACACAACCCTCAAGGATATCCGAAGAACACTTCCGAAGATTTTTATGAGAGCAGTTCGCATGTGTAATAAACCATTCCACATCCACTTGAGAGGGAGAGAGTGTGTGCACACTAAACCTAAGACCCCGTTATTTAGTAGTTGTTTATTCAATACAGTTGTTTATTTGGACTTTACTTTCACTGTCGATATTTCAAGGACCCCAGTGAGAAAATCCTACACCACTTACACATACCACCACCTTATACCCTGTGTGTGTGTCAGTAGTGCGGTGGAACATATTCACGTGCTCTCATATCCGGACAACGGACGAGGTTTTTTATCAGCGTGCACAGGCACAAACCACTACCGACAAAACAGTCTCCTGACCGGCGGAGATCTCCTCAAGAGAGCTGTCGTTTAGAATCCACGTCTGAAGGTTGTAGCATTTTTTTCATATTCAACTGTTGAAACAGCATCTTTTCTCCATAACATGTTTAAGACATTAGGCTTAATGCGCTATAAAATCTGCGTTCCATCAGGGTGAACCACACGACATTACGATTTTATGTTCCTGTTACTATGCTGTTACACATGGCTTCTAAAAAAACTCAATGACAACCACCGGCTTCGGCGTTCAACAAACTTCTCCACAAATTTGGGAACACTTCAATCATACCTGATACCCCCTAACTTATACAATTTTAACATTGACTCGTAGCTTTAACATACATCAACCATTAACCCACATGTTCCTGCCACTAATTTGAAACTTTCTCCTGTGGTTTCAATCAAAGATCTTCGACTGTCTCCAAGAATTTAGCTTCCAAGAAATGTCGATCCGATGGTGTGTAGAGACAACGGGTATACCACATTACCTCTACGGTGACTTGCAGGCAGTTTGACAAGTGAAAATTAGTATAAATATGGACAATGGCCACCTGGCAAATGATGTTATACTTGCAGTGCATGTTGTAGAGCTATAAGGTGCCCTATCGTCAAGTGAAGTTACTCACTCGACGCAGTTTAACCATCCGTGCTCAGGGCAAGCTTTTCCCCCTATGTGAGGAGGTGAAATCCTCGGTTGAACATCAAGAACTCGTATGGTGAGTTCCTCGTGGCGTGCTGGTCATTTAGGTTTACCGCAAGATTATGGTATCCACTCTACAAATAGAACACGGGACACCGTTGGTAATGGTGTCACCAACAAAACAATGCCGACCCCTGAACCGAACAATTGGGACAACACGGCCCGGGAGCAGAGCTCCGTTCAACCGGCTGACTGCCAGCCGTGGCTCGCTGCTAGGACACCGGCTGATATTCAAATGGATTGTAATAATGTTACACATTTATTTCACGAACGGTTTGTCGGAGTTGAGGCACCAACTGACGGACACCATCTCGGAAGCTAATTCGGTAACGTATAATTTTGATTACTTCCAAATAGCTTGTAATTTTTCATGATTTCATTTACTCTAGATAACTTTACTTTTTAAGAAAACCAATGTTTGTATAATGAGAAAGATTGGCAGTAATTATGTTAGCTTGGTGTTTAAACCCCTTTGTACAGTCTGCCGAGTACACTCAAAAAGGAGTATCATCCTAAATGAACAGACAAACAAACATATAAACAAACAAACAATTAAACAAACAAACAAACAAACAAACAAACAAACAAACAAACAAACAAACAAACAAACAAACAAACAAACAAAAACGTCAGCAGAGAGTGCTTGGCGTAGGTCTAACTCTAACTAGAAATAACATTAATAAACAATACCGCACTTTTTATAACCAATGCGAATAATACATGTATTTACTTCTTACAGGTGGCGTGCGCAATCACTCTGTCTTAAAAACATTTATTTGTTAATAGTCAATTCAAATATTATTGTTCTTTAATTCCAGCGATATAAGGCGTGCCATACACTTTCTTATCTAGTATAAGTTGTGTGCTCATTCCTAGACTCTAACTTCCTTCCACTCTACCTCTTATGCTTACACGCAATTTTTTTTCCTCATCCGGTGTTATAATTTATAACCCGCCAGAACAGACTTTAACCTATAAATAATAAGCAATCTGAACATCATATCCCTGGGAAATAAAAGCTGTCAATAAAATTGTGGAAGTTTAAAGACATCACAGACACGTGCTGACTTTTTGTTGTGAGAGGCCACGTCCGAGGAAAGTTACCTAATGCGGCTATGACCTTGTTTGTGGCAGTTGTACTTGTATAACCATGGAGGAAACGGCAATGGTGAAGTATTAAAGACGCTGGACAGCATTATATTAACTGTCAAAGACCATTCTTCTCACATGGGGCATCTCCAGATCTCAACATATGCACAAAATAACAAACCTGTGAAAAATTGAACTCAATTGGTCGTTGAAGTTGCGAGATAATCAAAGAAAAAACACCCTTGTCACACGAAGTTTTGTGCTTTCAGATGCTTGATTTCGAGCAAAATCTAAATCTGGGGTCTCGAAATCAAATTCGTGGAAAATTACTTCTTTCTCGAAAACTACGGCACTTCAGAGGTAGGCTTTTCTCACAATGTTTTATACTCCCAACAGCTCCCCATTACTCGTTACTAAGTAAGTAAGGTTTTATGCTAAAAAATTATTTTGAGTAATTACCAATAGTGTTCACTGCCTTTATTCATGATCTTCACTACCCAAAAAAAAGTTAGACACTATACCTTTAAAAATGTGTTTTAATGAATATTTTCGTTCCTATACGTTTCAGCGTGTGTTGTGTGGACTTTTTTGAAGGTTTTTGAATGGTTTTGTGGTTTGGCCAAGTCTCAGGATGTGATAAACATTCATCCGTAAATTCCTCAAAATCAAAATAATAATTCTCTGAAGGTTGCGGTCTCAATACCTGTTATTTGAAGGTCTTGATATTTGTGTACACAAAATTAAAGGTATTATCAGGATTGGTGGAGCTGACAGAATACACATGAAGTTGCAGACAGTATTCGTGTTTTGTTTGTTCAATCGTGCTTAACAAAAACAAACCTTTGAAAATGTTTTGCTGTAATTGTATGGGTTAGGCGAATAAAGATTATTATAAACATAATATGCATTGTTCTTATTTTTGGTTGTATAATAATAACAACCGAAACCAGCCGTTGCTGGTTTATTAATTTTCTTTGGGTTTTCAGATACGGTTCTCTCGAATGTGTTTCTTCATTTCGGAGGGAATTGTTTCATAAAAAGGTTTTTTTTTAGTGTGAACTTCATAATCAGTTAAGGCTAGGCCTACCTCCTTTTCTCTGCCACGTGAGGATTTATCAACAGAAAAAGAATTTAAATCCCAATCTTACGCAATCTCTCTTTACGACCCTATATATTTAAGAGGCACTATTTATGGTTTACGTAACCTGTTACGTCTTGTGTTTACAAAGGAGCCACTGAGCCTGGACTTCCTACAGCCCAATGGCAGAACACAAAATCTGTTATTTATCTGAGACTGCACTGTCTAATTTTGTGTCGTTTTTTTAATATGAAGAAATCTGTTTATTACGGTACAGCTGTTGATCATGTAACTCTCGAATTTATGTGGAAAATGTAACATTTCCCATAAAACTGGTGTAATCTCGCCTGCCGGTTAATGACCTGGAATGTGCAAGGTCAATCTATTTGTAAACAAGGGTCACGTGGTCTCAACTGTTCAAAGCTCAGTCAGTATCCCTGTCCTGTGGTTAAAGACACTGGATTAATCGTTAGCATAAACACGAGCAACGGAAACGCCTCCCTCTGAACATGGAGGAAGAAAATAGTTTTTGAGAAGGGGGTCATTTCTTACTCAAATAATCAAATACTTAGGCTGAAGCCTTTTTATTATGCATCTGAAAGCACACAGATAAATGCAACAAGGATATTTTTTCTTTGTCGCTAATTCGATGACTATTGAGCCCAAATGTTGTAAGTTGGTATCGTCATCATCATCGTCATCATCATCAGTCGACTGCACGGAATGCGGACACAAGCTTTTCCCATTCTCTACCCCTCTTGTGCTCTTCACCAAGTGAGAATACCGGTCGTTGACAATTTTTACCAAAGGTGTCCAGTGCCTTTAATGTCAATTTATTCAGTTAAGTTTTAATTTTAAACTTTTCTCTAAGACTTCTCACCATAGGCGACTGGCACGTGTTTTAGGTGATGTGGTGGGGGTCCTGCTGCCGTTCCCAACCGTAGTGTAATCCACCCTTAATCCCAATCTCATGTACGGTGAGAGATCTCTGAATCCCTGCTGTTGTTGGGCCATCCCAACCATGGAGGTAGAAATCTCCCAACTAGTATAGTTGGGGCGGCTTTTCTACAGTTGGGGGACGGAGCGTAAAATGCAAATTTGACAGTGAATTATTCAGCTGTCCATGCTTTGTTTTCATGAGCGCTTTCTGCCTTAATACATCCGGACTTCCTCCCTGATCCGGTGAAGAAAAGATAAGGGGGTTTGGCACTCGCACCCAATCCACCCCTTGCACGCTATGGCTTCTTCTCAAATCATGCTATACCTCACACCATGGAGAAATTCTACCTCCATGCTCACGGTAAGGACAGCCGTACACCGGGTACTCTATGCACATGTGTCGCATGCAATTATGTCCTCTATGCAATACTATATGGAGGACATTATACATTATATGGAGGACACTATTGCATATGCAATAATGTCCGCCGGACGGTTTTGCATATGCAATCGTGTCCGCCCGGACGCTGCTGCATAATGCAATTGTGTCCGCCCGGACACATTTGCATATGCAGTTGTGTCCGCCCCCGTGCAAAACCGTCCTTGTAGTAAATTAAACTCCTTTGCTCGACGGAACACGTTCGCCATTTTATTACAAGCTAAGTGCATCTCAAGAATGACATGGAAAATTAATGTTCGGCTGTTGGGTATTCGCTGCAATCATTAAATACGTGAATATTCATGCTGCATAATCGAAGGTTCAGTGCATGCACGCTCGCTTATGTGCGCACATACATCTATCGTCCTGTACATGTCCAACGGACGGTTTTTGCATAGCCCCGGACACGATTGCATATGCAAAAATGTCCAGAGCGGACAGTATTGCATGGCGGACACATTTTGCATCTGACACCGGGCATTGCCTGTACATCAAATTTTGCCACTGTTGTACATGGTGCTTTTCAATGGGGGAATTTACGTGATTCAAAAAAGGGAATCTTCGAACAAAATTCAGGAAAACTTTTGGGGATGGCAAAAAAAAAACTTGCGAGCGGGGAGCCGCGACGGGCATAGGTGGTGGGAGGAGGGCAAAGACCGACCACCCTACACGAGCAAATCCCCAACTTCGAACATGATAATATAAAGTCGATCAGGGTTGCGTGTGAAACTAAAATTTATATAGGAACCACAACTACACCCCCCCACCCGGGCCCCGAGTGATGTTTGAAGCTTTGTATGGTGTGAAGGATAAGAGGAAACTATAAGTATCTCCTGACGATGATTAGAGCAAGCTAGTCGAAACGTTGAGACCAATTCAGAACTGACTCCGCGGCAGTACAGTTAATTGCGATCCTATAAGCTAAAGTAGTAGTCCAGTCTATTTTCTATACCATCCGCCCTGGTAATAGTTAGAAAGCAGGACAGTTCTTTTCAGAACTGAGAAGTCTCCCGAACCTCCGAATATCTACTCCGCGGCAGTAGAATAAAGCAAGACAGTTCTCTAAGAACAACTCTACCTGGCAAGTAGAGACACACATGGTGTTACCGCAAACCAAACATACAAGTATAGACTCCTTATAATATTTAGTAAACTTGCGGATTAGCCATTTGGAAGTATTGTGGATTCTCTTCCTTGCTCCATGGGTGGACCAAAGAGCAAGGGTGGACACAATACTAATTGGTTTTAGAAAGACACTCAGACCATGGCGGTAGAACTATAGACAATGCTTATTATCTCCAAAAGGCT
Organism: Asterias rubens; assembly: GCF_902459465.1. NCBI lineage: Eukaryota > Metazoa > Echinodermata > Asteroidea > Forcipulatida > Asteriidae > Asterias > Asterias rubens. The sequence goes on from NC_047080.1 coordinate 2,624,996, forward strand.
AATGAAGGAAGACTATAATAACATGTACCACGAAGGTACAACCATGTACAACATGTACCCTGTTTTACATGTTGTTTAGCCCCTGTTTATCTTAAAAGCTTAGTTCAGGGGTACAAAACAACCAAAAATCTGCGATCTTCAAATAAATCCCTGCTGACTCCCCCTGTTATCAAAACCAAGTCGTACGGTTCCCGCTCTCCAGTCTTCCAGAGGTTGTCAAACAGGCTGAGATATCAGAACAATTCAAAACTCGGTTAAAAACATATCTGTTTACTTTGTACAGTAATTGTTGATTTCCTTTTACAGCGCACCTCACGTTGATATGCGCTATATAAGAATGGTTTTATTATTATTATTATTATTATGATTGTACCCGCAAGTTAGCTATTATTTTACACCCACCCCATTATCTATAAACTACATCAGTTGTTCAGCTTCATTTGAATAAATTTGAGGACCTGGGAAAAACTCCTGGGTCCAGTCCGGGAGAGTAAGGTGCCCGCATACCATTCCGCGTGTTTGCACCTACTCGGCGTCCTATCATTACCCCCTTGCGACCCCCAGGCCAGAGTTAATCCCCTAACAATTAATCATCACAAAATAATTCACAAATAAAAGTAGTATTTTTGATCGAGTGTGTGTATTTATAGATTTGTGTTTATTGTTTAGATGATTTAGTTACTTGTCAGTCAATATGCAATGCACCCAAGGTAAGGGAGCCGGGTCCTAAGTGGCGTAGCGGAAGGGGAGGGGTCAAATTGCCTCTGGAGTAGGAACATTGCTATTGTTTTCAAATAACGTAGTAACAAACAACTCAATGTCTCATGATGGACTTTAAAGTTCCGTTTTGATCTTACTTTTCTGGTAAAAACAACATCGTTTCAACAACAAAATCGCATTATGTCCAAGATTGGTGACCCTTAAAAATAATAAAATTTTTAGTTTTTAAGTTTCGAAGGTGCAATAAACTTTCTTTAAAATTATTGCGCCTCGACACTTACTCACTGGTTGAGTAAATCACTCAGGACGACGCCACCACAGCGGTCCGGGTCCCCTACCCCCCCCCCCCCCCCCCCCCCACCTGCACGTTCGCGTCCTGGTTGCTTGTTCAGTGCATATGGAGCATGTCTGTGTGCCACTTACTGTGTACTAGCTTACATTACATTACCCCCTGAAGAAAGTCACCCCCTTACAAAAAAGTCACCCCCCCCCCTTAGAAAGTCACCCCTCTCAAACTCACCCCTTACAAGTCACCCCTTCACAGAGTCACCACATGTAAAGTCACCCCTTACAAAGTCACCCCTTACAAAGTCACCCCTTACAAAGTCAACCCCTTACAAATTCAACCCCTTACAGAGTCGCCACGAAAAAAAATCACGCCCCCCCCACCCCCGTTTGAGAAATCCTGGATCCGCCCCTGATACCTACATACCGCATAATATCAATCTACTTTATAGTGCCCTTGTAATTGGACCAATAACATTCCTGTAAATTTTCTCAGCTCCCTGGGGAGTATACACTTTGTGTACAACACCTTGCTGCAGTGTGGCGCTCCAGAGGCTTTTTCAAACACAATATCGACCTCTACCCTTATTAATAGCACAGCATACTTATATAGGTAGCATGTTATACTCCTGGGTACAGAGAAGCAATTATAATCAAGCATAGTGTGAGGGTATAGAGGTTGATAAGCAAGATGTTTCTGTGCTAATGGGCTTTATGACAATTGTTTAAAAAACGTGCCCTCGTGTCCATCGTTGCAAGGTTGTTGTTTTTAAAGTGGTTGAATTTATTTGGTATAAACAGACAACACGCCTCAACAGCTACGAGTGGAGTGAGTTCGGGGACTGGTCGGTGTGTAGCAGAACGTGTGGCTTCGGTGTGCAGAGTCGGGAGAGGATGTGTACAAATCAAAGGTAAATTAGAAATACAAAATTTATATGACCCATCGACGTGCACAAAAGAGGGCGACAAAACAGAAGTTGGAGAGATGATCTAAGTACACACAGGGGCATTGCTTGGCAACAGACGGCGCAGGATAGAATGAGATGGAGAATTGGTGAAGAGGCTTTCCTCCTGCAGTGGAGTGAAATAGGCTGGACGACGACGAGGCGTACCAATTTGGGGGGGGGGGGGCAAACTGTATACAAACTTCTTCTTCTGCTACGCTACGCCCTCTTTTTAATCAGGCCTCCTTCAGCACATTGTTAATTTCCCATGGGGGACATGCGGACTCGACAGAACTCCATGACTTGCTGACGTGTTTCATTTTTCAATATCATTCGTAGTCCACTCTGTTGAAGTTGTTATGTTGATTTTATGTTTTTACGCCAGGAATGAAATAGCCGATGAGAAGCTTTGCCAAGGTTCAACGAGACAGTACAAAGTTTGTAAAACGGACGTCCACCAGGTATGAGAATATGTATTAATTCGTAATTAATGTCTACATACCATTCAATTCACGATGGTACAATTACAACTGGTGTCACGCCAAAAAGTGTCCGCTGTCAACCAATGATAATTGTCTGCTCGTGAGCCTGCGATATGATTGGTCATGCGTCCATGACGTCACATTGTTTACCGAGGCTTGCCAAAAAAAGTGTCTGGTGACTTGAAATGGATAGGAATAGTGTGCTAGTGTTTCGCTGAAAATAACCGGACGGTACGCGTATGCTTTTTCAGGAATGTACGTTTGCCAAGAACTTACCGGGCAGCATTTGGTTGGAAAGGTCGGCATGGCGTAGCCACTGGCATGGCGGCAGGATGGGACAGAAAGTTACCGTGAGGTACTTGGTTGGAGAAATGGAGAGCATTTTGACAATACTTAACATTTTATCAGAAAGTTTGGGGCACTTGACTGGATTATTTCTGCTGTAAATGAGCGGACCCACTTTTTGGCAGGACATCTTGTTTTTTAAACTAGCGCTGTCCCTGGCCCTTGAATGGATGTGCAAGAGAGGAGAAGCATGGCATGATATACCAATAATCATAAACAATTTGTTTTTCAGTGTCCAAAAGAACAGTGTTCGAGTTACAATGAATCTGGTCTGCACTGGACGACGTCAGGTAAAAGTTAATTTTTAACACTAAGTTGATTTTCAGCACTTTTCATCAGGTGTACAAAAAATAAATACTCATCTTGTTGAACAGCGCCACCGTACCAGTAAAATAAAAAATAAATGTTTTTCCATGGTCAACTGAGGGCGCTGTAATAATTTTGCAATTTTCGTGCTGAGCATGCTGAGAAGACACACACATTCTGAAATCTGAACTGCGACTGTGAGCAGACGACAACATTATCAAGACAAACTGTCGTAGGTTACTTTTTCGATAATATTGATGATGGGTATAAGCATGAAATGGTGTTTTTTATGTTAAAACCTTTAGTTTACAACATGACTTAACTTGTTTTTGTAATGTGACAACAAACTTGTTAACACTACAGACAGTGTACAGTAACATTTTTATTAAAAATATATTATTAGTTACTGTTTTAGACGGCCCCGCGGCAGTGTGGCCCCCACTGGTCTGGATAACTTTCCGTATGGTGCCACCACTTTTCCACTCATTTTTACAAAAAGGGATATCTCATTGAGATAAGTTATTAGATACTATAATACATGTAATTGATTTTTATATCGAATGAAAAAGTGGTGGCGCCATACGGAAACCTTTCTGCGACGGGCAATGTACCTGGGCCCAATTTCATGGCTGTAAGAATCAGCGCTTACAAGTTACAAGAAAGGAATTGCGCATTTTACGGGTTAGCAGGGATTTTTTGTTTGTGCCCGTGTGTAGGTTCCATGGTTGTATATTTAGGCATTTATTCTTTTGTTACAGAACTACTACTAGCGCAGAAATTGAAATTGCAGAATTTGCCATGAAGTTGGTCTCAGGGGTGTTGTTGCGATTTATAACGTAACCCTCCTGCCGACAGCGAACGTGTAAATTAGTTCTAAAATAAAATAAAATTTATGATTTAATTGCAGTTCTACCAGTTGGTACGTGTCAAGTCGTTTGTACAACGCTGAATAATAGTCGAAGAGTTTACAGACAGCTCCGTCAATGGATGCCAGACGGTACACTGTGTACAAACTACAGAGGATGCGGACAACAGAATGGGGCGGACACACTGTCTGTCTGCCTACAAGGACATTGTCTGGTCAGTACCTCCTCAAATTTAAATTGCCTCAGCACAGCCATGGACAGCAGAATAATATTATTTTATCCATTTATTTAGTAATTTGTGTCAATGACAATGTAACCTTTGAGAAAAACATGATTAGGCCTTCACTCTTCCAAAGTTTTGGCGTTGTCTTTTTAGTTGTGATAATTGATGCCCAGTAGCTGGACTAGTTGGGCAGATCCAGAGATCACAACTTAAAACATCCCACACATTGACCAACAGTCTGCTGAATGCCCAACTGATGCAAGAAGTGATCTTTTGCCTCTTGCCTATAAGTAAACGGTGCAAGATTACAAAACTCAAGTAATGACTAAACTCCGAAATTTTTAAAGGTCACAAACAATTTATCTCGATGTTGTGTTTTTCTGTTCACAGGGAGTTGGATGCGACGGTGTAGTAAACTCGGCCAAAGCTTTCGACGCTTGTGGTGTTTGTGGGGGCGATGGATCCACCTGTCGAGTCATTTATGCAACCTTCAATGGGGTACTCCATCAAGGTAATGCTCCAACAACCATATTCAAACTTCCAGACTTTGGGAAATGTCAAATTAAATTTTGCGAAGTACTCATTTTCCAGTAGTTAAAGTTCTCATATGAGTGGAGACAAAAAAATTACAAGTCTCTAACCTTACGTTAAAATTATGTAAATTGCCATTGAATTCAATACCCTCCCATTGCAAATTTTGTCAACATCCAAAACATTTGATGACATCATTATGAGAAAGATGAGTCTCTACATTTTTGTTTGGGAATGTGTAGGTTCATTCCTGACTTTCAATGATATCCAATCAAAATGGCCTTAAACTTTACTTTTTTTTGTCCGACGAAGTATTCCTCCTTTAGATTGCTGTTGAAATCCAATGCTGTCATTTTCCAAACTTCAGTCTGAAACAGTCAGTTAGTCACGACACGCCTGACTGCCTGGACATGACATGCCATGACTTTGGCGCACCAACTGTATGAAACAATTATGGTGTCTCGTTCAAGTGCCATGACAGGGACCAAGTGCTGACCAAACCCGAACTTAGCAGTCCATTAGACAGCTTGGCATTTCTAATCCGTAATATTCAAACAAATTTTATTTACCGATATCATCCCCCAGATTACAATGATGTTGTGAAGATTCCAATCGGTGCTTTTAACATCAGAGTGTACGAACTCCAGAGAAGTGGAAACTTTTTAGGTAAGTGTTCTTCCAACAATTGCTTATCCCCCCCCCCCCCTCATTCCCTGAATCATTTCTTTCTGAATTTCCATGTTTCCAGTCCACATAGCAAGCACCCTAGTTCACAGGCTTCCTGAGGATTGCAAGCTACAGGGATTAAGTTCACTTATGAGGCATTCTTGATTTCATTATCAGAAATATATAATAACAATAATAATACAATCTGTTTTCCCTCTTTTTTGACAATCTTCTGTTATATGCCTAGCTTATTAGCGTAGAGCCCAGTTCATACTTCCTGCGATTGCAAAGCGAATTTTGACATCAAAGCCCTGCATTTGCCACGAATATTTCGCAATAATTGAACACATCCAACTGATGCGAATTTTCCATTGCGAATTTGTGACGTCAACTTTCGTATCGCATTTGCAGGAAGTATGAGCTGGGCTGTTGGCCCAAATATTTTCAGAGACTGGAAAAATACATTAAAATTCTTTTTTATTGTACAGGTATATCAGATGACAATGGACAGCCATTGTTAAACAGTATCTACAGCATCAGTAGGCCGGGTCTGTATGAGTTGGCCGGTACTACGGTGTCCTACAAACGCTGTGGCACAAACGCAGACGGTGACTACGAGGAAATTATCATCAAGCAATCGCTGACCAGCAATATTATCATTTTAGTAAGTACAAGTTATTGAATGTTTGATAAACCAAGCTTGTATATCTTAGGGTTATAGACGGGTAAGATCTCCAAAAATTAATAACCATAAAAACTTACTTTATGAGAAGCGCTGCAGCCTTTGAAGAAGTATCATTTATTTTGAGAAACGATTCTCTCGTGGTTTGGAAATTCATTAACCCCAAAACATTTCAATCTAAGAATCAATTACTGCATGAATCGTTTCTCAGATTTATGAGGGGTGTTGTCCTTTCACGAATGCTGTGGCCAGAGATGGGGTTGGTATCTACTAAACATGGATGAATTTCATGTTTGTGTGAAAATATTTTGTTGCTGTTTTCTCAGCAGGAAGACACCAATCTCAGCTGAAACTTTCCTATCTAACTCATAACTTTAATTTGTTATTGACAATCAAATCTGATGTTGTACTTTTGCTCCCTGCAGGTTTTGAACGCACGGAAGCAACTCAAGGCACACATTGCGTATCAGTATAGTCTACCACCACTAGAGCGCCCTCAAACAACCGCTGCGTCCATCACGACATCTTCAAGACAATCGCAAACGACAGAATCGAAAACACCTTCAAAAGAATCCGCGGAGCAGGATGTTCAGAACTTCATCTCCACTAAGACGCTTCCAGTTGAGAAAGACAACCACGTGGATGCGTTAAAACAAGGTACCAGTGAACAACAGCCATCGTTGATCCCTGGCGGGGTGGCGCTGGATTCATTTCAAAATGTTACCATGGAAACACAAGAATTGGAAACAGCTGAGCCTAAAGTACAACCGACACGAGAAACAACTTCCGAGATATCAAAGCCCATTAGAGTGGAGACTACAGAGATAGTGCTGAACGAAACAACAGAATCACCAGATGGTGCTTCAGGGAAATTACTCCCAGCTAGTCAAAATTCAAGTTATCATTCAACAGTGGGCAGGGTAGCACCTCACCCAGTAGATATACCCCCAGAGGGATATTATGACGATGTGCAGCATCCTTCGAACTCTATGTTAAATAAAGAGGATGCTGAAACTTCTCCCAACAAGGAAACAGAAACATCTGGATTCTCAGACGACGATAATCTTGAACTCACAACTCAGCAAAATATAGAATTCTCGCAAAACAAACTTTTAGTCCCCGAAAACAACCAAAGTATTCCAGAACCAACAGCTGTGGCGAACAATAGCGTACGCCATTCTCCTTCCACAGTGCCGACGTACTACCTAGAGAACGATGTTTTTGAAAGTGTATATTCTTCATACGAGGACTATGAATTGGTGACAGAGCCGACGCCGCCGACTAAATCCTTTCTCACTGCATCACCACAACCGCCAGTAACTGAAGAAACGATTCAAGAAGCTCAAGACATTCCGGTGGACTTTGACCTGCTCCAAGACCTCTTTGGTGATGTGCCAGAGATTTTGGCGCTTGTGAATTCAGCGATGGAGAGCCAGCCTTCGTCGGCGTTCCCGTCGGCAGCGGCCACTTCCGTTTTGATCTCTAGGGGGGATATACCGAGAAATGAGGACCGGAAGCCGCAGTATCGCTGGGAGAGAACTGGGATTGCTCCCTGCAGCGCCACTTGCTCAAGAGGTAAGGGAAGAATGCCAAAGAAGCTTTAAGGATGTGTACAAATTGGCGGCTATGACTACAGCTGGATTGTCGTGGTGTCATGTAATGAAGCATAGGATGTGCTTTTCTCGGCCCTTCCATGGCAAAACAGCCTTGCTTCAAACTGTTAGCCTCTGTTTACGTTTTCATCCTGTTTTAAAGACACTGGACACTATTGGTAGTTGTCAAAGACACGTCTTCTCACGAGGTGTATCTCAAAATGCATAAAATAACAAACCTGTGAAAATTTGAGCTTGATTGGTCTTCGGAGTTGCGAGATAACTATGAAAGAAAAAACACCCTTGTCACAAGAAATTGTGTGCTTTCAGATGCTTGATTTCGTGATCTCAAATTTTAAATCTGAGGTCTCAAAATCAAATTCATGGAAAATTACTTGTATCTCGAAAACTACGTTACTTCAGAGGGAGCCGTTTCTCACAATGTTTTATACTACATATCAACCTCTCTCCATTACTTGAAATCAAGAATTATTTTGAGTAATTACCAATAGTTTCCACTACCTTTGAGGCAAAACAGATTATCTCTGCACATGCCTTTCTCAAAGTGTCATTTTTTGAGTAAGACTGTTTTGCCGTGGAAGGGCCGTACTCTGAGTTTAACCCTGTGAAACCAAAGGGGGTTTCCCCAAAGAATATTAAATATTGAGTGACTGCTCTGTTGGATTTTGCATTCCTCACCAAGATATTGGCTAACTTGTGGAATGGTTCCAAGGTAAAAGGTTTCAAGCACATTTTGTCACATCGCTTTTGTCATCGTATAAGAAATTATTTTATGATGGATGAGATTTTTCAGACTTTAGGGTCCTTTGAGTATGAGGCCGCGTTCGAAACGGCGACTTCGGCTACAGCTACGGCTAGATCGCGCGCGTCTGCCTGTTCTTCAACACTGGTAGACGCGGTGATCTAGACGTAGCTGTAGCCGAAGTCGTCGTTTCGGACACGGCCTGAATAGCGTCTTTATTGTCCACTGCCAGGGATGAGCCGATCCTATGCCTACTGCACTCTGAAAGGGCAACAAGTTGCCGATAATCTCTGCGATCCAGGCTCAAAGCCAGATGTTGTGGAACGAGAGTGTGAAGGAAAGCCTTGTGGTCAAAGGTGAGATATATATATGTATATTAAAAGAGATTGTAAAAAAAAGTTTCTTAATTCAGTTTTCCCTACCAGCCAAACTTTCAAGTAAGTAGGAAGTCTACTGTTAAGTCTACCCTGTAAGTTTGACAGTAATGCCAAATTTAAAATGAACTATATAATTAGTAAACTTGTCAGTACAACCATGTGTAATTTTTTTTTTTGGGAGGCGGGCTGGCTCTGAAAAGAGTTTGTGTGGTCTCGACTTTGTGAAAACAGTATTTTTTTCTCATCTTCTTTATCTCCTGAAGACAAGCTAATAGTATATGGTTCAGAGCCGGGGGTTGTCTCGATATTTCAAGCCTCGTCTTTGCTCGTCTTCTCAAGAGGAGTTTTTTTCTGAAGACGAACAGAGTATTACTATTCAAAACATCAAGACCACACTGGCTCTTCACAGAGCCAACACTCCCACTTTAAAAGTTTACTCGTAGTTGTACCCACAAGTTAATAGTTAGTTCTTATTTTCCACACTATACAACACTTTAAAAATCACATTAAATAAACTGTTTCTAATCACAGATGGGCTGTAGGTAGCTGGAGTCACTGTACAGTTTCCTGTGGTACCGGCGTGGTATATCGGACCGTCCACTGTTGGCTCATGCTAGCCCCTGGCCTAGACACTAGCGTCAGTAATGCAGAGTGTGATCAGAACAACCTCCCCGAGAGCATCAGACCCTGCACTCTTAAGCCGTGTGGACCACAATGGCAGACTTCAGATTGGTCGGAGGTGAGTCAGTGATCAGGGCCCAATTTCATAGAGCTGCCTGGATGTTTTTTTAACAAGTCTACGTTCAAAAACAAACATCTTCTGTCAGCCCAATGTATCACAAATACTTCCTATGGCTTCTCACTTCTTCCAGAGTGCTGCTGTGCATCTTTGGAACAGTTTACCACGCAATGTCAAACAAGCTGAAACTACTGATCAATTTTAAACCTCGGTTAATTGATTTGTTTCATCAATGTCATCACAGTTAATTTCACTCTTTTCGTCCTTTTTCAATATATTTCTTTCTCTCTTTAAAAGAACAAAGGGACCTTACGGTGATATGCACTGTATAAGAACTGTCTTTTATTATTATTATTTTTATCAATAATTTTCACCACTTCATTTTCCCCCTCAGTGTTCTGTGGAGTGTGGTGAGGGACTACAGAGTCGAGAGGTGAGATGCTCCTCAGGTCAGGAACAATGCGACCCTAACAATGTACCTGCACAACGACGACGGTGTATGATTCAAAGATGCCCCAATAAGTGGAGAGCTACTCAGTGGAATTCAGTAAGTCTAGGATCTGTTGATCCGGTTATTTCTCTCTTTCTGTTAGTGTTTTAAAGGTGGTTAAGTCTGCGGAGAGTGTGAGTTCGAATCTCAGTCATGGCGCTTGTATCCTGGAGCAAGATGCTTTACTTTTAATTGTGACTCTTCACCCAGAGGTATACATGGGCACCAGAGGGTAGAGGTCGATATTGTGTTTGAAAAAGTCTTTGGATCGCCACAGCAGCTCAGGGTTGTATACTCCCCAAGGAGCTGAGAAAGATTAAAGATGCGCTATATAAGAACTAGTTGTTATTTTATTCATTAACTGTTTTTGATTTCTCAAACAGTGCCCAGGGGTTTGCCGAGTGCGCTATCGACGTGTAGATTGTGTCAACGCTGCGGGGATCATCATCAGCCAGAAGAATTGTCCAAGAGATGAGAAACTCATATCGGCCCAGCTCTGCGGAGAAGCCTGTCCTGCCCAGTGGGTGCCCCAAAGTTGGAGTGATGTAAGTGTCTTTCCTCGTGGGATAAAGGGCCCGAATCGCATCGTTGTGGCATGTCGTGGCTCAGTGGTTAGCATTACCTTAAGTGCACGTTTAAAGGAATGTTACAGAATTGGTAAAAAAAACAAAAAACGTGAAGATCACAGATTTACATAAAAGTTATAGGTCTATTGATGACGATAGTAGAAAACATCCCTTGAAATATTTCTGTCTGAAATGTCAAAATTTGATTCAAAATAAATAATCTAATTTCGCGTTTGGAGTTTATCGCTCAGTGAGCGTTTTATTCATTATTTGTTTTGGCATCGATGCAATGCAAAATTAGTAATCGGTTTTTCGCTATTCTCACGTGACCCAGATGGCCGATCAATCTCAAACTTCTACAAGGCGTGTCAGTTTATGTATGTGATGGATTACATAAAGTGCTTACTCTGCCCACAACTGTTTTGTTAGCAAAAACCAATTCTGTAATGTTCCTTTAAAGCAGACCCTAGTTTGCCTTTTTTTATCCGATCAAAAAGTTCATGAAGCCTAAACATGTGGTGCATCGTGTCAGTGCCTGTGAGTTTACTGACAACTGTTTTTTTTTTCTTAACCTAAGGCTTAAAATCTAACTCATTCTTGCAGTGCCAGGGTGAATGTGGTACTACAACCCGCGACCGTCAAGTTGTCTGCGCTCGGACCAGCGCTGTGGGAGGCCATATGCAGGTGTTGCTGGAGTCTGTTTGCGCATCCCAACAGAAACCACTTTTGGAGTCGAGCTGTTCTCTGGTCAGCTGTCAAAGGCAGAGGAGGAGGGTTGCTCAGTGGTTCACCACACCTTGGTCTCAGGTAGGAAATGATGTTGTCTATTTAGTCTGGTTCCTTGGTTATCTAGTGTTGCTTTTCGTTTCATTAACAAAAGCCTCGGTCGATTTCACACAGAGTTAGGACTCGTCTTAACTTAGGATTAATCTTAAGGTCTGCATGCTACAGTGCAGGGTTGGGACTCGTCCTAAGTCCTAAGATTAGTCTTAAGTTTGGAAGAGTTTTGTGAAATCTACGGCTGGTAAGCCTAATTCTGTTGTGCTTTGATACCGTTTGTGCTTATATAATTTATATTTATCCATGTTCTTTTTAACCACAATAGTGCTCGGTGTCCTGCGGAAGTGGTCAAAAGTCCAGGACAGTTCACTGTCAATCCAAGAGGAACCCAAATCATTGTAATCCAAACAAGAAGCCGGTGGCCACGGAGTCCTGCTCCATGAGAGAATGCCCAGCTACGATACCAGGTAAGTCACCAGAGTGGATTCTTCAAGATAAAGTGTCAGAGTAACTATAAACATGAATAGTAAACTTGCGGGTACAACTATGTGTAAAATCTCTTTTGAGTGTTGGCTCTGAAATGTGCCGGTTTGGTGTCGACGTTTCGAACAGTATATGCCTCTCTTAATATTTATGCACAAGGTACGTCACAATGCTAACCCAAAACGAGGCCAGTCACTGTAAGTGGTGGTGGATGTGGGCCAATAGCCTCATTTGGGGTAAGTATTATGACGTCATGCCGCATTATGACGCTTCCTCACGATTCAAGGCAGTGGACACTATTTGGAATTGTCAAAGACATGTCTTCTCACTTTGTGTATCTCAACATACACATAAAATAACAAACCTGTGAAAATCTTAGCCTAATCGGATGACGAAGTTGCGAGATAATAATGAAAGAAAAACACCCTTGTCACATGAAGTTGTGTGCTTTCATATGCTTGATTTTGAGAACTCAAATTCTAAACTTGAGGTCTCAAAATCAAATTTGTGGAAAATTACTTCTTTCTCAAAACTATGTTGCTTCAGAGGGAGCCATTTCTCACAGTGTTTTATACTATCAACAGCTCCCCATTACTTGTTACCAAGTAAGGTATTATGCTAATAATTATTTTGAGTAATTACCAACAGTGTCCACTGCCTTTAATGGGCAAAGCTAAAATCAATATTTCTAACATCCAGGTGCAATAATTTGATCAATAAATAAAACAAGAGACTCAGATTTACACAAAGCGTAACCAGATATTAGAATATTGATTAGTTCAAATTTAGTAATTCATTATTGTTTTTCTTGGTGGATTTGCAAAGAAGCGTTTATCTCTACTCTCACCAGGAGGTGCGACCTGTATTCATCAAACTTAATCAGTATTTGATTATTCAAAACTGTAGATTCGAAATTGGGTTCAGTTTAATTCATTCAAACCAAGATGTATTTTATATGCTTGTTTTTCAAAGATTAAAACTTGATCACAAAACATTACACGGTACAGCATATGAAGGGAAAACATTTGTACTGACATATTTTTGTCTGGTAAAGAAACTAAGGATGCCTCTTAAGTGAACTTAAAGACACTGGACACCTTTGGTAAAAGACCAGTCTTTTCACTTGGTGTATCTCAACAAATGCATTGAACAACAAACCTCTCAGCTGAAGTCACAAAATCAATTCAAATATTCTAGTGACAAAATTACGTTACTTCAGAGGGAGCCGCTTCTCACAATGTTTTAAACTATCAACAGCTCTCCATTTCTTGTTACCAAGTGATATTCTAGTGAGAAATTACTTTTTTTTTAAAAACTACATCACTTCAGAGGGAGCCGTTTCTCACAATGTTTTATACTATAGGTTTTCTCGGTCAAATTCGGCAAATGAGCAGTCAATTTCATTTTCATGCGTTTGAATTAAAACTGTTTTGCCTCTCCTGTTGTTACTGCGTTTCAAATTCAGAATTCGGCCGTTCAATTTCGTTTTGAGTCGAGTCAAATTCCTTTAGCACTCTGTTCAATTTAGCGTATCGTCATTCTTTTTCGTGACACACACGCCTCAAGAAGCGTCTGTGAATTTGAATGCTGCTTTGATGAATTGTTAAATTGAATGATTATTTTGTTAAATCGAATAACGTAAAAGTACATTTGACTAGTCTTAAAACGAAATCGAATGACGCTTTTCAGTAGCATTCAGTTTCGTGCCAAATAGAATAAGCTGGTGTTTAAATTGGCTGCTCATTTTCCGAAATTGACCGCGAAAACCTATATTAATGTGAGAGGAATATAAATTCCTACCTTCAGCTCCACAGAGCTTCAACATTTCTATGTTTTCTTTCTATGTAGCCCTTTACCTAGAGTGACTTTTAGCCTTGTTTTAGGCGAATTTGCATTAAAATAAATTTAAAAAAATAATTATAAAGGTTTTCATGCTAAAAATTATTTTGAGTAATGACCAATAGTATCCAGTGCCTTTGAGGTAATTATTTCCTTGTTTTCCTTTCTTTTTCCTTTGTAGCCTGCTCCGACAGCCCCACCGCCGACTGCAACTTAATTCGCAGAGCGAACCTGTGTCGTTATGCCAGCTACAAAAGATCATGTTGCTTGTCCTGTAGTCCATGATAGCATAACGGTTTGTAAAAGACAAAACTCACAAAGAAACTGCTTGATTTCACTCTTCTTTTTTTTATGTCTGTTTTTAAGTGTTTATGGCAATATTTTCTGCTTAAGCTGTATGAAAAAGTGCCCAGTTAATTAGCACTATAGAATTAGTAATTTATGGCTGTGAATTGTTATTTCACTTTGACATACTGCTGAGCACAAGGCAAAATCATCATTGATTGAATCCACAATTTTATTCACAATAATGTCCTCAACTATACTTGCTTATACCCCTCCCCCCACCCCAACCCAACTCTTCAAATCGACATAATCCACAGATTAGACTCCGAAGTCTTCATGACGGCGTCCGAACTCAAGCTTCTAACTAAACAAATTACCCACCAAAAGCTGCATTAATACCTTCCCATTCTGAACCCCCAGTGAATCTCTCCCGCGCCATAATGAAATTATTTCTGCTAATTTGACGCGAGACATTAGTCGCCAGGGGCCAAAATTTGACTATTGACTCTATTAGGCAAGGATGCAGGTCCAGATTGGGTTTGTACATGGGGGGGGGGGGGGGTTGCTGAAGCAGAAAGCACCCTAAATAGATTTGTTGTGATAATTACCTACGATACCAAAGGCGCACATAATCCAAAGCACACGAGTTGACGCTAGTACCTTCTGACCTTTCTGGCTATCTTCCTCATATGCTTAGGGACATTTTTATGAACGCAATTGATCAAAATCTGAGCTTATAGTGTCTCTGTATATTCACTCCGTTTTAAAAGTTCCCCGCACAGTATTTTTTTTCTTTTAACATTGTACAGCATTGTACATCCTGTTTATTAATTATCTTTTTTAGCATGTACTGAAGAAGTCTGTGCTAGCTGTGCTTGTGTGAGGGTTAAATTCTGATTTTTGTTGTTTCACAAAATAATATTTTGTATTTTCTTTATGTTTTGTTTCACCTTTAAGAGGAACTCCAAAGTCAAATTCAATTTTGTGATGTACTCATTTTCCAATAGATAGAGTCCTTTAAAGGCAGTGGACACTGTTGGTAATTACTCAAAATAATTGTTAGCACAAAACCTTTCTTGATTACGAGTAATGGGGAGAGGTTGGTAGTATAAAACATTGTGAGAAACGGCTCCCTCTGAAGTGGAGTACTTTTCGACAAAGAAGTAATTTTCCACGAATTTGATTTCAAGACCTCAGATTTAAAATTTAAAGTCTCTAAATCAAGCAAATGAAAGCACACATATTGGTGCGACAGGGGTGTTTTTTCTTTCATTAATATCTCGCAACTTCGATGACCGATTGAGCTCAAATTTTCACAGGTTTATTATTTTATGCATATGTTGAGATACACCAAGTGAGGAGACTTGTCTTTGACAATTACCAATAGTGTCCACTGCCTTTAATGAGTGGGGAAAGGCACAAGTCTCTCAGCTAAAGTTAAAATTGCCATTGTATTCGATACCCTTCCAGTATGGAATTTGACAACACCCAAAACATCCGATGGCATCATTGTGGTTGAAATGAGTCTGTAAATGACTGTAATGGGAACTGTTTGTTCATCCCTTACATTTTCAGAACGAAACTTGTAAATTTAGCAGCTTCTAATTCTTCCTTCAGTGAAAGCATGAAACATTTCTGGCCTGAACGATTGTATTTTGAATTAACCTTAAGCTATATTCGTTGATGTGCAGATCTTTTTTTATTCAATCTGGGGCCGATTTCACAAAGCAATAAAGTTCATCGCAAGACAAATTTTCAGTATCACAATAGTGATTTGTATTGTGACATCACACAATACTAAGCAACTACGATTGATTTGCAGTTAAGATCAATCTTAGCTCTTTGTGAAATCGGCCCCAGAGCAAGTAATTTTCCTCCGAATTCCCATAATTAACTGATGCCTTTTCCCCCATAAAAATATTTTGTACACGATTCATTAGCTCTCAATTTCTCACCCAAAAAATCGTCAATGGATAATGTATAAATATTTTGTAAATTAACTTTCGTTATCAGTAGCAGAGAGATACATGTAAATAAGTAACCAAATATTGTAGTTGTCAATGTAATAGTGTGTACGTGTGTGTTCGACCTATATTAAAAGTTTTCATATCATTAAATGCTCGAAACTGTTGTCTTTCTAACACAAACTATTTCTTGGAACAAAATATTTAGATTTATTTTTTCTTGGTGAGCAAAGCCAAATTGCCTAGTAGGAGAACGGGATTAGAAACTGCGGCCTTTGAATTGACAAACTGCTGTTAAATGTATTTGAATTTTAATTAAATTTAATTAACGTAATTAAATGTTATAGGACTGTCATTAGAGACTTGTCACAGGTTTGACTTAAAGGCAATCAACTGCACTGATTGCAAATCCCCTTTCACACGGGAGCAATTTAGCAAGGGTCCCTTGCTAAATTATAGCAGCACGGTTGTAAAATTGTACAAAATGTACCTCATGTGAAAGGACAACAATTTTTCTACTGTCCAAGTTCTCTTGCGAAATCTTGTCAACATTGCTATATTTTACAACCATGCTAAAATTAAGCAAGGGACCCCAGTTAAACTGCTGTGGTGTGAATAGCACTAAAGCGAACAGACCACTTCTGTGACGTCGCAGGACCAAAGCAGTGCCCCCATGGAGGTTAAAGATTAAGAACACCTGTAATTGGCTTAAGGCTGGTCCCCTGTCCTTATTTGTAAAGACAAAGACAGGTGATGGTCCAATGATGTCAGTGTTGGGTTTAACCAATAAAACATTGAAATGGTTTTACACATTTAAAGATGAAAATCCTGGCCCTGGCCGGGAAAATGTGACGTAATTCCATCGTGAACCATGCAAACTTAGCATCATTTTGGTGCAGCCGATTTCCAACATGCGTTCACTGAGCAAAAGGATTTCCATTTCAAGACTCGAAGTCTCATTGGACTATTGGTCATATCTAAGAGTCACCTTTAATCGGCCAAAGAGGGAAACTAGGTTAAAATCACACTTGAACATAATGGCTGATTCGTATTCAGAAGCAGTTATGCGCGGGAATCAAAATGGCGTCTCTAGCCACGCCTTAATTTTAATAGCGACATAAAATGGAGTCTTGCAAACAAAACACTCATTGACACACGCTTAATGCATAGAGGACCATAGTATTTAATACATGGGAGATCCTTACAGCACATGTATACGTAAAGCTAAGTGCACTTTTGTGTCCATTTTCATGATGAAAAATTCAAAGATGAATTTGAGGTTGACTATCAGTTTAAACCAAGTTCAACGAACCGCTAATAAAAGAAAATTGAAGAATGTCCTACAGGACTTGACACAAAATGATAAAAAGATAATAATATAATGAAATTAATTTTGTGTGGATATTTATTATTGTAACCATTATCAAATCTACTGAATATTTTCAAACGTGTGTACAATGGACCAGCACCGGACAATGTAATAACATCGACATATAATATTTAAATGGATGAAGTGGAAATTAAAAGTTTTGTTAACATCTATTTAAAAAACAAAAACCTTCGATGTTCTATCTTGCCGCCAGGGCAACCAAAGATATTTACTAATGAGCAAAAAAACCGAGTGCATTTTTGTGTGCAAATGGAATTTATACATTACACCGTACGAGTGTTCCATGAGGAACAAACATGTTAAATAGAAAATAAAAATTCATGACGGTAGCAAAATTTAAATAAATATGTCAATAGCCAAAAGACTCCACAGCAATTTAAAAACAATTAATATTCAAATTCATGCAACAAAACCCTAAATTTAAAAAATGATAAAAATGTGTTGCTTTTTTGAACTGTTGACAAGTATTTGTGTTAAAAAATATAAAAAACATTCCAGCTGGAAATAGTGAACATGTACATGATAATTTTATGGTATGCACGAGTTTATCAAGATAATATTACACTGATATGTACTGAGATAAACACGTTCAACCCATTCTGCCATTTGTGCACTCAGATACCTGTCAAGATTATAATGGATTTTTTTTCCAAACGCAAGTTCCACATATTTTGCCTAAAACAATATGACCTTGTACGCCATTTTACAAATAATGTGATGACTGAACAAATACATTGGCTTTACATTTTACGGTTGAGTAATTTAAAAGTGGCCTTGAAAATTTAAATTAGAAATGAGAACAAAACATTCATTAATAACAACCATTAAGCATGGAGTAGGTTGGCGTAAACGTAAACATAGTGATCAACATAATGATCAAATGAATACAAAGAACGAGCATTGAGTTAATGGGTGGCAAAATCCATTAAAACATGTGCATTATCTAGAGTATGAAGTGGTTGTTTTATAATCAGCCTGTAGCCTTCAGTCGAGACGCTTGTTTGCCTGTCCCCCATCCGTAAAAACAAATCATGCACGAGGAAAGATGGGACTTTTTCGTGCTTTCGGCTTGATTGAGGCCAAGTTGTTTATTAAAAGCTACAGAACCTTCACACACGCGATATCAACAAGAACTTCCGGATCGGACCTGGGACAAATTTCATTAAGCTTTCTCAGCACACAAATATGCTTACAACAACCAAATCATGCTTACCAGAATAAGGTTATCAGCCAAACTACAGTGTCACATGTACCATTTGTGACTGGTATCCTGCTTTTTGACGCTTTGCAAAACTGTCTGCTTAAGCAGTCTTGTGAAATTGGCCCTGGTTGATCTGATCACAATCAACCCCTCGCTTTCTGCATATTTTATCAGATCCACGAGAGATGTTTCCCCCGTTGCCATGGTGATAGATTTTCATAATGCATTGCATGGCGCGTGTGTCATATTCAATGTCCAGGCAAATACCTTGCACAAATAATGATATTCGAATTGAATGTTGATACGGAATGACAGTAGAGGGGAAAGCGGTGAAAGGATGTCTAATTATTTGTTTAAAAGATAAAATCGTACAAAATGAAAATTTTTAATTTAGTGGAATAAATATATGTATAATGATTATCTTTAAAAAATACCATATGCAACCAAATCCAAACTGGAATTGGACTTCAATTCACATCAAAATGTGTAAAAAAAAAATACATCAAACTCAGAATGATTAATATCAGAAAATTTTGATGAGCTAAAATACAAACATTCTGCATAAATTAAGCTAAACACACACATGCACACACAATGAGGTTTGTAATTCGCATTGGTCATATAGTATAGTAGGCCTACTGTACAAGGCAAATACTTACTGCATATGACAGGCCTACTTGGTAAATGAAGACTGGGTAGCCATTTAGGTTAAAGGCACTGGACACATTTTGGTAATTGTCAAAGACAATTTGTATTCTCGCTCGGTGTATCCCAACATATGCATTGAATAACATCTATGGAATTTGGCCTTAATTGTCATCGAAGTTGCAAGAGAATAATAACCCCTTGAAATACACCCCTGTTGCACAAAACTAATCTGTGAGATTTCAGATGCTAAATATAAGGCTTCAGGCCTAAAGTCTGTTATTATTTCGATTGAGAAATTATCTCTTACTTCAAAACATTTCTACCTCCATGTTTAGAGGGAGCAGTTTATCGCAATGTTTTATACTATCAACAGCTCTCTGTTGCTCGTCACCAAGTAAGTAAGCTTTATGCTAACAATTATTTTGAATAATTACCAATAATGTCCAGTGCCTTTTAACTATAATGATAAGTAAGATGTGTTTGTCAAAAACTAAGACATGCGTAAATAGACTCCACGGGCAAGGGTTGGCAAAACAATTGGTCCCGTATTATTTGAAGTTGACAAAAATGTTTATACTCTCGCATAATTTTTTATAGAAATTCAAATTGTACTCTAGCCGTCTTGTTGACAAGAAAAAGTAACCTTGAATAAATCACCTCTGCCGGAAAGATATATAATGCTAAGTTGTTGAAAAGCGGAAGGGAATATTTATTCGGGTACGGAGATTTATATTTTTTATCTAACAATGTTTTCCTCCATGATTAAATCAAGTATAATGAAAGTCACAGTTGAATAGTCTCTGAGAAATGCCACCTTGCTTATCATCAATAGATAGTACTGCAACGTGAATAAGAATGGGAATATAATATAATAAGATGTTTATTTTCATCGAGCTGCTATAATTTTATCCAAGCTGGGAGACAATTCTTCGGGGCTCATTGTCAACAATGTGATATCGTGACTCTCAATCGTCAATGTACATGCACACATTCAATTCCTGGGCCCGAATTCATAAAGCTGTTAAGCAGAAAAAAATGATTAGCGAATTTATTTGCTAAGCAAAAAGTAGAGGGGCACCAGTTGCAACAATTAAAACTTTATGGGTTTTTCTTGGTGACCAGAGTTTCTGTAAAGTAAGTTTTTTTCTGTGCTTAGCAAGTTTTCATTTTTAAACGGGCTTGATGGAATTGAGCCCTGGTCATTTTAGAGAACGCATTTTTTTGTTTTATATTTTTTAGAGACTCAATGAGTTATGCAAGAATATTGTTTCATTGAAAACAAAATCAATTTCACAAGAAATTCGATTCACAATATTTATTAAGAATAATTTCGCGCAAGAAGGTACACGTAAACAAGTAAAATGATCGATAATTTAGCGACCACTTGTTCCAATTAATTATTTTTCCATTTAGATGACAGTGAAAGTGCAGAACATACGAGACTCATTCTTCTTTCACTTTTCATTTCCCCGGATTTCGTGCATACAAAAGAAGCCCCAAATCCCTGAAATTGTTGTCACAAAACACATTGTTTTATATTAGATATATATAATTATACTAGTAGTGAAACTCCTCCATCTTTAAATTTTATAATAACTAATTCTCAGTTGACAGCAAAACAAAATTGTTGTTTTTATGCCGAATTTGATAAAATCGCCGTCGTCAACACATGTTGTGCGTAGTGATGACGTCATCATTCAACGAAGAAGACAAAACCGTTACCCGACAATTCACTAACCATTGTGCGCCATTGACGATGTGATTATTCCATCCACTGATGACAACTTTCCGATTAAAGACTCCGAGAAATAATAATAAAAAAATTTGCATAATTTATGGTCAACTTCAATTAATGAACGTCCTTCGAGAAACGCTACAGAATGCCACAGGCAGGCACAGCGTGGAGTAGGAAGAACCTATGTAGAAATACGTGTACACTTCTAAATTCGGTCAGAAATATACTTCACGTGGAAAATGAAGTACGCGTATACTTCTAAACTCTGAAAGAATTGTATGTTTATGGATGAAATTGAACGTGGTCTCTTACCTAATTTTCCAAATTATGGATTGTGGTTTTCTGTTCATTTTTAAAGATAAAATCCCATCGGGTGACTCTACTTTCTGAAATCGTACATTTAAAAACAATGATCAAAATTGAATGGGGAAGTTTCACATGGATTTGTTTAGACAGACTTTCGTTAATTCGGAAATAGTTTGCATTGATTTGGTAGGCAGGACATATATAATAAGATAACCTTTTCCCAGAATGTTTTATTTTTAAGAGAACAACTTTTCACAGGCCGGCAACAATGGCTAAGTTCGCACACTGAACATTTGTCGACCACAGGCCGACATTGCCTGCGTGAAAAAACACGTTCTTGTTGTTGTAGCACGAGGACTGTCGACAAAAGTGACACTTGTGCGAACTTAGACATACATTTTGTGTGTGTTTCACACTGCAAAAGAAACTGTGACATGTGAGGGCTTTGCCAATATTTATTATAATGTGTACATCAACACCCCCCACCCCCAACAAGATTTTCTGCAAGACCACCAAGAAAACACCTGTTCCCTTTGTTATGCAAATGAACCTGGGCGGAGCCTGAACGATGAGCTGGCCAATGAAAGGCCGTTTGTTACAAGCTACCGTAAACTCTGACCAATCACGAAGAAGACTGTGCCTTCGCGGGTGATTTAATACGAGAAATGTACAACATGCATGGAATGCAACGTATTTGATGCCACCACGCTAAAAATGCTGTACTACAGCGCCATTTTGTTGCATTATGTTGTTTTTTTACAAGACAGTGAGAGTTTGCAGTAGTGAAACCAGCTCCAATGAACAAATTGTCTCCGTGAATGGAAAACGTAAGTGATTTCATTTCTATCAAACTAATGATGATACGAACTTTGGGTAAGGGGTTTGACTTGACGACTGTGTGTACAAGGTGTAATTAAAACTGTACATTACTCAAATTTATGTTTACTCGTTGTCTGCGTAAGCGGACAAGCCACTGTGTACCATGGAGGAAGAAAATTACTTCCATGTGTTTACATACAAATAAATTAAAGGCAGTGTATACTTTGGGTAGTTGTCAAAAACCATATCTTCACTTGGTGTATTCCAACAAATGCATAAATTAACCAACATGTGAAATTTGGGTGAACTGTTGATCATCGAGGTTGCAAGAAAAAAAATGAAAGAAAAACACACTTGTTGCGTAGACTTGTGTGAATTCGATCTTTATGCCTCAACTGAAGCCCTGCTCATTCAAGTTTAAGGGTGACAAATTCACAAACAACGGTCTTCAAATTGTGTAATTTCTAGCAATGTTTTACACGAATAACTTTACCAAGTATTTTGTTATGGTCATGAACTTCCGGATCAACTACCAAGAGCATGAGGTACACACTACCTGTAACTTAAAGTGAAGGCTCACCGACCCTGTCCACTCTCCCCAAGGGCAGCTGGGTTTGTTTTCTCCCGCTAAGTTTCCAATAGGAAGGGTATCAATGTCCAACTAAGTTGTCTTGCACGGCCTAAAAGGATTCCATTTGGATCAAATAGCGGTAGACTGCTCCAAGACAAACAGCGAGCGTGGCAGATCCAGAGTTGATGGGTCTAGCCTTGGATTTGGACGGCGGGGGAGGTCGAGGGAAAACTGCTCGTAGAAGCGTGAGGCCGGAAAGATAGCTTCACCGATGGTTAGCTTCAGATCACAGCCGAAGATGCCGTCCTTGCGAACTGAGGTTGGGGGCTTATCTAGAGCACGACCCTACGGGAAGAAAGAAGGATATCAATAAATGATAACTGGAAACAACAAACATGTTATTCCTAATGTATAAGTCCAATAACATTTAGTGTCATCTTTTTTCAATCAATCATAAACCAGTGGACATTTTCAAACGATCTCTCCACTTGCCAGGGTCCAATTTCATAGAGCTGCTAAACAGGCAAATTTGCTTAGCATGAAATTTCTTCCTTGATAAAACTAGGATTACCATTTAAATTTCAATTTGTTGCATATTGCTTGGTACTGGTATTCAGATGTTGTTTGCTTTTCCTGAAAATCACGTGGAAATTCGGTTGATAATTCTGTTTTCTAAAGGAGGAAATGCATGCTAGGCAAATTGTTGTGCTTAGCAGCTCTATGAAATTGGGTCCTGTAAGAACCAATCATAAGTCCTTGTAAGCAAATTGTAAATACAAACAGGGAGCCAATCATACATACAGCCTATGTAAACTATTGCATGGCTTTTGTTTACATATTTCTGGTAGGCAATTATTGTTCCATGCAAGCAGACTACTGGCCCTCAATATTGGACCGTATTCATACAAAATAGCAATTGCTTTTTCTAGGCTTTTGCTTACATCTTTATACATACATCTGTATAAAGATAGTTAATGGTCTAAGTCTTCCACGAAAGCTTTCCTGTGTACATTGTTGCTATTGCATATTATTTGACTTTATTTATTCACCCATCCATCAATCCACAAAAGCACATTTGAAGTTATTTTTTAACGTAAATTATCCGGTCCCCCCCCCCTCCCCCCTGGTTTGGGACTAATGACAATCTGGTTTTCCCCTTTGTAGTTTGTGTGTGTTTACACTTCTTCTTTATAGATAACAAGTGATTTTACACGACCGTGTCATGTTTCCAGATTAAATTACATTTTTTATATCAGCTATCATGTTGTATCCAGGCAAGACAAACACACTTACAACATACAATAAGATACAAGTACAGATAGGGGAGGGGGAGCACAAGGGATTGTCCCATTAATGTTTAAGTTTCTATAGGAATCTCGTCTTGTATTTCCCAACAAGCCCCCTTTCACTAGTGATCTTGCTCTTAGTATTCTGTGTAAGATAATTAACATGAGAGCCAAAAACAAGTATCAATGTCGGTGTTTAAATAGCACAAAAGCTTTATTGCAATGCCATATTTTACTCTGGTCATTTTGAATTTCAAAAGTTCATATTTTAAATGGGTCCGGGGCACGAATGCCATTTGGGGGGGGGGCGGGGGACTGCTCTCATTTCATTTAAATCGATTTAAACTGAGTGACAACTATATGCTTACAGGTGATTTTGTCCCTCCATCAATTAGAATTTTATTTCAGTGTAAAAACTTTACGAGAGTGCCTTCTTAAAGTAGGCTACTGCCCTGATGTCTGTCACTGTTTGCTGTAAATCATGGAGTAATGAACATTCAAACAAACTTCAACCATGGAATAATAATGGACTCTTTGCGTGGCAACATTTTACGGCACATGAATACGCCAGACAAGCCACCATTACACAAATAAAATGAAAATAGATACTTCAATCCATCCCGGTTGTCTACAAACCAAGGCCTAACGTTTATCAACGATTTTCCTGGGGAGATTTTATTTTTAATAAAGCGAAATCTAAGCATCAGTAATCGATCCCTGCAATCGCCGATAACCTTGCAGCATGAATGTTAATTCCTCCCAGTTATTGAATACCGCAGACACAGCTGGTCCAACCGACCTCTCTATCGGGTATTTACTCACGTGGACGAAGCGCCAGATGAGAAAGGATTGGGGAAAGCTCACAAAAGATTAAGTTTTATTTGTTTCAGAATTTTTTTTTTTTTAAACGGTTATTTGAACGTTGTATTGTTTGTCACGTGTTTGTAATTGTTTTCCCTTGAAGCACGTAGATTTCAAAGTCATGTCTACATGTATATGTAATTTGGCACTCATAATTTAGGGACTGTGATCTAACCAATTAATATTTCCGAGAACCATTTCTACCAATCGAGGAAAATATCATTTGTAGGCCCCCTCTGCCAATCTTGCTTGCTTAGATAGCCACAATGAAAATGAGTGATATGAAAGCGAGCTAGTCATAAAAACAGGATTTTGTTGTTTTAAATTGAGACAGAGCTAAAACTCATTTTCACTGGTCGATTGGTGGTGTATTAAACTTACGGGTTACTACCCCCCCCCCCAAAAAAAAAAGGTCAAACCATGTCCATCTACGTTTAGGAACAAAATACATAAAATTATTGACTACAACTATCCTCTATAATGCAATGCTTTAATGGTCGTCTTTGTTCAACATTTCAGTTGTTTATGGTTTCTGAGCGATTTAGCTCAATGGATTATGGAAATACTATATTTTGTGAAATATTTCTCATGCTCATGCTAAAGACGGATTGAAAAAACTCTGCTAGGCTCCGTCATTTACAAAAATTGCGATCATCAACTACGCCACAAAAGACCCCCAAAACGCATTAATCTTTCCCCTCTATCTACTTCCTTTATTGAAAGCTAAACGCCCAAGTGGAAACTAAATCAACTCCCTTTTGTAACAACTTCAGAATTCCCATAAATTCGTGTGGCAGTGCGTCTTTAATTGACACATAAGTACTTTGATTGCACGGTCAAACGGCTGTGTATAGAAAACAAAGTTCATTAAAAGCACTGGACTCTATAAACTGATGAAATGTCTGACCGTCACTATCTGAGCTTCTTTTGATAAAATGACTAAAAATCAACTTATTTTACGAGCGTCGTATCACTATCGCCCAAAGTCCAACTGGTTGTGTAAACACCACGTTTTTACAGTTTCAATATGTTACACGGAACGCATCTGATGCGGCAGTGAGATACGGTTGCTAAGGGGGAAAAGTGTGTCATTTTTGTGTTGTTGGCCGCCATACTTGACTTGTTGTGATCTCCACTCACCATTTGGGTTTTTAAAGTCGATAATTATAAACAACAGAATATTTCAGGCATTTATAATAACATGGTGTTGTAGAATTTGAAACTGTGCATGGTAGAAGTATAATTAAGAGAAGTTCGCGATAACATGTGTTACCGCAAAGCGAAAACCTAGTCTTTAAAATAAAAATTGATTTGATTCTCGTGCTTAAAAAAAGAAGAAAGTATTTTTACCCTTCTAAATAGACCTTTATAATGCTGCCACCATCTTGGTCATGTTCCCTGTATCCAATAACGTTAATGGGTGTCAATATTCATTGTTAAAAAGGGAACCAGACTATGTTTTCCTTCCAGCCTCGATTTGGTTACATTGATTTAAATGGGAGGAAATCGCACCATAATAAAGGCCAATATTATAATTATGCAAAAACAAAGATGATTTGGTGCACTGTTTACCATTTTCAATGACAGACACGTCTTGTAATGGAAATACGTATTGTATTGCGTTTAGAAATTGTTTTGTTATTAGAGAAAACGCACAAGCTCTAGGGAGGCAATTACACGTAGGAGCCATTACGACATCTACACGCTTCGGTGCAACCAGAAGATGTTTGTCGTTTCTGATAAGTGAAGAGAAGACTTTGATGTCTACTTGTGTGTATGTAATTCAGAAGAAAAGTGTGCAGAGAAGAGTATGGGCTAGAGTACACTGTGGGAAAAGGATAAAGTCACGCGGGATTTGCTTATTATAAACTATGTGAGAGTGCAGAAGTCACGCGGGTAGTTCAATGATGGGCCCTAGTACATGCCGAAACTGAGGTTTTCTTTGTTGGCTTAATTTACTCTCAAGTCAACTTGTCTTTGTTTAACGTGACATTTTGTGTGTGGATTGTTATTAAAAATGAAATAACTTAACATGTATTTACCCATCAGATCATAGTTAGAAAAAAGAGATCAAGGTTTGCTTTTAATCGTCCGGTTTTTTTTTCAAAGAGTCTAAAATAAACATTTAACTGAGCAGACAATCTTTGCCCACAGTCACCCTAGCCTGCTGACTGAGTGTTTAGATACCGACAGCGTGCTAAATTAATACACGTTGTCAAAAGGCAATGCCAGTCTAATATGTAAAGTGGTGTTCAGACCTGGCAAGCTCATGAAAGTCTGCAAGAAAAGCAATCGGATCTCGATGGTTTATAGTCATTATTGGACATTTACGGTGTGTTTAAAATGTCAAATTTACTTGGTGTGGACTGACGCCTTCTCTATTGAACCAGCGTGCGTAATCTTATATTAAAGGCAGTGGACACTATTGGAAATTACTCAAAATATTTATTAGCATAAAACCCTACTTGGGAACGAGTAATGGGGAGAGTTTGGTAATATAAAACATTGTGAGAAACGGCTCCCTCTGAAGTGGAGTAGTTTTCGAGAGAGAAGTAATTTACCACGATTTTGATTTCGAGACCTTAGAATTTAGAATTTGAGGTCTCGAAATCAAGCATCTGAGAGCAAACAACTTCGTGTGACAAGGGTGTTTTTTCTTTCATTGTTAACTCGCAACTTCGACGACCGATTGAGCTCAAATTTTCACAGGTTTGCTATTTTATGCATATGTTGAGCTACACCAAGTGAGAAGACTGGTCTTTGACAATTACCAAAGGTGTCCGGTGTATTTAATGGTCTCAGTTGTGACATGCAGCAGCTTGCTAAATAATTGTTCAGTAGAGTTGGAGGAAATAAGGAAGTCTTCTGAGTGGTTTGTATAGAGTGGATAGCGAAGATGATGAAAATCTTAAAGGCAAAATACGTTCGGTTTTTGGTGGAGCCGTTCGATTGTTTTACTCATGCAGAATGTATACAATAAAACTATCATGTGAACATTTACTTTCAAAAAGCGTTTTTGAGATACCGCCAAAAAATCCGTAGCGGTTATTTCCATTGAAAATAAACCCAAGTAACAAAACACGAGAAACGCTACGCGGTATTGCTTTCAAATTTTGGGGCATAAAAACTTATTATATTATATCTATTTACATAACCATGCTTCGAAATGCCATGTTTCAAAGAATGCTTATACTATCGAAAGCTGTTGTATAGGATTCTAACCGAAAGTTTTAAAGTGACAACCAAACGCAGATCTCCCCTTTAAGCCACAACTGATTTGAGGAGATAGGCAGAGACTATGATTGGGAGGCGATTGGATTGAAGTTGAAATTGAAATTGGCAAAGTGGATGATGATGAGTGGGGATGGGTGGGGCAGTGACGCACATCATTGCTGGAAAGAGAAAAGAATGGATGTCGTGTATGTGGTTTTGGTTTTAGAGATGTTTTTGGGATCTCGGGTGGCGGGGTGGTGATCCAGGGATTTCGGGGCAATTGAGACATTGTCCTTGTGTTGAGTGATGCGAAAAACGTGATTTTATTTTAGAAAAGTATCTGTTTCATTTCATTTAGTTCATTTTGTGGAATGGAAGATTACCTCTTTAGTGTGATCGTGTTAATGAAAGAGCAAATAATAATTTGGGGTAAATAGTACAAAGCCGCAGTGAACGATTGCTCTTGTTTAGCATTGAAAAATGCTAGTACACAAAATGCATCAGTGGCTACTATTATTATAATTAGCACTAAATGTAAATTAGCACTTAATGTAAAGTAATGTTTAGTCTAAATGGTTTGCGTTGCTAAATGGATGAATGTCAATGCTAAACACACAGGTGTACGGTCAAAAAAAGGTTTTCTGTATCCCCAATGCAACATCTATTCATGATAATTTGCGTGTTGTGGATTGATACTTTTATAACAATGCAAGTCTATAGGTTTCTTGAATTATTTGCAATTCTGCACTTCAGCTCCTCAAGATGAGACATAGGGCATGCATGAAGTCAGTCGGTTGACGAATATGGAGTGGGTATCAATGTATGCTATATAATAACCAAATGCATATATATTCAGTCTGGTTTACTAGAGTAAAATGCCATTGAATGACATTAATAAACGGCTTTAGGGCAAGTATACGAGCGGGCCTGTGGGTGTGACGATCAATGTATTGCATCTGTCTTCTCGATGACTGTCTCGAGTGTTGGGGATGGAAAGCTGGTCGTACTTTAAAGCAATTGCACAACATCGGATAACAGTATTGTCCAAAGGCCAACACTTCGTGCAACTTGTATATAAAATAACAAACCTGTGAAAATTTAGGCTCAATCAGTCATCGGAGTCGGGAGAGAATAACGGGAAAACCCACCCTTGTTTCCGCAGGTTTCGACGTGTCATGACATGTGTTTAAAATAAATCCGTTATTCTCGATATCGAGAATTGATAATTGTTTTAATGTTTTCTCAAAAAGTAAAGCATTTCATGGAATAATATTTCAAACGAAGTCTTTCACCATTACCTTCTGTAAACCCTGTAAGTTATTTGTAAATCTGGGAACTTTTAATTTGTGTTCTGTTCAGAAAGTGTCCAACTGCTTTAAAGGCAATAGACACGTTTGGTAATTGTCAAAGACCAGTATTCTCACTTGGTGTATCCCAAAATGATGATGTATAAATAATAAAGACAGTATAAGTGGAAGAAACAATATAGAGTAATTTCTGAGTCAATAAAATGGAGAGGTTTGCAGCAATCAAAATTTTCCAATTAATCAAATAAGTAAGTCGCGTCTACTTACCATCTTGTGGTCTTCCTTGACATCTCCCATCTAATGATTCACCAAACACATTCATCACCAACATCCTGTCCTCCTCATCAGAAGACACTTGACCCTTGACCTTGCTCTTTATTCCCCTCCAACCAGATGGGCAGTTCTCATTCTCATTTTGAAGCACATCATCAAAGAACTTGATTAAAACGAACACCATCAGCGAGGTCATGTCCAAGGTGGAGATTGTTTGCATAAATCTCTTCGTTGTGTTATCATTCACCGCGGGCAATTGCAGTCAAATTGGTTTTGTATAAAATATTGAACGGTGTACCTGACAGGTAAATGTTCTCAGTCAATGCCACTAAATTATCTTTTGATTGAAGTTTGTGAGCGTAAAATTGATATCGAAAAGAAGAACAAAAAATTGACACTTTGCTTGAAATAAAATGCATCGGCACGAATGTAAAAATCTACTTAAAAGACACGCAGAGTTTGATAAATAAAAAGTTCAAAATAGTTTCAAATTTTCTGACGAGCATAACAAAAACATTATTCCAAAATGCTGTTCCACTTTGAGCATTTTTTTAATTTGCAATAAATTATTGAGATTTTGAAAGTATAAGTGTGCCGTTCGGTCTCAAGGAGAGAGTTATAAATCAGTGACAACCAATCCAGCAACATTCTCAAGTTTTTCAAGTTCTGCATCTAAGTCAATGTCTTCAAGGAGTTCTGGATTGTTGACCCAGCCGAGTTCATTCGGTTCCGATTCGGGCATCAAAACACACATGAATCTTTTCCCCGTGTTTTCGTCCACTGGGTATATAGTTACGGGCACAAAATGCTCGTGGAGCTCCACCCACCGGCAAAGCTTGTCGTAGATTTCCGCGTGCTGGTGACGCAAACTGACGCCCCTCTGACGCAGTTGACGCTGAATATGCACAAAGCATACCTGTCTTGCCTTTCGGTCGAGTATCCCGTCTCCCTGCGGTCCCGTTGGTGATGTAAGAATGAGAGTATCGGGGACCTGGTCTGCTTCTTTGCCTGTTGGGTCAGTGCTGTGGTTCATGAGACTGAGTTTGAGCTTGGCGCATTTCTTGACGGCCATTTCTGCCGTCCGCCTCGGCCGATGACCACGGTACTGTTCTCCGCTCGCCATGATAGCAACATTGATGACAAACTTGTTCTCAGGGTCGTACGAGCAACACATCTCCAGCAGAAACTTCATGTGGTCACCGAAAAGGTCAAAGGTTTGTAGCTCACGGACGGTTGAGTAAGTGGGCGGGCTCGGGAGAGCGTCGAACCCCTTGGAGGTGTAGTTCTCAGCTGCCTCGGTGTCCGGGAAGATTAGCAAGATGGCGCCCCGTCCGCGAGAGAGATACCCCGTACGAGCCACTCGACTTAGATCAGACTGCAACTGCCCATTGTATCTACTGTGATAGAGAACATGCTTACATGCGCTGTTCACACGACCAAAGAGACAACGTTTCTTGTGTCGAGGCCAGTGCAACTTCCTACATTGTCTGGAACAGTAGTATGTGTAACAGTTATGACATGTCTTGTAAAACTTCCTTGCCTCCTCGAGCTCTTTAGTCTTAGCACATTTTTTGTAGCTACACTTGACCATGATGATTTCATCACCTACTGCATCTCCTCCATCTTCCTCGTAACTAGGGTAACCGTCTCCATCGAGTCTTTTCCTGCCGAAGATGAGTGCGTTGAGGACATTGGTGTCTCCTTCACCATACAAACTATCAACACTGTGACTCTTGTCTGAAGAAGAAACTGAGGTGCTGCCTTGGCCAGCACTCCAGGAAGAGCTCAGGTCTGGCGTGGAGCAAGTAAGGGGCGAGGAAGTGGAACTACTGCCGCGGTATCCACTGCTGTTGAGATCAACAGCACTTGTTGCTCTTTGGTAAGGCAGACCAAGCAAGCTGTCAACGATCTCCTCCATGGTGACTTCTTGTTGGGGTACGAAGCCACTTCCGGGGAGGTACATACCAGACCGGTTTCCAGGCTGCATGTGTCTTGATGTAATGACGGACACCACAGCGGCAAACTCTGAATCCTTCAACTTGTCGAGGTCAAGTGGCGTCCATGAAGTTGCTTCCACAACCGTCTCCTGGTCAGAGGACGAAGGGTCTTGGTCACTCTGTCGTCCAATCGACGGATCGCTGTCGTCATCTTCAAGTGTGGTGTCAGTTATTAAGATCTTGACATTTGTCCGCCGTGGACTGGTATTTATTGGCGAGCTGCGGGGGGATTCTTTCTTACCATGGGACGGGGTGACCATGGCGAAACGAGGAGATATCTTCGTGTTTCTGCTGCCGTCTTGGTTGTAACGAGGATCGGGTTTAAGTTCGTCATCCACATGAGTATCGGTCAACTGGGGGTACCCTCGCGTCACGGCACTACCCATGATATTTCGCCGTGGTGCGGGGACAGGTGTCCGTGGTGACTGGGGTCCCATGGCAGCATTTAAATCAGGCCTACTTGATGTCGGTGTGAAGTGTTTGCTCTCTGATACACGATCCTTTGACAATTGATCAATTTCGATTCTACTATTAATGAATTCGTTTCCGTTTTGCAAGTTACCATTTTGTGGTGATGACGAGTCCCTGGGGTAGGAGCCCGTGGTGTTGGACCCGTAGGTACGCCTTCGATACTCCATATCGTCTACCGAGTCATTAGGGGGACCACCGGGGTTATTCCCTTTAGACCGGGTACCTTCATCTAAGTTATACTCGTCAGAATCGCAAAGATAACCCGTGACAAAGAAGATCGAATCGTACTTATGACGCTCAAGCCTCTTTACAGCAAGCGAATCGAAGTATGTTATCTGATCAAGATTATCCCCTACGGACTTACTGCGCAGCCGCAGACCACGTGAAGGTGATGATTGGGTGCGAGGAACGTCGTAGTTGACATCTTTTAGCGATGATGATGTTTGATTATGAAATGGTTGGCTGTAAATGGTGTCATCTGCACTTTGACAGTGATCTTTGTTGTCAGCGTGAGTCGAGGAGTTCAAGGGGTCACCATCGGGTGTTTTTATTGAGGCTCGAGTGGGCAGTTCAATGCACGATACTGCGTTACGGATTGGCTCATGGTTTAAAAAGGAGGCTGGGAAATCGCGTCTATACTTGGCTTCGGATTGGAAAGCTAACTTCGTAGAGACGGGTGGCTGGCTTGCTGCTGCGTCATCAGATGACGTCACACTCCAACAATCACTCGGACATGACGAAGGGCTCCTTGTCATGCGCGGTTCAGAGTCGCTGTCTGACACCACTGACTTCGCATGCGGTCTTTTGTTTACCACGCGTTGATAGTGACTTGATTTCTTATACCAGTCGGGCACTTTAAGTTTGTCAATGCTTTTCCGAAGACGTTCGAGCTGTTCGGATATGACGTCACTCGGGCTAGTTACGGAAACTTCCAAGTCAGAACGTTCGTGATCGTTCTCACGACTGTCTGAGTTTTCAGACTTTATGGGTGAAACATCTCTCTTCTTAGCTTGTGTTGTTTCGTTCAGCAGCAATTTCTTGGGTCGTTTCAAAGGTAAATTGTCAGTAAGTGTCGCTCTTAGCTCGTCTAACTCCGAAGTTTCACTTTGAGAGTCTCCATCACATGTGGACCTCCCATCTATTTCATTCCCATGACCAATCACAGTGTGGATTCCTTTTCCATCTGTAACCAATGCTGATTTTGTCTCGAAGTTTCTCCCTGCGCTCGCAGTTGGCAAGTTATCACGTATTTCACTGCGTTTTTCAAGATGCACACTTTCCAGTTGTGCTGTAATTTGTGCACTGTTGACCCGTTGTTTGTTGTTTTCATCAGATGATAGTCCTGTTGATAAACTCGTTGTCCCGCTTCCGTAAGGCGATCGACTCGTCAGCAACTGGATTTTCTTTACCGATCGGCCCCATGGGGCGGTTTGGGTGTCAGTGGGACTAACACTGTTCTCCGTGTCAGGTATTGAATTTATCTCCGCATGGATTACATGTGTATTTAAACCGGATTGAGTAACAGGTTCATCAGCGGGTTTGGGTTTACTACCGACAAGCGTGAACGCACGAGATCCAATGTGCGTTTTGCCGTGAAGGGAGCCTGCCGCTGAGCCATTGTGGGTATTATCAACAGTGTCAATATTGTCCCTCTCTATAAAATTTGTTCTTGTTTGTACCCCGAG
The DNA here is from genome assembly GCF_902459465.1 of Asterias rubens. Classification (NCBI taxonomy): domain Eukaryota; kingdom Metazoa; phylum Echinodermata; class Asteroidea; order Forcipulatida; family Asteriidae; genus Asterias; species Asterias rubens. The sequence goes on from NC_047080.1 coordinate 2,658,687, forward strand.
CTTTAGAGTCGCGTCACTCTTCATAGTCACCGAATCGCCAAGTTTGGTTTGTTTATATAATCTTTCATTGGAATTTGTTGACGGTTGCCCGGCAGCGCGCTGCCCGGCACCCGTGTACAAGGCACGTTCCTCGCGTCGGCTACGGTCAATGTCCGAACTCGAATGTTGAGGAACTTTTTGAGAAGTTGGCGTTTTTGTGACCCTTGGTGGGGCTGTTTGGGTATCTTGTGTTGAATGAGAGGTACCTGGACGGGTGTGGGGAACACTGGTACGGGGCTTAGGTGTTGGTGTATTAAAGACACGCGCTATCTCCATTGATGCATCGCTGACATCTTCGTCTTCGTCATCGTCTAGAGTGACCCGGACAACTTCGGTTGTTATCTCATCGTGACTTTTCTCTGGTAGGCATACCGTCGAGGCGTGCGTTTCCACCCATACGCTCTCGTCCCCTCCCGGTCCCTCTGAGCCAACCTCGTAACCGTTTGATGAGACATTCGGCTCAAGTATCCGAATATCAGGAATGTAAATTCTTTCGGCTTGATCGAATGAAGCGTGAGTGAGCTGACCTTTTTGGAGAAAATTATTTCTGGCGATATTTAAATCTGCATCCTCTGATTGGCTGATAGTTTGGAAATCATTATGAATATTCACTCCATATTCATGAGCGTTTGGAGATGATGAGCCAATAGCGCCATCTTTAGGCCATGGTTTCCGTTGAACGATGCCGATCGATGGACCACGGAAACCAGTGATCGCAGTTTTACGCGCCTCGTCATTATACTCACTTGAGGTTTTGTTTGGAATATTATCAAAGTGGTCTTCGTAATCGCGGTCTTTTGGTAAAGTAGGAATGCCACTTGAAGCTTTTGAGAAATACCACTTGGGTACGCGCGAGCCCCTTGTTGGACTCTGCTTGGGTTTGGGTTCACCTCCTCCTTGAGCATCACCTCTAGGTGTCTTAGACTCCTCATCTTCATCTTCCTCATCTATACTCTCAAGTGATGTGGGCCACTCCTTTGATCCTTTCCTCTTTACAGACTTCTTGTCTGCATCATCAGGTGTACTACAGAGATCTTGGTAATCATCATTCGATATTATGGCTCGGTATTCCTCCAGCGAACTCGAGTGACTCGCTCCAGTGTCATTCTCCCTCGTTCCCTCATGACGACTTGTGCTCGCCCCCGCATTATCAACGGCATCTCGTGCGTTCTCCTCGCCGAATCCCTCAATGCGACGCTGCACGTCTCTCTGCGGCGACCTGTCTACTGCCCGCCGACTCCTGGTCCTCGGTGACGGGTGATCCAATGGTGGTGTGTCCGGTAAATTCTTTAAAATGTACACCGCGGTGACTGCTACGGCTATGAGCGCAACGGATATCTGAGCGAGAATTGTTCTAGGGGCAACACCCGCAACGACCAGTGCCCCCTCGGCAGCTAATGCCGTTTCATCCATCCCCAGTGTGGGATTATAATACACCTTACTTATGTACTGTAAAGGTATTACTTAGCACACTTATTATCCACTGTGTGTGATAGTGGGTTCGTAATCCAGCACCATTCGATCCATTCGATGTTCAACCGCGACTACTATGTTCCATCACTTAAACTCCCCGTTTACAGTTCGATTTCGACACCGTGCACTCACGCATCCTTCATCCACACAATGTCTCGTCGTGAATCCGAAGCAGCAAATAAAATGGCAAAACGTGGGAGACACCCTTTTTTGCTGATTGCTAGCCTCTGTTGCTACTAGCAACACACTGATGAGATGGGTGCTGCTGCCTGCACGATGATGAAGCTAGGCTTTATAGATCAATGAATAGCAGAATCTACACTGAGTCACTCTATGCATGTACTGAGGCATCGCACGCACACTGCCTCAGTCAGTCTACTGCATATCACTCATTAGCAAGCCCGTATATAAGAGACACATAGCTTACACACGTACATCATCTACTTCTACCTCCATGCGTAGACTAACCACATGTCCACGAGAGCACACGCCCTCGCATCTTTATTCATCACAGCCACAAACAATATCCAGAAGAAAACACTACACGAACGGTGACAATGAAAATCGATCAATGTATATATTTAGTGAAGAATTGTTTTGTTTAATATCGGGGAGACAGATTGCATTCGGCTGATGCATAATTTCAGAATTAGAAGGGGAAAATGGGATGTCATTAAATGACGTCACATTAACTGACGTCACATGCCATCGATTTATGAGCAAATACGCAAATATCATTAATGGGTCACTTAGCCGTTATGCAGATAAGTATAGCATTTTGTTTATACCTCCCACGCGGTTAAACCTTGCTTATGTTCTACTTAGCAGAAATGAGCAAAGGAACACCATAAAAAGGCATTAGCATCAAGTTTTACTTAAATTGTTAATTGAGCTTGGCACAGGTTGTCTTTGTTTTTTTCTTTGTGGTGAAATTAATTTTCTTGATAAATGTTTTTACACTCCCTAATTTGTTCTTTTCATGGTTTATTTGGTGGAGGGGACTGTTATACACATATATTTTGTTTGTAATGCTCTTTGATTTTAATCTGTGTGTTGAGATGTACATGTTGTGTAATTTATAATAATTTCCCAGTCTTTTCTGGACTTTAAAACCAATCAGTTTTTAAATTGCTACCCCGTAAGGTTTGTCTATCTAATAATTCCGGTTAATAAATGATGAATTCCAGTATTAGGTGATCATCGGCAGGGTATAGTCCGTGATGATAGTGAAGTGTAGATAGCGAGATGACTGGCTCATGATGTACAGAGTACATTGTACTATTAAAAAGTCACGTTCACCAATTCAGCTGTACGTGTTTTTACATCAAGCGCTTGAAATGTCAATGTGTGTCGCACTTCAAACTGACTAGCTACAAACACGTGTTCAATATTAAAGGCAGTGGACACTATTGGTAATTACTCAAAATAATTATTAGCATAAAACCTTACTTGGGAACGAGTAACGGGGAGAGGTTGGTAGTATAAAACATTGTAAGAAACGGCTCCCTCTGAAGTGACGTAGTTTTCGAGAAAGAAGTAACTTTCCACGAATTTGATTTCAAGACTTCATATTTTAGAATTTGAGGTCTCGAAATCAAGCATCTGAAAACACACAACTTCGTGTGACCATGTGTAACAAGGGTGTTTTTTTCTTTCATTATTATCTCGCAATTTCGACGGCCGATTGAGCTTAAATTTTCATGCATATGTTGAGATACACCGAGTGAGAAGATTAGTCTTTGACATTATTATACCAATAGTGTCCAATGTCTTTAAAGGGAATGGTTCAAACTCGTTTGAATTTTTAGGTTAAGGTGCTTTTTCTAGACTGGTCCCCTGACAAGGATAAAGACAGGCACTGGTCTTAGAGAGCCAATGATTTCATTGGATAAACGTGCAGTGACGTATGCTTTTCATTGTGCTATGATTGGTCCGAGGTGATGTAGTTTGACAGCTTGCACTTTCGGTCGCCTGTAAGAAGAATGTGTGCAATGTACGTGTGAATCACGACTGCGAATCTCATTTTAAAATGGATGCAAGTTTTTTAAAGGAACTGGACTCTATTGATTAAAACAAAAAAATGTACCTACGGTTTTACAAAACAAAATGTTGACATTATACTTTGCTGGTCATGAGGTTCTTAAATAGTAAGCTGATGCGAAGGAACATTACATAATAGGTTTTTGCTTAACATAAACTGACAAACCTGTAGAAGTTTGAGATCGATCGGCCATCTGGGTCACGAGAAAATAGTGAACACCCGAGTACATATTTTGCATTGCACCGATGCCAAAACAAAAATTAATAAAACGATGATGTTTTTTATCCTTCCTGTACAAAGGCCTACCTTTAAGCGTACAGCAACCTAATAGTGTAAGCTCCTCATTAATTTGTTGGTCTGTTTTACAACAATTTTGACAAAGTGGAGGCAGCTGTTCTACTTCTAATAAATCTGTGCTCCCATAGATGAGACATTAATCTTACTGAAGGAGACCATCGTGAATGTGATGATGTTCAGGACTTTAGATTCTCCGAAGAGTACGTTCATCCCGACGTTTGATCCCAAACAAACTTGTGAAAATAACAGGTGCACTCGCTTCCAAGAAGAAGACGAATTGTGTGTTGTCTAGTTGTGCTTAAAGGCTTTATCCGTAGTGTATTCAGTGTGTTTGGGACTTAAGGGGGGGGGAGTGTGCCGGGTTGATTCCCCCCCAAACGACATTGCAATATTTTTCCCACTGCCGCTGTGATTGGCTCTCTACGTCAAAATTACGTCATCAAGAAATTGGCCTGCTCGTTTACCAAATCATTGCAATGCCGTTTGGAGAAAAAAAACAAGCTGCCGGCGAGAGGGTCTGGGAGGGAGGTTTTACCCTCTGTCGTCAAATCGGGCCTACTATATACGTGTCGAGTTTTGATTGTTGATTAACTTAACTTAACTGTGTATTAGACAAACGACAAAGCATTCACAATATAAGACTGACAATCCCTTTAAGACAATAATACAGACACACATCTCATCACAGATGACCACGCCCTTTATATGCACCACCTGTCGAGCCATCAGAATGACACAATTAGGCGTCAGACGAGATTAGCCACAATTAGGCGTCAGACGAGATTAGCCGAAATAATAATGGTTGCAGTGACAAGGTTTCTTGTTTGTATTTATTCGTCACATCGAGCCGATGACAAAGAACATATCTATTGGAATAACAATTCATTTATTGATAATTTTTGTTGAATGCTTCGACGCATTGTCATAAACTGACAAATCCAGCGCAAGAATTTTCACGCTTTTGTGTAAAGGATTAAAAATAGAATGGAATTCCTTTCTGTTAAAGCCTTCGTATTATTATAAATATTGTAATTGTTTATTGATAAATACATTGTGTTTATTATTAAAATAACGTTAAAATTTTGACCATATCCCTGTCGGATAAACCAAAAAGTTTAATTGCCGTGACAACTACCAGTAGATGGCGCCATACTTACCGCACAATGAACCAATTCAAACCTATTAACTTCCATATCTGGCCCTCAAAATCTGTTCATCCGTAAGTCCAGGGCCTGCTACATAATGATAAAGAGGCTGATGCTCTGTTTTCTTCCTATATAGTGGGGTGCACCCTTGATGCACTTAGTAAGAAAAAAATCCACCCAGACAACACCGCTGTATTGACAATAAAGCTAAATAGTTGCTTCTATGGGGAAAGGGATGAACTGGCTCAAACATTTCTGACAAATGACAAAATAAAAATACTGTGAAATAGAAATATCTTTCCATAATGTTTTATTACAACAGCTTTGCTTTCCAAGTATAATATATTTCTTACAATATGATACGATCAATCAATCAATCTACAAAAAAAAGGTTTTGTTTAAATTACATCATAACTCACTGGCATCAATATCTCTGTATTCAGTAAAAAAAAAAACACTTTTACCTTATTAAGAATGAACCAAGCGATCACAAAAATCAAGATATATTTTTCCTGTTTGATTGAAAATGACACCTTCACCAATATTAAATAATTTTGGAAGCTACATGCATAATATTTACTTATTTTATAAATTTCTATGATGTAACTCATGCAAGCTGTTATAAAAATTATCTATATGAACTACAACATACATTATACAAAGGTTTAGTGTTTGTTTTAATTGCAAATACTGCTACTGCTGGTATAACTTAAAGTCACTGGACACGTTGCGGTACCCATATCGTTGCGGTACCCGCTGCCATAACATAGGATTCGAACTGCCTCTGGCTACCGGGCAACCTCGGTAGTCTAGTTGGTAAGAAACTGCTCTAGAATTGCAAGGGTCGTGGGTTCGAATCCACCTGAGTTACATGCCTGTGATATTTTTTCACAGGACTCGGGGAAAGTACCGAGTATACAGTGCTAACACACATTGGTGTATGGGTAAAAAAAAAAAAAAATTAATATTCTTTATCCCTGATGCAAATTTAACATCTATTATATCGTTGCAGTACCCACTGCCAAAACATAGGATTCAAACTGCCTCTAGCTACCAGGCAACCTCGGTAGTCTAGTTGGTAAAACACTGCTCTAGAATTGCAAGGGTTCGAATCCCACTCGAGTAACATGCCTGTGATATTTTTTCACAGGACTCGGGAAAGTACTGAGTATACAGTGCTAACACACATCGGTGTATGGGTAAACAAAAAAAACAAAAAAACTTTATCCCCGATGCAAATTTAACATCTATTACACTGGACACTATTGGTAATTGTCAAAGACCATGTAGTCTTCTAACTTGGTGTATCTCAACATATGCATTAAATAACAGACCTGCGAAAATTTGAGCTCAATTGGGTGTCGGAGTTGCGAGATAATAATGAAAGAAAGTTGTGTGCTTGATTTCGAGACCTCAAAATCTATTTCCCGAGGTCTCAAATCACATTTGTGGAAAATTACTTATAATCCACTGGGCTTCGTCAGCAACAGCATTCCAACCATAGCTACTCTCAAAGCCATTGACTCGGCAATGGCCTTTACTACTGTCGTTGAATCAAGATAATGTACATCATAAATAATAAATTTCAAATTTGCCTCAAGGATAAATAATACCATTTTGTTTTTACCGTTATTACAACAATGTGCGTATAGCACTCTTTAATTTGTTTTTGAATCAAGATATGGTACATTCTTTGTTAAATTAACAAACTGCTGCTTCTGTATTGGCCTGCTTACTATTATTGAATCAAGATATGTTATAACCTTTGTCGACAAACTGCTGATTCTGTTACTGTCTTTGAATCATTATTCCATGCACCATTGGTAATAATTATTGTCGACACTACTGCTACTGATATGCTTACTATTATCAGAATCAAGATATTAAAAGTAAAGCACTTAAAATATAACAAACTACTGTTTTATCTATGGCTTTTTGTTTCTATTCAATACTGCCACCATGGCAACTAAGCTGTGTATATAATATAATTTTTAATTTCAATAAAACTCTATGTGTTACAGACAGCGTGATACATGTTTAAACAACATGTACGCTACAAGGTTGCTCCTCGCGATTCTCCTCAACAAGTTGAAGCGTTTGTTGGGCTAACCTTCTGACGATGGGGATAGTTCTCGGGTTATTGCATACCTCCTTGAGCAGCGGGAGTCCTTCTTCCTTCTCCAGAAGTTTACAGTACTTGGAAGCTGGAAAATGCAAGCCAAAAATCAATGTGAGTCAGACAAACTTACTTTGTACCTTTGAAACACGAAAATCTGCGACGCAGGACAAAACTGAGTTTTGAGGACTAAGACCAATACCTGTAGGTCTGAAAGGTAGACCAGGCCTCAAATTTAATCCACAACACCCTCAGTAAGTGCAAGGCTGCCCTGTGCTTTTACTCCGGTGCCCTTTGCAAGGCTGTCCTGTGCTTTTACTCCGGTGCCCTTTGCAGTGCTGCCCTGTGCTTTTACTCCGGTGCCCTTTGCAAGGCTGCCCTGTGCTTTTACTCCGGTGCCCTTTGCAGTGCTGCCCTGTGCTTTTACTCCGGTGCCCTTTGCAAGGCTGCCCTGTGCTTTTACTCCGGTGCCCTTTGCAAGGCTGCCCTGTGCTTTTACTCCGGTGCCCTTTGCAAGGCTGCCCTGTGCTTTTACTCCGGTGCCCTTTGCAAGGCTGCCCTGTGCTTTTACTCCGGTGCCCTTTGCAAGGCTGCCCTGTGCTTTTACTCCGGTGCCCTTTGCAAAGGTACAACTTCCTCAAATAAGTGCCCCTTACCAAGTGCCCCTTTCAAGAGTGAAGTTCTAAGGCCGTGTCCGAAACGGCGACTTCGGCTACAGCTACGGCTAGATTGCGCGCGTCTGCTATTCTTCAACACTGGTAGATGCGCTGATCTAGACGTAGCTGTAGCCGAAGTCGTCGTTTCGGACACGGCCTTAGCCTGTTAGACTATTTAGGGAGATAAGATTAAAATAAAACAAAGCAAAAACAATGTGGCAAATGCATCTACATGTCTGCTGATGGCAACATTTTCTGAAACAAAAACCCAGAAGGGACTGTGAAACTTACGTGAGACGGTGCATAGGTTGGCGAGAGCCCACACAGCCCAGTGTTGTACGACCGGTGTATGCTCAACCAACAGCAAGCGGAGGATAGGTCCAAAGGATCTGAAGGGATCAGACATCAATATGTTAGGCCAAGTAAAAAATAAAAAACATGTTTCGCGTCCCCGCCCGCTTCCTTTTTACAGGCCGCCTCCTTTTTTATTTTATTTTTTATTTTATATTTTTATGCACATTATTATTATTATTTTTTTTTAAATAGGGTTATTTTAAATGATCTCAGCAAAACAATCTGAATGTCTTGTCTGAATGCCTCGACTAAATTGTTTCATTTATGTTTTGTGTATTTCAGAAGTAGAAAAAACAATGGATATTTGACATTTTAACAAAGAATGGCGGCCATCTTGAAATAAAAAATAAAAAATAAAAAGCCCCTCTTCCTCCTTTTTTTGAAAAACCCGGACGTGAAACATGTTTTTTTTTACTCGGCCTTATGCCACAAATTATCAGACAAGAGAGGTGCATGGAGTCTTGGGCCATGGAGGGAAAATATACACCTGAGTATAATTTCCCAAAGAGCTAAAGATTGATCAGAACTGCAAATCAATCACAGTTGCTTAGTAAAGTGTGATGTCACAACACAAATCACTATGGTAATGCAGACAATTTGTCCTTACAATGAATTGTATTGTCTTGTGAAATCAAGCCTAGGGCCCGGTAGCATAGAGCTGCAATTCAGCAGAGAAACCAGTCACACATTGCAAAATATGTGAAATGGTAATTTGGTTGGTAATCTCAGTCTGGTAATAAACATTTTGATGTGCCTAGCTAATTTTTGTACTTGAAGGCAGAGGACACTATTGGTAATTACTCAAAATAATTATTAGCATAAAACCTCACTTGGTGACGAGTGATGGGGAGTGGTTGATGGTATAAAACATTGTGAGAAACAGCTCCCTCTGAAAGTGACATAGTTTTTGAGAAAGAAGTAATTTTCAAAAAATTTGATTTTGAGACCACAGATTTAGAATTTGAGGTCACGAAATCAACCATCTAAATGCACACAACTTCGTGTGGCAAGGGTGTTCATTCTTTCATTATTATCTCCCAAATTCGACGACCAATTGAGCTCAAATTTTCACAGGTTTGTTATTTTATGCATAAGTTGATATACACTAAGTGAGAAGACTGGTCTTTAAGCAGCTCTAAGAAATTGGCTGAGTTAAAGAATTTCAGAGATATAGCTACTCATAGCCCCTCACCTATAGTTGATATTCCTCTGTGTGTTCAACTCCCAGGAGTCGATGGCTGTGGTCATCTGTTGCAGGACCTCACATCGTTGAGGGTGCTCGATGCTCCAGGTGGACGGACCATCGGCAGCGATGTGGGCGAGGGTACCTGCAGCGTTGTAGCTTACCTCGATACCGTCGCTCCAATCCCCAAGGAGCTCCCTAAGTATGAGAAAGAAACGTCTTAAGAATTGTCATCAAATATCGTGGGTAAATATGGTCCTAAAGATTTCTTTACAATCCACACAATTATGAAAATTAGCCACTAGACACTATTGGTACCGTAATTACTCAAACTAATTGTTAGCACAAAAACTTACTTTTTAACGAGCAATGGGGAGATGTTGATAGCATAAAACGTTGTGAGAAACGGCTCCCTCTGAGGTAACGTAGTTTTTGAGAAAGAAGTATTTTCTGACTAAAATATTTGAGTTAAATTCGAGACTAGCATCTGAAAGCACATAACTTGTGCGACAAGGGTGCTTTTTCTGCCATTATTCTCTCGGAACTTCGACGACCAATTGAGTTTCAATTTTCACAGGTTTGTTACTTTATGTAATATGTTGAGATACACCAAGTGAGAGGACTGGGCCCAATTTCATAGAGCTGCTTAAGCACAAAATTTTGCTTATGCAAAAAATTCATTGCTTAGTAAAATCAGATTACCGGCCAAGACCCCACTCAATTGTTATGCTAAGTAAACAACAGCTAAATACTAGTCATAAGCAATGTATATGGCATGACATTTTGGCCAGTAACATGTGTAAAATAAGCGAGCTATTTTCGTGCTTAAGCAAATTTTTCGCTTAAGCAGCCCTATGAAATTGGCCCCTGGTCTTTGACAATTACCAAAGGTGTCCAGTCCCTTTAAAGAGAGGCTCCAAGGTCAAATTCAGTTTTGTAATCCAAACATTTTCAAATAGATGGGGTCCTTATGAACGTGAACAAAAACATTACAAGTCTCAAAACTCATGTTAAAATAATGTGGGTGAAATTAAATTTATGATCACTATCTTAGCCTTACATGAAGACTGATGCATAATTCATGAGATGTGGGCGGAGTCCTTGGACCTCAGCGACGTTACCGATCAATCCCATCATATTCCTAAGAAGCTCTGGTTTGTCTGGGAATGCCTGTTGGAGCAGTCATAGGGAGAGATACTGGTTAGCCAATTTAGAGTTCAGGATTAATGTAGGTGTTAAAGCTAGGGGGACTGTTTTTGTCAACAACGGAAATTTTAATGTCCAAAATTTACATTTAGGCGATCTTTGTAGATTCAAATTTGTCAACATAGTTTTAGCAAGTGAGAGTTCAGGAATAATGTAAGTATTACACGTCAAGTCTGCGTTTGGTTTTTGTCAACAACAGAAATTCAAATGTCCAATTTGAAAATTCAAATTTTCCACCCTTAATTTTGCCCATTACCATCTTTATAACAAGTAGGCTTTCGAATACAAGTTGGCAAGTGTTGTGACACTTAGCTGACAGAAACACCAACAAGAGATAGTGGAAGACAAGAATTGTGTTGCTTGTTTTCCTTTGCACGTGAAAATCTAAACTAACTGATAAACTGACCTCTCTGCATCTGATGAACAGTTCCATTCCCTTGCCGTCCAAAAACATCTGACAGTTGTCAGCAGTTTCATCTGTAGAATGATTAGATAAAACCAAGGAACCAAGACCATAAATATACAAGATTAATGAGTATTTATCGGTTACTGCCACCGATTTCACCAAACTCCTAGTTAGGATGCGTTTTAGGACGCTTTTCTCGTCCTAACTCGAGATAGGAATAATCCCAGCGTTTCTTGAAATCGGCTGCAGGTCAAAGTTTAAAGGTATAGCCACAGTTACATTTGTTGTCACTGTAACATTGATTTATAGACAACATTACAAAGAAAGATGGAATGAAAGTCACATGTGCAACTTTCAGCTGAATACAGTGTCTACTTGCTGAGAAAACAGCAACCAGCTGTGAAGGCTCATTCACAAGAATGTTGAATCGATCCTCATTTAGCGACATTCACAAATGGACACCAACCCTCAGAAATCTGAGAAACAATTCACGCATGGCTTTCGTTCATCTACAGATAAAACCAGACTTACTGAGCACAAAGTTTTCCAACGCACTCTACAATCCGCTGCTGATCAGACATTGAGCTCAGCAACATCACTTCAGATGTTAAAGAAAAGGCCTACAATTTAATTTGTTTCACCCAGCTTTATCAACCGCTGTGATCTAAATGAAACAGCGGTATATAAATGCCTTTTGTATTGTATTGTATTCTTTCATTATTTTCATGCAACTTCGATTATCAAATGAAACCAAGTTTTGAAAGGTTTGTTGTTTTATGCATATGTTGAGATACACAAATTGAGAAGACTGGTCTTTGACAATTACCAATAATGTCCAGTCCCTTACACCATTGATATCATGTACTATTGTCAATCACCTGTTACATTCCACAGGGTGCTCCACGCTGTCTCCATGACCTCATCACACCTGTTCCTCTCCAGCCTATCCGTAATCAGACTCAGCATACACTATGGAAAATGAACCAATTATCTTATAATTGTCAATCATCGACAAGGGGAACATACTGGCTTTGTGAGGTGTTGTTTTAACACTACACAGTGTGGACCTGAGAACAAAAGAGGTCCACATAATGTCGGGACTTGAAACACTATGTGGACATCAAAACAACATCTACAATGTTGAATTATGTAATTTTCCATAAGTGTACAGAACAAAGGTATGTCCACACAGTGACTGCAACACTGAGCTTTGTTTGTGTGAGTAGGTATACACGGGACCTATAGCTAAAGAGATAGGGTCCACAGTTCGGGGAAAGGTCCAGTTTGAAAACGTGTACAAAACTAATGGGAGATGTTGGCAAAAAAAATAACAAATTTTAAAAAAAGAGGGACAATAGGGGGTCCACGGTTGCAGATGTTTACAAGTTTTGGTAGGTGTGGGGGATGGGGGAGGGGGGTTACTAATGACGATGTGGCATTTCAGATTGAAGCTTTAAAATGAGAGAGTTTGAGTTCTCACCTTAATGATACCTAGTCTTCCTACAAGCAGTTTCTGCTCTCCTTCCACATGGCAGACAATAGAGTTACACATGTGAACGTAAATCCTCTGCAGGAGACCGTGGGGATCTTCCGTCTGGGCTAACTTTACCAGGTTCTTGACGACGCGTTCAAACTGCCAGCGGAATTCATCCGGGATGCGGAAGTTTAAGAGGGTGAGTCCACAGTTCTGGAGGAGTGTCATGCTGTCTGTTATCGTCTCTATTGCATCCAGGAGACATGTTATGATTGCTCTAAAAAAGAAAGAAAAAAAGAAAGGAAAAAAAACAGTAATTGCAGTGGTGCCATGGATTGCTGTCATGCTGTCTGTTATCGTCTCTATTGCATCCAGGAGACATGTTATGATTGCTCTAAACTATAAATAAAAAATAACAAAAATACATGTGTTTGTATGTGTTTTTTCATGTTTGCTGGCAAATAAAATGAAATGAAATGAAGTGCCCTGAGCCTCTGCAAGGTTTTAATTAAACTTACATTTTCCCTATAGAAGTGCCCCTTACCGGAGGACAACTGCTTTGCCCATTCAAGAGCAAAGTTAAAGGCCTGCCCTTACCCGAACCCAACCTTTGATCTCATATTTTAACATAGGTATTTGAAAACAGGTAGCTAGCTTACTGTCTGTGGTGTATGCTGAGTTGATTGTTGTAAGTACCTCTCGTCAGATGATACAAGGAGGCGCTGGAAACAAAAAATGAGCAAACATTCATACAAATTCACAGGAGTCAAACTGGCCATCTCATCGCCTGGGCCAAATTTCACAAAACTACTTAAAGCACATAAAGAAGCCAAGCCAAACAAAGTTATGTTTGCCAGAATATGGTTACCAGCCAAACTACCATGTCACATAAACAATCTGTGACTGGTATCCTGCTAACTTCTGCTAAGCAAAAATCAATAAATATTGATGAATTTTTGTTTGCTAAGTAGAAAGGAGCAGGACGCAGTCATAAGTTGTACATGTGAGTAGTGTGGTTGGTTTGACTACTAACCTTACTCAGTCAGCAGAAAAGAGTCAACAAAACATGCATAATTTTCAGCATGTAAACACATTGTCACTTATTTTAGTAGTATCAACCAAAACCAGCTGATGCACTTTTTTTTTAAAATAGGTTTTCTTGAATATTACATCATTTCAGAGGGAAGTATTTCACAGAATAAATGGTTCTCAAATGAACTTTTTGTAATTAGTACAACATAAACAATGTTACAGAAGTTTGCACAGTCGTTTTGCTGTCAGTCTGTATCTTAGTCGGGCTGTCTGTTTGTTTGTCTGTTTCTTCCCTACCTTCCTGACACCTGGACCTGGTTATCTCTTGGGCAGTACCTCATTGCGGCCAAGATGAGCTATTTTGGGGTAAAATCATAAAAAACAAACAATTTAACCATTCATTTTTCAAATTGACACTTTGGTCGAATTCCTACTAATTTCTACTAGACCGTCACCTTCAAATGGTTTACAGGAAAGTGCGCCTTATAAATGCTGTATTGTTATTATTACTAGTATTATTATTACTATTATTTAACCACTTGGCCTTGACACGTAATGAAGGACAAAAGGTCAAAGGTTAACAGTAACAAGTGTCATGACCAGGAACCCACACCCTGATGAATCAGCAACCAAAACAGGAGTCCGATGCACCAAACCACTTGACATTGACATGCCATGAAGGGTTAAAGGTCAAAAGGTTATCAGTAAAATTACCTCCACTGCTCTGGATGGATTGACACACTCGACGGCACGCAAGAGTTCAAAGAAACTGTTCAATCCCTCAAGGAGGTACGACCTTCTCTTCAGGTACACCTCAATAGTATTCAGAATCTGATCCTCGCTGAAGACGCCAGCTACCTGAAAACATCAATCAAAATTGTGAACCTTCAAGGTTAAGAAATGTTCATAAGTATTTCATCCTTGAAGTTGACTAGAGCAGGCTAGTCGAAACATTGAGACAAATTATAGAACTCACTCCATGGCAGTGAAGTTGTTTAAAATAAGAACATCCCCGATCCACTAAGTAATTGTCTTGATTTTTCTACCTCCCCAGGTAGCACTTAATAAGCAGGACAGTTCTTTTCAGAACTAAGAATTCCAAAGTCTACTACTCGACAGTACAACAAGTAGCAATACAGAACATGTCTTGTTTTGGGGTTTGGTCTTTTTGCCCCAACACCTACAGTCTTGGTCTTGGATAGTTGAGGTCTTAAAACCTAAAATGGGAGACTTTGGGACACTAGGTGGCAGCAGACTTACCAGGTAAATTTCCATTGCTTACATAGTTCTGAGCATGCGCAAATGACCGAGAACAATGGATTTTACCTGGTAAGTCTGCTGCAACCAAGCATCCCCAAATTCTCCCGTTGTCCCAATGTGAGTAAATCCTGTTTCATACTTCCTACGAATGCAATATGAATTCACTTCACATTCGCAGGAAGTATGAACCGAGCTTAAAGACTAACCTTTATGGCTGGAAGGTGTTCCAACTCACTCTCGTCCAACCCTAACAGTCCAAGAAATTCCAACGGTTTGGATAAACCACGGAGGCCTGCAATGCTGCACTTCATCCTCTGTGTGTCCCCATCTGCCCCTTGATATACGGAATCTTCATTCTCCACGGTGTCTGTTTTGTCTTTAAGTTCAACTTCATCCAGAGAGATGTGATCTTTTGTCTCCTCTCTGCTCAAGGAAATAAAAAACAAACAACAAAACTTCAGTGTCAAAAACTGTGAAACAACGAGCCAAATAACTATTGACTATTCATGCCTTATGCTATGGTGTCCAATGCTTCTGCTGTCAACAAGGTTCCAATACAAACTATTTCCCATAGAGGTGCCCCTTACCAGACGAACAATAATTGCTGAGCCCCTCCAAGAGCCAAGTTCAAGGCCTGCAGAGGCAATAGACCTTTTCGCAAATACCGGGGCGCGCGCGTAAAGCTAGGAATTAGGTGCATTGTGGTCTTGCTGGTATCCAAATTTGATCCATATATATCCCACAATGCACCTCATTCAACAGTCTGCGCGTGCGCATTGGTATTTGCGATAAGGTCTATACAGCCTTGGGTGCAGCTATTGTGATGACCTGTTGACCAGGAGATTCAGGAGTTTTTGAATCAAGACAATAAAAAAAAAACTACAAACAACTTCTCACCTGTGTGTTGTCGTCTTTCCTGCCTCGATGAAATGGCCAGAGATGTCAAGCGAGCTCAGATGAGGCAACGATTTCACCATCGTCTTCAAGAAGCTATTTGTCAATGTCAAAGGCAAGTTGGAATCCGCAACGGATATGTCCAAATGCCTGCAAGAAAAATGGTATTATGCCACAATGAGGTCAGATGGATAGTAAAGGTCAATGTAAGGTCAGACTGATAGTTAAAGTCAAAATGAGGTCAAATGGATAGTTGAGGTCAATATAAGTTCAGATAAATAGTTGAGGTCAATAAGGTCAGATGAATAGTTAAGGTCAATATAAGGTCAGATGGATAGTAAAGGTCAATATAAGGTCAGATGGATAGTTAAGGTCAATATAAGGTCAGATGGATAGTTAAAGTCAATGAGAGGTCAGATAGAAGACCAAAATTGAAACATCAATTTATGAAGTACCTTAGCTCCTTTAGTGAACATAGAAAGTCTGGACCACTCGATACCAAGTTACAGTCATGCAGTACTAACGACCGTAGCTGAGCACTCAAGGGTCTCAAGAACGTTAGGTCGTCGCCCTTTAATAAAACTCTTGAGAGGTCTAATGACACAAGGTTAACCAGGGGTTGGAGTAGCCTCTCGAGCTGATCAGTGCTCAGCTCAGTGAATCCAATGTTTAAAACACGAAGATTCTCCAAAGGAAAATCACAGAGGTCGTGTCCGAACCCAGCTAGAAGAAGAACGTTCTTGCTGATATCCAAGACTTTAAGTGACGTCTGTTTAAATAAATCGGGCAGGCATTCAACCGTGAGTTCTCGACAGTTACTTATGTTAAGTTCAAATAGTTTATGACGAGCCAACGATGCGATGGTTCGGTTGGAGATGTTTGATCGGTTCAGGTTCACACGTTGAAGGGCCACTTGGTCCGTGTTGCAAAACACTGACATCAGGTCATCCATCTTGTCCCTCTCAAGGGCTTGGTCGCAGAGTCTTGCCACCATAAGGTCAGCAATATTGGAAGGGATGAAGACATCTTTAAAGACGGTAACTGGTGTCTTGTCGGGGCTGACGACAGTGCAGAACGTCTCAATGTGAGTGATGCAGTATTCGATGAGGAGATCCAGTAACTTGGGGGCGGTGAGAGGAGGGGAACTGACGGCCATTGTGAAACATCAATAAGTTACGTTTCCATGGTAACAACCAAAACTGTTCATCTGAAAAAGTTAAGATTTTTTTTTTGAAATCCAAGTGAATATTAAAGGTTAACGTTGACACATCAAAAGATGTGATTTAATCCAGTTTTTAGGGATGAAATTAAGTAACAGAGAGTGATGTTTTGAACACCAACAAGCCGAATGTAGAATTAGTACACTTGCGGACGTGTTTTGTAAAAATCACTTTAGAGAGTTGGCTCCGAGACCATAATTTCTTTTCTAAGAGGAGCCATCACTCCTTCCCACCCCCCCAAAAAAGTATACAACATGCATGTATCATCAGCAATGAATTAATACTTAATCGCTGACATAATAACACTTTTAAAAAGTAAACAATTTGAGATCACAAACCATTCCCATTAATATTATTATTGACAGATCAATTAGTTTACCTTTTATTTATACATTTATTTATAAGTCAAAGCAAACAAGTATTTATGTTCATTAATTACATCTGACATGAAATAATTAAACAGTTCATTAAAAACAAAATAACACTGCCATTGGGGATACTCAACAAACTAGACAAAGGAAACTAAAAAAGACGAAACCCCAACACATTACACAAGTAAAGGAAATATAATTTAAATGCCATCGATCATAGAGTCCTTACTCTATGTGCATCGATCAATCAATACTATTTTGGAATTGTTTTCATTCACTGATTCGAAAATTAGAAGACAATCAATACAAATCATTTGTTGACAGACAAGTTATAATTAGATGTATTTGAGCTTTGGGTCTCATTTTTGTTGTCAGCCACGTCAACAAACTTTTTCACTGCTTTGCTAATCTGCATTCTGTGAGTGTTACTGTTAGCGAAATTGAAAAACAAGAACTTAGTTAGTAGATTAGAAGTAACATCCCGGACTGAAGAAGTTTACAACAGTTGTGTTAAAATCTGCCTGACTTTTGCTCGTTATTCCTGATTATAGAGAAATAAGGACCTTTAATCAAAATATTACCACACAATTAAAAAATGTACAAATATGTCAAGATCAATCACAAACAATCACTTGGCCTTACCTGAAAAAACAACAACAGCGCATTCTGGACTTTCGTGATTTGACATGTGAACTATGGTACCCGACGTGTGATAGAGCAGCGTAGGTTTTCACTAACACTGATAAGCCAATGCCGTAAATACACGAATTGAAAAAAAATATGACAGGGACCCGTCTATCAGAAGATGTGGGCGGGGCCAAGAGTTTTAAAAGAGAGGGATTCGATTAGTCGAGGGAGTGAATACTTTATAAATAATCTCAAGATACTAGGGTCCCTTCCCACCTGTGATAATTTAAGGGTAAATAATAAATAGAGAACGTGAACAAAATTCGCCTCTTACTTTTTATTGTAAAATTCTTCCTCCCCTGAGTGTCTGGGGAGGGGTAGAAAACCTCCTCCCCTGATATGATGAGCGGGCTGCTCATCTTATAAATGCTCAAACAAAATGGGAAAACGTAGGCATAGGCCCTGTTTTCACATAATATTATACTTATATACAATGTTAACAACAAGGTTAAATGTTTTAATTGATTGAAACAATACATATATGGGGGAAAACTTCCTTCCCAATCCCACCCCATTTTCAAAATGTTGGTTTTTGGTGAATCCTTACATTACATCCCGCTTCATCACTGACACTTGTTCAGCAGAGCAAAGCGGTTCAGAGATCCAGGGACTTGGGCCCACCGCTGCCACACGTCAAGCCATGGAGGTAACAATCTACAAACACAAGAAAACATTCCCGGTACTATTAGTTAAATACTGAACTTAACTTGATAAATCAATTGAATTTAATTTGTTTTACCAAAAATTAATTGAGATCGCCAACGATGAGGAGATGTCACATACTACGTCGGCTCATCTAATTTACATATTCATATTGTAATTCGCAGCCCGACGCCATATTGGATTTGCGAACGCAGAAATTGTTGTTCGCAGATAGCTACAAAGCAAGGATTGATCTTCGAAAATCGTAGCCATCCTTGTGAAAAAACATTAATTGGCGATTCTTACTATCGCTTTAGTTATTCCCAACTGAACAGGCAAGGGTAAGTTTGTATTTACTGTATTTAGAAATGTGAAATTTAGCCATTGTATTTGGATGGTTCAAAAGGAATTGATATCCGAAACCTGCTAATTGTGCATTGTGTATGTTGGTTTACGTGCAATTTTATTAAACCGGAAAATGCCCTGAAATATTTCGGGTATTATCGGAAGATCTTTCTTTGTATTCAGATATTACTTACGTGTTAGCTTACTGATAAGTTACAGCATTGTTGCTTATTAATTTTTAGTGGTTTTGGACTGCATTTTGGATTTGGACCACTTATTTGTGTGAACATTGTCTTTTATTTTTTAAGTTTTGAAAAAAAAAGTACTTCGAAACATGGACACTGACACATAGCAAAATCAATTGGAGTTGGCTAACGCTGGCGACTGACGTTAAGTTTCATTGTTCAAAGGCTGTGCACTCTGAAACACTCTTCTTAACTGATGCTAGTTTGTTTAAAAATGAACTTGAAGCATTTTGCCATGTCAGTGTGTGTTTTGTTAAAAATTTAAAAAACTCAAATAAATGTTGAGCTGAAAAATTTACAAATTCTGCAATTGCCGAATTATTGTCTCTGTCTGGAGTCTGTTCAGTGTTCTTAGACTTAGTTGACTAACTAAACTAAGCCTGGTCCTTACTTCACAGCTCTTTTTTTGGCAGCGAATATTTTGTGTGAGTTCAACAGTAAACTCATCCGCACTGTTTGTTGTGAATTTGTGACGTAAAAAAGTACATCGCGTGTTTGCATTTGCAGGAAGTATGAAATGTACCAGGCTAATGCTTTTGTTCATTCAATTCATTTGAATTGATTGTGCATTGTGGATTTATTATTAACACCTGTTAATAAGTTATATTTTTATATTCCCAAAGTTTTATTATTAAGTTTGTTGTTTTATACAAAACACTACCATGCAGATCGTAGCATTCCTTGTTGGGAAAAGTTTCCGTATGGCGCCACCACTTTTTCATTCGATATAAAATATTTACCTGATTGATATATCCCTTTTTGTAAAAATGAGTGAAAAAGTGGTGGCGCCATACGGAAAGTTATCCCCTTGTTGTATATATAGCCAACGTTATAGTGGATTTTTGTTGTTGGTGCATAGCGAGTGGTAGCCCTTCTAGGCCTATCATTAAAATCAACCAACACGCTGTGCATTTGAATTTTGCTTTAAACCACTTCGCGTGGCGTTTATGTCCCGGAGTTTTTCTGGACTTGCCAGTGAATGGCAGACGGTGTATTTCGACTGCATTAACTTTAGGAGTCCCTAAATTTGTTGCCCTCAGCTGAACTTTTGACATGAATTATCACATTGACATTCCATTATGTGGCCTGCTACCTTGCTACGCTTCATTTCATCTGTAGAAGATAATATATGTGAATGCTTTTTCTTCTTGACGTTTGCCTAGAACTGGTTGCCTGTAAATTGCCCCAGGTGACATGGCTCTAAGTTTTATTCCTCATGTTGTATTTCAGAGTCATTGATTCATTACAGATGAGATTTTAAAGTTTCATTACAGATGAGATTTTTAATGAACCATCTCACGTGGACGAGTGCAAGTTCTCCGTTAGCTTCCTCAAACACCAATTTCGTGTTTTTCTTTGACAGGGGCAACTTGCTTGTTCCGTGGGTAGCCATTACAGCCCGATGACACACGCACCAGAATGTCTGAAAGGTCGGCAGCAACAAGTAAAGGGAAGGATGGCAAGCAAAAATACTCATCTCTCAATCTCTATGATACATACAAAGGAAAGAGTGTAGAACCCCAAAAGGCAACAAGTGAGTTTAAATACTTTGTCTCAAATGAGAATATATCTCAAAGTTTTGAAATGATTCCTTGTTTCCTTGAACTCGGTTTTATGATCAGGCTTACCTTGCCATGTGTATACATTTTAATATGCAAATAGTTTGCAAACAGATGTCTCTAGTTACCTCGCATGTGGGAATTTAGTTTATGTTGGAAGCTTTACAACAAAAATATCTTGTTGCATGGAAGGGGAAATGGAGCTAAGAAATAAAAAAAAATTTAAAATAAAGTGACTGTCAAATTTTATTCTTGATAGTTTAGACACGTGAGGTAACCAACGATGGTGTACATTTGACATCAAAAATTCAAAATTTTATTTTATTAAGTTTATTACATGTGGATAGTTCTAATTGAATTTTGGTGAGGTAGTTTACAATCTTTTGTTTATTTGTCCATTTACAGCAAGCCATGGACGTGGATTGCAAAGTCTCGGTAAAGTTGGTACAGCACGTCGCATGCCCCCTCCTGCAAACCTTCCAAGTTTAAGAAGTGAAAACAAAGGAAACGACCCCAACGTTAACCTCGTACCCCAAGGTGGATCAGGATGGATCGGAGGCAAAGAGAAACCAGAAAGGTAAGTAACCTCTGCTACTCACTGTCATGATTTTACATTTTGCATTGCCTTACTTAAAAGTATCAAGGGGTGTCGTGGCAAAGCGGGTAAGAGCATCGAACTCAAGCTCTGGTGTTTTTGTACAGTAGGTTGGGATTCGTGTTGCTGGCGTGACACTTGTATCCCTAAGCAAGACACTTAGAGCTAAAATTGCTTCTCTTCACCCAGGGGTAAACTTGAGGGCAGAGATGGTTCCTGAGATTAATGTATAAGCGCCTTGGGGTCCAGTTATGGATGTAAGCTTTGTAAGCGTTATTTATTATTATTATTATTATTATGAATTAATTAAATGGCGCAGTGACCAAGGTTGATATAATGATGGAATCGCTTTGAAACGCCCTTTGGTTGTGTAGAGTGTATTTAACAACCGATTACTATTGTTACTACTGGGATTATGTGCTTTTAAAAGCTGTGAAATTGGCCCTTGATTGATTTGATCGCCATCTGATGGTTTTATGTCTTTCAATGTTCCCTAATGCAGTTCTGCAGGAGATCAGAAAACACCCAATACCAATACCCCATCAGGACCAAGCACATCATCAACAGCAGCAGCACCAGCGGCAGCAGCAGCCCCAGCACCGCCTGTAGTGGCACCAGTCCAGTCCAATGTAGAGAAACAAACGGGTTCAGCTTCATGGAAAGCCGGTGCTCCGAGTGTATCCGAAGGTAAGAAGGGTTTTGTAAACAAGAAATGTAGTATATGAACATTGATTTGAGTGACTTTTAAAGTCGAAAGTAGCAACAACATTGGTGGTTGACGTCTCTGTCTGTGAGTTGAGCCATTCTCGCTAGGGTAGTGTATTTACTCTTCCCATTATTTGCACTGACTTTCATGCTCTGAAAGGATCTATACATCATTCGTTTACAAAATTCACCATATCTTTACTCAAGATCACCACAGTCGCATAATATTCCCTTCCAAAGCAACGCAATATGTTCTTACGATTGTTCTATCATGTTGAAATGAGTAGTTTGAATCAAAGTATTACCTTGGAGTACGTTAAGTTGGTGTGAAAAATCATTAGGCCTCTTGCAAAACTTCCTTTTTACGCACATAGAACAGGTAACATACAGTTATTTGCCTCTTTTGGCCTCGGTGAGGGAGCTGTTAGAGATTTTAAAAACATACGCAAGGGGTCTATAATAAGGTGCCCAGTTCGTTCACTATGAACACATCAAAATGATAAATTGAACACTTTGCCAAACTACATAAAAGGGTGGCCTAAAGATACCTGAAACACCCCTCTAGTACACACTATGGTTTAGATGGCTTGAACTCTTAGTTGACATGAAACAAAGGGATCCATCCATCTATGACATGCATGTATAGTAACAGATGAAGCAACATTCAACCACGACATCGTGACTCATAACAGATGAAAATTGGAACTTCCCATTGCGTGGACTGAACCACAGAAATGACTAGTTGGAATTTCCCTTCAGCAGTAATGCTGTCATGTTGAGAGACAAACTTGATTTAAAGACAAATTATATTTTAATCTTTAGTGCAAGATATTAAAATCAATTAGGTTGTTCATTGTCAAATTTCAGGCACAAATTAGCTTAGCACAGCATAAGTATGCTTACCAGCATTAAGATAATCAGCCAAAATACCATTCCACATGTAAAAACTCTGACTGGTATCCTTCTTATTTTTGCTAAGTAGAAAACTGTTTAGCAATATTTGCTATTTAAACAGCTCCATGAAATTGGGCACAAGTCATTTCAATAGTAGAATTGAGTAAATATTATTTAAGAGAAGATTCAATGACTTTGGAACATGTAATTAAAAGAACAACATGGACAGGATACATACAGTTGTCTCTTCGTAGACAGTCAGTCAGATTAAAATTCAAACGGTGCAAAATCCTATTCAAAGGAAATGATCACAGACTTTGTAGGATTTGATACTGTAGGCCTAAATATAGATAGACACGACCAGCGACCTGAGTCATGTGACTCGTAGTTGGTTTACATGTATAAAGTTACCAGCCAAAATACCATGTTAAGTACATCAACTAGCTGGTTTCATACACATTTTTACTTAGCAAAACATTTGTCAGCACTCTTTTTTCACTTAAAGGCAGTGGACACTATTGGTAATTTTCACAGACTAGCCTTCACAGTTGATGTATCTCAACATATGCATAAAATAATTAACCTGAGAAAATTTGAGCTCAATCGGTCATCGAAGTTGCGAGATAATAATGAAAGAAAAAAACACCCTTGTCACACAAAGTTGTGTGGGTTTAGATGGTTGATTCTAAATCCTAAATCTGAGGTCTCAAAATCAAATTTGTGGAAAATTACTTCTTTCTCGAAAACTATGGCACTTCAGAGGGTGCCGTTTCTCACAATGTTTTATACCATCGACCTCTCCCCATTACTTGTTACCAAGTAAGGTTTTATGCTGATAATTATTTTGAGTAATTACCAATAGTGTCCACTGCCTTTAAAGCCTCTCTATACAATTTGGCCCAGGACATGCAGGTTATCTGTATCAGAGCAACACTTACTCAAATTGCTGTACATCTTGTAAGAAGCCAGATGATGTAGAGATTGGATGAGTTAATGATTCTGTTTGAAATCTGCAATGTGAAAATGGATTTTCCTTCTTTGTTTGTAACAGTAAAACGATTAAACGCCCAACCTTTTTTTCTAAAGAGCTGCTTTAAAATTCGCTGCTTAGGAAAAAAATGAACAGGATACCAGTCACAGATTGTACATGTGACATGTTTTTGCTGGTAACCTTATTCCGGTATGCATAATTTTGTTGTGTTTAGCTACTTTTTGTGCTTGAACAACTATATAAAATTGGGTCCAAAATTAAAATCCTGTAACACTAGTATATTAATGAATTTCTTAAATTTAAATTTATGTTTGCACAGGCAAAAGTGTTCAAGGTGGACAAGGCGGCGGTCACGATGGGTTCCAGATGGAGTTCCCTACACTGAGAGCGGGTGCAACCCCTGCGGAACCACAACGCAAGGAAGCGCCCAAGGAGGTTCAATATGGCCCGGGACCAAGCCTACGTCCACAGAGTAAGCAAACAATTAGTACAAAATAACTCGGAGAAGGTCATTTTACAGCATTGGGAGAGGTGACGAAATAGTCACAGACAGTGTTCACGTTTTGTGTGATCAACCATGTACATGAAATAGTAAACCTATGGAAAAATAAATAAAAATGTAACCACATCTTCCTTATTTTTGTCTTTGTCTTTGTAAAAACATTGTTATATATATTACACCGTCAAAATTGTTAAAAAGGAAAGACACCATGGTCTCCTGCTTAAATAGCAAATCTTTACACAGAATTGTAGTTTAACAGACACATGAAATATTAATCAAAAGGAAGCATTATACGTTGAAACAAAATATTACCAGTAATGAAAGTGATAAAATAATGATTCTGTCCGCCTTTCTACCTTCAGATGTTGCAAGCTGGCGAGAAGGAGGCAGCACCCTGAACAAAGCAACTGGCAGTGGGACGGGGGCGGGGGCGACAGGTCCCGGCGGGGAGGGAGAGGGTGGCCAGTCCAAGGACAAAGGCCCAATGAACCCTCCGATGGGGACTGGCCACCTACCACCTAATATGAACGGAGGGCAGGGAGGCCCCCTACCGCCAGGAGCTATGCCCCCACAGTTTAGGGGTATGATGCCTCCATTTGTAAGTAACATTTCATTTCTGCTAACAAAACTTTTGAAATAAAACTGTGTGTACTTTTGATGATGATGTTTCAAAGAGAAATGTTAAGATCAGATTTCACACTTGCAAATTTATCTTTTTGTTTTGAAAAACATCTCTCAAATTAAAATTGAGGTAATCCTTAAGGTGATCCTTAAGGTGATCCTGGAGCTGCCGTTTCCCAGGTTGGGTTATAAACTTAGGTGTGATCCCTGGTTATACATCATTAACAGGTTGTATGGCTTCTGACTGGCACCCGAACAAAGATATTGTCAAACTAGGGAGAGCCGCCAACATAACAACCGGATGGCTCAGTTGGTAGAGCTCTGTTCTGTAAACCCAAAGGTTGCTGGTTCAAATATTAATTAAAATTTACCCAGTCAATTTCCTTTGTGGTTTATTACTCGAAAATTAAATGTTCAACTGAATGCTATATTTTTAAACGGTGTACTTTTAAAGTGATTATCAAAACAACTTTTCCTTCTCTGTCCTGTAGATGTTTGGTAGGGGCGGATTCCCACCGGGTGGACCCCAAGGCCCAGGCGGGCCACACCCTGGACCTGGAGGACCACGAGGACCCTATCCCATGGGCTTCCCTGGAATGCAAGGACCCAGACAGGGATTTCCCCCACAGCAAGATCAAAGGTCAGTTATGTTTACCAACCACTAACCTATTGGTAGACTGCAAGCATTTTGTTTACCAGAATATTTTACCAGCCAAACTACCATGTCACAAGTGCAATTTGTGACTGTATTCTGCTCATTTCTGCTTAGCCGAAAATCATTCAGCTATATTTTCTTGCGTAAGCAGTTCTATGAAATCGGACCTAGGACTTGATTTCACAAAGCAGAAAGATCTGGTATCCTGAAAAGATTTGCTCAGCACTTTTTCCACTTGAGCAGCTCTTTGGAAATTAGTCCTGAACAGGCAGGCAATTAGTATCAGTGCTACGCTTGCTCAAATGGCGGTACTGTACATTGTTAAATAAACCAGATGATGTAGAGATTGGCTGATTTCATGATTACATCTATCCACTACCCATTACTGATGGCTTGTCTCCCAGTCCAGTCATATATATTGTGAATGGGAAATATTACTTTGTGAAACCGGCCCCTTGAGATAATTTTAATAGTTTATAACAACTCTCTCTCTCTTTATTTAGACAAATGAAACCAGGCGGTCCCGGCAGAGGGCCCCGAGGCGGAAATCAAGATCAGCGAACGTTGGGACGCTTTGAGAAGACGACGATCGTCAGCGAAGAGACCCTTCAGCAGCTGGACTCTCTGGACGTATCGGTCAAGAAGGCCGACGGTTGGGCCGGAGCACACGGTGAAGTGGACTACTCCGCTAAGCTGGTATTCAGTGATGAGGAAGAAGGTGGGAAGGGTCGAAGGTGAGAACAATCAACTTTGTAAACCTCCCCTCGTCGGTGATGTGATATCAAATTCATAAGAAAAGATGATGAAACCATTTAATAACCTCAGATTGCAGAGATGGGCTTTTAAAACCAAAGATAAATGTTAATATTCGGCTTCATGTTGCAAGTTTTTGAGCTCACATGCTTTGCACTCAGAGTTGAGTTTTTTAACCAGCCTATTGCATCAGGGGACATTCTTTGTGGCAGGACGGCTTTGTAGAGGTGCTGGTCACCTGTTCCTCCTCGCCACTCACTGGCTTGGAATTTATAAGCTATTTTGATTCATTGTTTCTTTATGTATCGATTTGTATATATATATTGTTATGCCAGTGTAACGTCTAATAAAATTAAACTAAAACTAAAACATCCCTGGACCTTCTTTCATTTTTGAAGACTTGAAGAGTAAAAAACTTATTTTTTTAGCAATTTGAAGGGCGGTCAGAGCAACTGATCAAAATGTTTAGTTGTCAACCACTGGTTCTTTTTCAGAACCAACGCCACTCAAAAAAAATGTACACGTGGTGCTACCGTGAACCTCGCCTAAGAATTTGAGTTGTCAGATGATGTCGATTTTCGATGAACGTGTGTTATGATTACACCTTATCCACTACCCATGACTGATGGCGCTCACATTGTGAGGGGAAAACAAAAATTGTGAAAGTTATTTTTATCTGATAAAAATCATAATTTTTTGTCTGGACTGTTTTTTCTGAATATAGAAGAGGCGGCAATGATCCTCATCTACAGCGAGAGCACGGAGGTCACGGGCCACCAAGAGATGACAACGTCGATGAGAGAAGATTGATGGATTCAGAAAGGGTGAGTAGGAATTGTTTTGGGGGCTGATTTAAAGGCACTGAACACTCAAAATAACTGTTAGCAATGAAGAGCTGTTGATAATATAAAACACGAGAAATGACTCCCTCTGAAGTAACATAGTTGTTGAAAAAGAAGTATTTTCTCACTCAAGTATTAGAAGAATTCAGGCCTGAAGCCTTTTTTAAGCATCTGAAAGCAAACATAGTTGTTTAACAAGAGTGTTTTTTCTTGCATTATTCTCTTGCAACTTAAATGACCAATTGAGTTCACATTTTCACAGATTTGTTATTGTATTCATATGTTGGGATACACCAAATGAGAATACTGGTCTTTGACAATTACCAAAGGTGCCCAGTGCCTTTATTCAGGCCAGTATACTAAAGGGGCTTTAATACACTGAGCAGCCAGATGATGTTGATTTGGATGAACGTACGTTATGATTACGCCTTATCCACTACCCATGACTGATGGCTAATAACACTGTATACTGTATCCAACATTAACCCTCCTCCTGTGTGACCGTTCAATATCATCCATTGTGGTTTTGAACAATAGATCAAACTATGTCAGCCTGCAATGTCTTGTGGTGATCCCATCTACGAAGTGAACACTTGAACACAGTTAAACTTGTTCAAATGGTTGGTTAACACATTGATAAAAAGCACAAAGAGTAAAGATAGATTCAACCTCTTTGAAGTGTTCCATGAGCTTGTCAAATCTTTAAAAAAATATAGACTTCAAAAACAAGGAATGATTCTCTGTTTTTAAGCTTTTTTTTATACATTGTTTGTCATCACAGGAAGACAACAGACAGCGCGAAAGACCGATGTGGTCTGGTGCCCCGCCTCAAAGCCAGATGCCGCAGCAGCCCCCAATGAACCGAATGGGACCAGGTGGACAGATACGTCCTAATGTAGAAGCACAGGTTAGCACACCTTTTGATCGTCTACTTTAAAATAATCTGGGCCCAATTTCATAGAGCTGCTTAAGAACAAAAAGTAGCTAAGCACAACAATTATGATTACCAGAAAAAGGTAACCAGCCAAAGAATAAATCACATGTCCCGTCTGTTGACGGGTACTCTGCCATTTTAAGCAGCTCTATGAAATTGGGCCGCTTGCTGAAATGGCTTTACTGTAGTCATCATATTAAGAAGCCAGATGATGTAAAGATTGGATGATTTCATGATTACACCTATCCACTACCCATTACTGATGGCTTGCCTCACTGTTAAAACATGTATATATAAACAAAACTGTCACTTCTTTATTATTTTCTCAATGAAACAGTTACACGCCCAACCCTAGTTTTTATCCATAAACCTTGGCCCAATTTCAAAGAGCTGCTTTAGCAGAAAGTAATGCTTAAAATTGTTCTGCTAAGCATAAAGGAGCAAGATACCAGTTATAAATTGTCATGTGACATGGTACCCTGGAGTGCCAGTCAACTCGCCCACCCCCCCCCCCCCCAGCAAAGTCACCCACTTTAAAGTCGCCCCCCTCACAAACAAACTGCACGCTACACTATTTATGTGGGGCACAAAATAGGGCCCTTGTGAACATCGAGGTGTAACCAGGCAGTATACTTTCAAAATCTGCTGTACTTCCTACCAAGTGTGTTCTAATTGCCATTTATTTGCATGACCATTAGTGGCATTACCAACCGTATACAGATCCTTTAAGGTTTAGATGCATAAATTATTAAGCCTTATTCTCAATATTTTTCAGGGTTGGAATCGTGGAGGTCATCCGCCATTTGATCAGAGGGGGCCGCCTCCTCCACAGGGTCACTATGCAAGGATGCATCCACACTACCAGCAACAAGGTCATGGTCCTGGTCATGGTCCTGGTCCTGGTCATGGGCAACCACCAAGTGGTCCACCACCACCCAGCGGCCCCCCGCCGAGCGGGCAACCACCCAGCGGTCAACCACCAAGCGGTCCCCCGCCTAGCGGTCCACCACCAAGCGGTCCACCACCCACTGGTCAACCACCCACTGGCCCACCACAACAAGGTGGCCCACCTCAACAAGGTGGCCCACCACAACAAAGTGGTCCACCACCACCAGCTGGTCAACCTCCCAGCGGCCAACCTCCAACTGGTCAGAATCAGGTGAGTCTACAACGATTGGAATTTTGGGGCCTGATTTCATACAAACTAGCTAAGCATAACAAAATTGTGCTTACCAGAAAATGGTTACTCGCTATTATACCATTTCACATGTGACCTTGGTCTTGTTTTATGCATCTAGAACGGGCAGTCAGATGATGTTGATTTGGATGAACTTATGTTATGATTACATCTATCCACTACCCATGACTGATGGCGCTCTGTTAATTCGGCAAAGAAGACTCCAAAATTGTCCCGTCTTTACAACTGGCACAAAATGGGGCCCTGTACACTTAAGTAAATCTTTCAATGTTCAGCCTAAAATTATGTGTGTTTTTTTTCAATTACAATTACTCACGGGAGACTTAAAAACTTAAATGTTGTTTTCGAAGTTATGTTTTGTTTTTATTAAAAAAATATAATTAATATTTTTTCCCTCATCCAGGGACCTAAGCCTCCTATCGATGAAGATGAAGATCGATGGCGCCAGCGTCGTCAAATGCAATCCAACGAGATGAACAAGAACATCGAGCGTGCTCGACAACGTCGCCTCGTCAAGGAAAAAGAGGAGCAGAACTCTGACCAAGAACGGAAAGCTGCCGCCCAGGAGAAGTTACGCAAGCTTGAAGAGCGCATCGGCAAGAGGGAGCCAGAGAACGAGGGCGGTGCAGGAACTGGTGAGGAGCGAGGAGGTGATCTCGGACTACCCCGTGACGGTGGGAAGAGGCAACGGACGGAGAGTGGAAGCAGTGATGGGTCTGGGCCGAGACAGGGAAGAGAAGGTAGAGGTAAGTTTTTGAAAGTCAACCCTAATCCTGACCTTACCGGGGCCCTATCTCAAGCCTGTAAGTGCACAAACTTGCTAAGCAAAGAAAAGTATTGCTTAACAGAAACGGGTTACAGTGACTGCGACCACCACTAAATTTTTGCTTAGCAAAGAAATAAGTCGAGCATTTTTTTCTGCTAAACAGCTTTATGAAATTTGGCTCAGGGCTCTCCCCAGGGGAAAAATGGGGAGTATTCTTGACTCAAATATTGAAACGAGATCCTTGAAATATTTTCTGAGTTGCGTTTATGAAATGCGTTGAAGAACAGGGCAGTCAGATGATGTTGATTCAGATGAACGCATGTTATGATTACATCTATCCACTACCCATGACTGATGGCGCTCTGTTAACTGGGTCAAGAAGAGTCCACATTAACAAAGGTTTTGGGAATATTTTTTGATTGGTGCTTATCATGGGGTTTGAAAGCCCCACTATGTAATCTGGAACATTGTAAAGATTTTAACTTTATGATTTTTGTGAGGTTCAAAAGAACTATTGACACATACTGGGAGAACCCTGCGAACAGAACTGACCGCTGATTACCTCATAAGGGCCAAGGGTTGTTTTCAAAGACCTCTTTCCTCATGAGTGGAGAGGATCGTAGCAACCTCAAAAGTAATTTGTTGTCTTAACGCTCTTTAAAGGTAATTACCAGCGTCAACCTGCAAGGAACTTGCCACCAAGATTCCAGAAGCAACAGCAACATCAACAGCAGCAGCAATTTCCTATGCAGCAGCCACCGCCACAGCAGAAACAATACACACAGCAGCAGCAGCAGCAGCAGCAACAACAGCAGCAACAACCACAACAGCAGCAACAACAGCAACCTCCACACCATGAACAACCACTCAGACGCTTTCCCTCATATCCACCTCAGGTAGGAAAACTTGTTTGTTTTACAAACATCTGATTTGTTAGTAAATAAATGTTAAAGTTTGCATATTCTGGGATAAATAATATTATTTCTTTGTAACACTTACACTGATGTGTGTTAGAACTGTTTACTCAGTACTTTCCCGAGTTCTGTGAAAAAATATCACAGGCATTTGAAGGGATGCGAACCAACAACCTTTGCCTATCAAGAACAGGTTTCTTACCAACTAGACCCCAGGGATTGCCTGGTAGCTAGAGGTGGTTTGAATCCTATATTTCCTATATTCACCTTGGTAATTAATATGCCTTTGACATTTTTTCACAGAACTCCGGAATGTACTTAGTATAGAGTTCCTTCACGCACTGGTGTGGGGGTAACACCAAGTGTTATGATTTGTAGTTGCTTACTTGTGTTTGCTCAAAAATCACATGATTACTATTATCATGACTATTCTAGTAATTCTATACTCTGTTACTTTTTACTTATTATCACAGAATGACAAAGATCATGTGCCCGGTGCCCCGCCTGCTCACCCGCCAGCTGCGCATCCAGCCCCGAGAGAGTTTGAGCAAACCCAAGAAACTGACCAGCAAGATGTGAGAAGCGCCCAACCAAAAGAGATTAAGAGGCAGGACCCTCACAGTAGGAGAAGTCCCGATGACAGGGAAGGGGCACATCCAGAGAGTAGAGAGGGGCATGTCCAAGACACTATAGACGTGAGAGGAGGGGAAGTTAAGGAAGCTAGAGTTGGTGGAGAGACTAGGAAGACAGCGTGGGCTCCCAGTTCAGATGCTACGGAAGGACCTAGTCAAGAACCAAAGACTGGAGCCCCACCACCAGGTCAGTACAAACAACTTTTTTAACTTTCATGAAAATATACGCAAAACAAGATGATTGTATTGTTTTGTGCGGGTAAAATGATGAGAGAGGAAAACTAAACTGAGCATTTTTAATGCAGAAAATTTTGTTTTTCAGATTTTGTTTTTTATCAAAGAAACTATCAATAACAACACGAATCGTGTTGTTTGGGGCACACAAACATATAAAAGAGGAAAACCTTTTAAAAGCAGAAAATATTATTTTAGGAGAAGTTTTTGGCAGATCATGTTTGATGTTTAAGAAAATATTTGTTAACATGATTGTGTTGTTTTGGGCACATAAAAAGAAAAAAAAGGAAAACTAAACTTGCCATTTCTAATGCTGTAAAGCTTTTTTGGGGAGAAGTTTTCACAGAATATGTTTTGATTTAGAAAGCACAATTAAACTGATTAGAGTTGTAGTTTAATCTTTCTGTTTTGATTTGACTTTATCTAGGTGCATATCCTCAACCTGTGAGACGTGGTGATGGAAGGCCGGACAACCAAGACAGTCGTGAAACTCAAGATTCCAAACCGACACCGTCAGTCCCTGAAAAGCCTCATCCGGTCCCTCTGATGAAAACCAAACCCCAACCACACTTTGATAACGACCGTGGAAGGTACCAAGATGCTGACAAAGGAAGAAAGTATGATTCTAGATCTGGTGGCAGCGGGCGGGATCGCCAGTCCCAGCATTCCAGATCAAGACAGGAGTCTGACATGGACATGTACAATGACAGAGAGAAAGCCTCAACAAAGGGGGATGCCCCTAAACAGTTCCTGGAGCAGAGACGAAATGCTCCTGATCCGAAAGATAGTGCTGGAAGCCGGCCGGCACCAGAGCCGCTTATGAGAGAGCGACCATCACATGTTGTTCAGAGTGAAACCTTTGTGAAGTTGACAGAAAAGCCTCAGCAGGGAGTGGAAACCTCTGGGCAGCAGAAAGCATGGGGCCAGTCACTTGAAGGAAAGCATCGTCATGAAGACAGGCCGTCGTTTGAGAATAAACAGCAACCCCGTAAAGGCAGCGATAGTAGAGATGCAGGCCGTCGTGATCGAAGAGACAGAATAGGTTCAGACGGTCAGTCTAGAAATGATTCAGAGCTCAACAAGAAACGAGATGTAGTGGCTGATCTGGGTAAAAAGCCAGTGCACAGGAAAGATTCTGCTGAGAGAAGGAAATGGGGTGAGCCTCCAAAGGCAGCTCCTGTCGCCAATGAACAGAAAAAGGAAGATTTAGGAAACATTGATACAGCATCTGTAGCTTCTGATAAAAGCAATGACAAAAGTGTGGACAAAAGTGATAAAAAAAGTGATGCTGGGTCAGTGTCGGATAAGTCTTCGATTGATACTTCAGAAAGTAGAAGCAATGCTAAAGAGTCTAAGGATCAGGCGGTCGACAAAAGCAAAGACTCAACCAGAAGGAAGGACTCCCAGGACAGACCCGATAGGTCGAATCGGCGAGAGAGAACAGATAAACCCATCAGATCGGAGCATCCAAACAGGAGAGATAGACCGGAGAGGTTTGACAGAGCTCCACGGGGAAAGAGGGATTGGAGGGAGGGGCCAGGTGATAGGAGAGACAGCCGTGGTCGTGGAACCAGAGTGGACTCTGTTCGTAGTAGAGGTCGCTCCACAAGACCCTACGGCTCGACCTACCAATCAAGAGGGAGAGGTGAGCGGCGCTATCCAGCAACATATGAAGGTCGTAGACAGATGCCCGAGGATTTGGATGACACGGAGAACATTGAATTAGAAACCGTAGATGAGGCTGCCCCTGCTAAAGATACAGACGAGGCTCCGAAAAGAGATGATCAGGATGGAGATGAGAAGTCAAGTCTGACTCCAAATGAAGAGGGGAAACCAAAACAAAGCTACTCTGAAGGCAACTTTGGGAGGAATAGAGATCGACAAGGCTTTGTACCAAGGGGTGAACCGTCAAGAAGAGGTCGAGGGCGGGGAGGTACATATAGTGGAAGGGGTAGAGGAGGACCACCAAGTAGGAGCAATAGTGCTGGACAGACCTGGAAACCAGATCCACGCTCGGCGAGGGACGGCTACAAGGGACGAGACAACAGAGGACGAGATAATGAACCGGAATGGGAAGGAGAGCTCCTCAAGGATAAAGAACCTAGAAGAGAAGGCAGCAGGAAGGAGGATGGCGGGATGGACAGGAGACAGGGGGACCGCTATGAACGAACTGAGTACAGAGGAGGAAGATATCCCAAAACAAGCCGTCCAGAGCCAAGAACGCGCCCAGAGCGCCCGCCAAGGTTCCAGAATACAAGAGGGAGGGGTCGAGGACGTGGTGGGCGTGAACCAAGAGGTAGAGGTGGAACCACTCGCCCTGCTGCCCCCCGAACAAGCAGCAGCAGTGAAGGTGCTGTCACGTCAACGGCATTGACCAAACCGGTCCTGATGAAACAAAACTCATCTGATTTGAATAATGAGGAGTGGGAGACGGCCTCGGAGAGCAGCGATTTCAACGAGAAACGAGACAAATCAGAGGAGAAGAAGGAGAAGCCGCAAGAAGTCTGGACGGAGACTAAGGAAAATGCTGCCCCAGTCCACCATAGCAGCAATAACAGCATCAATGGGGGTTCCGCTGCTGCTAAGAAAGGTTTCTCTGGTGGACAAAGACCCACTGGAGAAAGATTTTACCGAAGTAGTGGACGAACAGAACCAGGTGAGAATCACTTTCACTTTTGTTAATTAAGTTTCCTTGTGAAGCCAAGGACTCTCAGAAAAGCAAATGCCAATCACTATACAAGCCAACTAACTCAATTAGATAGACAAAATACACAATTTCAGTTATACATGTTGGAGGAAAACACCAGAAAAAAAATCATACTCTAGGGAAAACCCATGCAATTGGTAGAGATTGAAAACCCAATAGTCTCCCAGGAGGTATTCGAACCAGGGCTCCAGGAACACCAGTGACAACATTATTTTTTAGATGACTAATTTATTTCAAATCAATCAAGGTCTCAAGATTTCCTGCTAGGTTTGAAGTGTACTGAAGTGCGGATAAATTTACAAAGATGTGCATCTACGCTTTTGTTTTTCAGACGGGCATGAGGCAACAGTAAAGAGTAATAATAACCATCGTGATGGAAGTCGTGGCTCGTCGCGTGGTGGTAGCTCTGGAAACCGCGGCGGTGACCGACGAGCCCCGGGGAATGGTAGCAGCTCTGGCAGTGCTTCGAACGGTCGGAGGACCAGAGGGGGAATGACAACACAACGGAAGCCCGATGGTAGAGCTGGACGGGAGGAGAAGGTGTTCAGAATGGATGCGATCCAGCTCAAAGATCCCACTGCTGTTAAGGTATTGTTTGAGAACATTTCACAAGTGAATAGACGGCTTGTCTGTAGACTAGCTCCGAGATGAGTGCCAATATAACACTTTCATGGGCTGACCGGTCGTTAATAGCGAAGTCCAGTTAAAATCCCCTGAGCAAAGGAAAGATTACTATGGCACGGCCACACAGTTTTTATTGTGGGAAAGAAGACTCGTGATTTTGACCTGTTTTCTGGGGGTGAACCATTTGCAAAAAAAAAACCAAATAAACATTGTGATCAATTAGTCACTATAATAAATGGTGCATGAAAGATTAAAAAGTGAGTTATTAGCCTCCCATATTGTTATATGTTGTGGTTTCAAAGACTGAAAGAGATGCAATTTTACTTTGTAAGGCGAGCAAAATTACCTTTTCTCATTTTGTTATTAATGTTTTTATCAGAATGTACTGTCAGACATGTACGGACTTGTGACCAACAAGAAGCCGTCAGCGGCAATCATCTCGGGAAAGGTCAACAGCACAAACAACAGCAACAACAGCAGCAGCAGTAACAACAACACCACCACCGGCGGCAGCAACAACAGCAAAGTGAAGACAACAATAGAGAAAAAACGAGACGCTATCGGCCAGTATGATATCAACAACTATGCCAGTAAGTCAGTAGAATGTAAACAGGTTCACTCTCATTACGTCCGCCATTTCAAGAATAGAAATTGTTGATGTGAATGATTAGCAACCTGTGTGCCAATTTGTCTCTGTGTACTGCTTACTCCAAAGACGATGAGATAGTGTCATGGCCCAGTTTTATGGTTATGCTTACAATCTTTGTTTTTCGCTTACTGTGCAATTTCTTCCCTAGCTGTGTAAGCAAAAGGCAAGTTCGATCAGCGACCGTTTGTCAACGACTAGTCAATGTTCAATAGTTTACCTATGCAAAATCGCCCAATGGATGACAATAGTCAACTTTAGTCCCTTAATCGAAGTTGCTCAAAGAATGCCCGTTAACATAGAGTGTTTATAAATTTCCTGCTAACCCTTGAAGTTTGCTTTGCGTAATCGAGGAACTGCTTGCTTCTGTCAGCGCCAATTCTTCGCTTCAGTAAGCAGAGCCTTAAAATTTTGTCTATGAATGCTTAATTATGGTCCATGAATCTGGTAGTAATAGTGTAAAACAATTTTGTATACAATTTTGTATACAAAATTTAAAAGCGCCTCTAATTATGCCTTCTTTCACAATCAGGCGTTGTCGTGGTCGACGATAATCCTGAAGTTATCGTTGAGGATCCTAACGAGCTGATGACACCAGATGAGGGCTTCCAAGAAGTACGATCTAAGAAGACGCAGAAGGAACGTCTCAAGGCGCAGGAGGCTGAGAGGAAGAAACAGGAGACAAAAGCTCTGTCTGAGGTGAGTCCATTTATCAGGACATTTTTCAATTTTTTTTTAAAAATAATATTAAGACAGGCTTGATATTCTTCCTACTCCAATCTGATTTTAGATTGTTTTACTCTTGGAAAATTCAGAAAATTTCTCATTAAATAGCCTGAAAAGCTAAATAAAGTCCACATCATTTTACTCGTTTAAAAACATCTTTGCAGTTTCTAGCTCGGTGGTCCAGTAGTAAGATCTGCCCTAGCCAGGTCATGGGTTTGATTCCCATCCGAGTGATTTGCGAGTGGAGTATACAGTGCTCGATACACATCGGTGAAAGGGTTACAACAAAATAAACTCAACCACTGTTACTATTTTACATTGTTATAACTGCCCTTCTGTTCCAGGCCATGAAACAAACCCGCATCAGTACACCGAGCAAGTCTTCAAGACACTCCAATCTTCCTCCTCGTCTATCCAAGCAGCAGGCAAAGGACGCGGCCAAAGGGGTGCCGTCATCCCCGTCGGTCAGCAGGGCTGTGGGTTCCCTCAATAAGGCACCGGGTACAAAACCCATCAGTAATGACACCAACATGGGTTTGATGATGGGCTCAGCCAATGTCATCCCAACCAGGAGTGGTGAGTGGAAAACACGGTTAAGCCCTGTTCATACTTTCTGCGAATGTGTGAATGCAATACAAATTTTGTCGTCACAAATTTGCAACGAATAATTCACATCTTAGTATTTCTGATAACCTAAGGGGCTTTATAATAGTCAATGTAAAGTTTTAAAAACAAATTGGCCCACCTACCCACCCCAAATTTCGATTTTTAAAATTGATTTACTTCACAATATACTCTATAACTAAAGAATAAAGTCATGCCTCAAATGATTCAGATTAATATCAGGTTAAAGGACTCCAACATCAAGCGGATCGAGCAGCCTTCTTTATCCAGTTATTTCTTTTGACCCACCCATCCACAATTTTGAAAAATTTCGAAATTTTTTAACATTGACTATTCAGAATGGTCCCATAACCAACCCTTTTTTTCTGTGAAATATTTCCCTATGAAATAAATTTTGTTTGCCAAGTCGGGTTACAACCTTGTTGTACCGACATGATGTAAAAGGTATGTAGGAGCACTAATTGTTCAAATACTGAGCTCTTAATTACAATACAGTCTTGAAAATGTAACTTTTTTTTACTGTATGATGTACTGTGTCGTAAACTTTTCAACATGTTTGATTTCAGGATCTGCTTCATCAGCACCATCCCATCCAGCCCCAGTGGTCAACGCCTGGGAGAAACCTCTCCAGGTCCCTGTACCTCTAGTCAACGCCACCAACCAAGGCGGCCCGACCAGCATCCCTGTTAGTATGATCCCTACGGGTCCATCGGTCAAAGCCCCCGGAGGCAAGCCGGACTCTGATCAGCACGACAGCGGCGTGGAGTTGAACAGCGACCACCATGGGTCTAACCCATCCTCACAGAGGAACTCACCGAGTGCGGAGAGCAAGGCGGATCACCGTCTCATGCAGGTAAAAGATCACAATGCCTTCTTTTACTGTCCTCTCAATTCGCCCTTTTTGGATTAGGTTTGAATAAAGTCTGTTGCATTGACTTGCTCGGTCACAAGTAACCGCTTAAATTTGGATTGCTACTCGCAACCCTCAAAGAATGATATCAACTATAAGGGAGACTCAATGGAAGAGAATATTAAATCTTACATTTTATAGAGATTGTGCTGTCTAAACTTCATCAACTTTTGATATGATGAAAGGGGCCACATCTCCAAACTTGTTCAACTGTTACTTTTATAACTCGGGGATTTGTATGTAAATTGTTACACAAAATGTAAACTTTCCCATATGATCAACGCAGTATCTTGCCTGGTAGAAAGGCCCAATAATATACATGGTAACACTTATTGTAAACAAAGTGCACATGGTGTATAGTGTTCAACTACTTTTATTCAAACACAATGCCTAAATGTTGTATTTTTCTGATGATAGGAGTACATGGTGAGTCAGATGCGTCAACAACAACAACAACAACAACAGCTGAACCAATCTGCGGACATTCCAGCCTCCAATGAGTGGTCCAACTCTCAGCTGGTGCAGATGAAGCTGGATCCATTCTCTTCCTCTCTCCCGGTGGTAGGTCCTGAGAATGATCGCAGCGATATGGGAGGCTCGGACATGAGGATGCATGAGACGTTTGTCAACTCTGGAGAGATGCCAATTGATATTACCAACAGTAACATGGTGAGTGCATACCCCCCCCCAGGTATTTTTAACCTCAACCCTTCTCCCCCCGAAAAAAAAACCTTTTTCAGACTGAATTACTTTAAAAAAAATCTGTAAGGTGCATTAAACAAGAAAAGTCAGTACTTAGTCATTCGTTAATTCTTTAAGTTGCAGTGTTTTGTACGCGTTTATTAACTGTATTTTTTCCCTTTTTTTTCTCCAGGGTTTGGTTAGTGAGCAGACTTCAAGTAAAATAACAAACACCAGTAGCAGCGGCGCTTCTGTCAGCGGTATGCCCAAACCCATAGACCTTCCCATCAAGGGTGTTAATCAGTCATCTCCAGTCACCTCCATATCCGAAGACATCTCCATCAAACTGCAGTCTGCCAAGCACTTGTGGGACATGCCCGCACCTGTACCCATGCCTAACCTGAACGAGAGTGCGCTATCTCCCCCGAGTATGGCTTCAGTCAACCCAGCGCCGGCCTCGAGTCATCAGGCTTTGAGCGAGGGCAGTTTGGATCCGTCGGTAGTCAGTGACGAGGCTCTTCAAATTGAGGCGGAGCTCCTAACCGATGTCCCGCAGAACCAATTGACATCACACCGCCCTCTAGTGTCCGATCCTGCCATCATGATGCCGGCGATATCGAGCGGCAGCGATGCTGATTTTGCCGAGTTCTCGCACAGCGGCAGTTTATCTGGTGTGGATAGTGTTGTGACCACGACGGTGTCCAGTACCTACAGTGAGATGAGCAGTGAGAGTATGGACGTGAACCAGACTAGCAGCTCGGCCTCCTCCTATGCACCTTTCACTTCCTCCTACCCGTCTTTCTCATCCTACACCTCGAACAGCGTCTCCAATTCGATGCAGACGTCCGAGCAAAGAGTCTTACCGCTTGCCGTCGGCAACATGGGCAACAAGAATTCCTTCATGTACGCCGCTATCCCAAATCAGGCAATGGGGACTCAGGCGATGAATACGCAGCCGTTGAATTCCACCACACTGCTCTATTCGACCATGGTTGGACTGGACGGGAAAGTCACAACGCCAGACCAGAATAAAATGCAGCAGTATGCATTCGGTCGACCTGCCGTCCTTATCGCACCAACACAGACGGTTCAGGTCAGCAGTGCCCAGCCTCAGGGACAAGGAGGTAGCGCCTCGCAGT
The DNA here is from genome assembly GCF_902459465.1 of Asterias rubens. Taxonomy (NCBI): domain Eukaryota; kingdom Metazoa; phylum Echinodermata; class Asteroidea; order Forcipulatida; family Asteriidae; genus Asterias; species Asterias rubens. Next base: position 2,698,625 of record NC_047080.1, read on the forward strand.
CCATGTTCAGTGGTCAATCGTCCAATCACATATTCTCAGCCTTTCCGATTGGAGACAATGCACCACGGCTGATTCAGCCTCCAGCTGCCTATGCTCCTGCCCAGTATGGAGTGTCTGTGATCCAACCTCCATCTGCAACACTCCAGTACAATCTGAATCAGGCACCAGCTGTAGCACCCTCACCCCCTGCAGCTGCTGCACAGCAGTCCTTTGCACCGCTTAGCTTCTTGCAGGCAGCTAATCTTACGGGTTCAGGTATCTCCTCGTCACTCAGTCAGCCCTCGCAAGCTACTAACCAGCCATACCTGTCTTACGGAACAACGTCGTTTACTCGACCCGACATGAACTTACAGAATAACACCATTAAACCACAGAGTTCATTCAACGGGTTGTCTACCATGACCAAGACTGTTGCAAGTCTCCCACAGTTTGGCACAGTGCCGAGTATCAACATGCAGCAACAGCCGATGTACGGACAGCAGCGTGCGACAACTCCTGTCGGTAGTCAAGCTCGTATTGTCGGCAACACACTGGTGACCCCAATCATGCAGTCCAACATCCACCAAGCTCCTCAACCGACGTCATTCTTCACAGCCAACAATTCAGGTCCCTCCCAACCGGCTGCTGTAGGCTCTGCTGGCTCAACCAACTTCTTCAACTCCTTACAAGGGAACCATGCTGCTGCGGCAGCAGCAGCAGCTGTGCAGCCTCCCCAAGGTGCCCAACACATGCAATCTCTAAACACCATTCAGATTCAGACAGCTGCAGCTGCAGCTGCAGCAGCTGTACAGCAGCCACCCCAGCCGCAACACCTGCAGCAGCATCAGCATCAGCATCAGCAGCACCAGCAGCCTCACCCCCAGCCGGCACAAATGCACTATCCAAGTCAGGCTACCATGCAATACTCGCAGTCTCGCCCTGTAAACTTAGGAGGGCCTTATTCCAGCCAGCCTGGCACGACACGTCACACCACGCACAACGTCTCTAATGAAGTTGACAGGAAGACCATGCATGATATGTCTGCACCATCAACGAATGAGATGTCTTACATGGTTTCGCAGAGGAGCAGCGACATGCAGCAGCATGTTGATGCAAAGCCGTTTAGCCCTAACCGGGCATCAAGCTCATCGCAACCACCAGAGCTTCAGCGGTCAAGCTCTCATTCAGACATGCCTGCACCAGTAGTTGCCACGAGCAATCCACAGTTTGGAAGCGGAGGTCATCCAACCATCAAGGCGACATTCCCAAACGCACCTAATCATGCAGTGCGGCAACCCTATGGGCTTCAAAACCAACAGTTCCAGCAACAGCAGCAGCAGACAGCTTTCATGCCGCGTGCACCATCAACCACACAGGCACCAGTACGAGGGATAACACTAAGACCCGGACCCCAACTGCAGCAGTCTTCTCAGATCCAACCACAGATCCAACAACAGGGATTCCAAGCGCAGCCTGTACCTCATCAGTTGATTCGCTTCCCTGCTGCAGCTCCTCAAGTCCGATTCAGACCTCCCATGCCACAAGCTAACATCATGTCTGCAAGAATGCCCATATCCTCTGCTTCATCTGCTGGACCAACATCAAGATCTATGGACCATAGCCAGCCAGGTCCAGTGATGACTCCGAGTAGCAACTTCGCCAGGAAGCCAACTCCAGTAGGGGTCCCAAGTAAGGCTCCCCAAGCTCCTAGTGTCAAGCCAATCCCCAAGCCAGCTCCCCAAACCCCTGGCGAGTACAAGCCACCAAGCTCGGAAGGTCCTAAGTCCTCCAAGTCCACAGAGAGAGAGGCCTTGCTTGCATCGACAAAGGCCTTCTTCAGCAACCTGAAGAGTCAGGGCGGTGGGAAACCTGGCGACACGACTTCCTTGGCTAGTAGTGGTGCTACCCAGTCTGATGGTCCACTCGGCAAATGTACCTCAAACAAGAACTAAACGGTGCTCCCTGTAAATCATTTTTGTGAGAATGCTTCGTTTGGAAGCTCCAGGATAGTCTCATGGTGAATCTGGGTAGTTCTTTCTCTTCTCCTGGTATGTAAAGGTAGTGTAAAGTGAAGATGTAGTGGTCTTGATAAAGAAGACTCCAGTTCAACGTGTATGTGAAAGAAAACTGCTGTGATGAATTTGATGAGATGTAAAAGGTGAGGACTTTTACAATTTTTTTTATATTCTGCATTTTACCTCAATTCCTGACTTATTCATGCATTGTACATAGTAAAGATGTAAGAACCTCCAACGTTCTTTGCTTGAGAGAGCTATACAATGGCATGAAATCAGCACATGCCATGTCTCTCTTCAGGCTACAAAGCTGCTAAAGTTTATCTTGTTCACAAAAGTTCTCCTGTGGCCAATTTAAATCTGCCTTTTTTTTGCGATCACATTTAATATGCATAAATGTTCCACCTTGCAGTTTGCTTCAGGTTTAACTCCATGACGTTTGAATGCTGTCAATTCAATTATTGTTTAATGCAAAGTTCAAAAACTTGGTGTTTTTTTTCTCGGCCAAGTGCTGCAGAAAACTATATGCTCTCACGACAGACGCTTATTTGTGTGTGATAAAAATATTTTCCTCTTAGCAAAAAGTTAATCAGTTTTGAGGTAAATATACTCGCTGCAAATTGTTTGTTTTTCGGGGGAAAAAATGGCTGGTTCGTAGGCGGTGATCTTAGCTTAAGTAAGGATTGAAAATTTAAGTTATTAAGTTTAAGTCACAATTGTCATCTGATGTTATAGAATTTAAATAAGATTTTTTTGTAGGGGTAGATTTGGCAACAGGATGTTTAGATTTCCTTTGATCTTGGTAGTGATTTTCCAGTTTACCACCAAAGAAGGTGTCATTCAAGTTTACGAATATTAAAAAGTAAACTTTCTTAATATGCAATTTTTTCTGTTATTAAAGTAATAGGATGAAGTAGGAAGTGCAGTTTTTCCTTTTATTACTCAATATTAGAGTAGCATTAACACATGTACACAGATATTGTTAGAACAAGAGAATTAGTACACAGAAGCGGAATTGTAGGTAGGCCTGATGCTTTGTTTTTGGAAGGGCATTGAGGCATTTTCATCTTGGTTATGGGCACCTTTATTAGGAAGTTGTAAATTTCTATTGGGGCACCAGCTTAATCGGTTAAGCATCAGGCCTGATAAAGATTCTCAACTCGACCAGAAACATTAGTACAATATTTCTTACAGATTTTTGTTTTTTAAACATTTGCTGATTTTTTAGGAGGAGGTCTGGAATTCAAGTATATTGGTACGTTTGGAAACAACACTAGGCTGCTGGACTAGTAGGGTATGGGTTTACTGGTCCAATGCTAATACAACTGGACTCTGGCCCGTGGTCCAGTCCGTATTTCGAACCCTCAAAATTTTATTTTGATGACCATAGGTTGGCTTAGCCCCATCCACAGCTGAACTAGTTATTGAGACCCATTTAACAATAAGTTACTATTGATTGATTAAATAAGATCTGTAGACGGTGCTGAAAAAAATGAGATATTTTGTTGTGTCTTCGAGTTGTCTTACTTAGTGCTCGGGGTAGAAATATAGTGGAAAGAAAAAATCTACGTAGTCGGAAAGAGTTACCAGGATAGGGTACTAGGATAGGGTGCAAATTGATTGTGTCCAGATTTAAGAATGCGATGATTTAGCGTAAATCGATAGCCCGTTACAGAGGCATTAATATTCATGTTTCTTTTTAGACGGTGGCGATGGACCGTAGAGAGAATGTAGGTTATAGTCTCTGTATAGCAAGCAGCCATTGTTTTACTAAACAATATACTCTAGTTTCGGCAAGGAGAACTTGTCTTGATTGATAAGTTGAAATTTGATCTCATTCAATTGTTGTATGTGTAAAGACTTTAAAAATTAGTATATCCAACTGGATCTTTCCAATAAAAAAAATGTAAATAACCAACTTTTTTTGTGAGGTACTTTTACTACCTCCCTGTTCGAGTCTGAATTGAAAATTCATAACTTGTTTTCTTTTTTTTTCATTCGATTTGAGGACTTTGCTTGTTCAGTAATTGACCAATGTTTAAAGTGTCTGACTCATTTAGAGGACAGACAGGTGGATTTGTTGTAATATTGCAACGTTTTCATAGCGACTGCATGACAAGTATTAAAAATGAAATTTATATTGAATGATAGAGGGCAGTGTTTTATATTCCAATGATTGTACAGCTAAACTTGCGTTATTTCACCTATCGACTTTGTTGGTCATTGCTTACTGTTCAGTGTGCTGAAAATACGTAAACTCTCATGTAAACTGTTTGACATGAGACATTCTGCGTGCATATTTAAAAAAAAACGGTGTAAGCTGTACCCATGTTGGTTCAATGAGAAATTTTGTAACAAAGTTTCTTTGTTAATTGGAATGAGTCTCTTTTGTTTTGTTAGTTTATTTTCGATTCGTATATTATTAACAGTGCATAATTTATAGTATTTAAATGTATACATAGAAAGGTTCAATTTAAATGTAAGACTCATGTTAGTTTTGGTGTGATTTCAGAAACATTTTGGATGCTTTTTTTTTGTTGTTGGTTTGAACGACCTTTATTTTCATTGATGTATTTTGGTCTAGGACCAAACTGCATTGCTGCATGTATACAGTTTCTCTCAGCATTTTGGTCCTTAGATTAAAAAAAAAACTTTCAGAATAGTTAACGTTGAATAATAATTTTTTGTTTGTGTTAATACAATCAAGAGATCTAGTAGTAAATAGTAAATAAGTATTATAGGTCTTTAACGTGTTAATGCAGCGGAAACAAGAACCTTCAAATTTGACTGTTTGTATTAACCAAGACATCTTGTCACACTTGTTCTCAATTATTTTGTAAAAAAAATTGTCGGAATTGTTCAGATTTCTACACTTGTATAACTAGCAATTTGTTGTACACAAAGTGTGATACTGGGTTTGATGTAGTCACGCTTAATAATGCTAAGGCATTGTGATGGATCAAGCCTTTTACTGTGTTTTGTGAACACAGTTCACAAGCTCTATATTGAAGGAATTAACTAGTAGAATCAAATAAAACAATGCTATGTTGCAATTTAATAAATATGTACAAATTTATTTGATGGACTATTTTTTTTATCCCCTGTTATTACTGATGGCATTTGAAAAAAATGCAAGGCGTCAAGCCTTATGTTTGTTTTGTTAGACATTTTCAGGAAAATTTTCTTTCAGGTAAAAATTTCAAAGTTTGCCTGAAAATGTGTACAAGGATAGCCTTGTGAAATTTTGCCTGAAAACGTGTACAAGGATAGCCTTTGAAATTTTGCCTGAAAATGTGTACAAGGCTATGCCGAAAAGTGTACAAGGCCTGGTGAACTTTCAAGTTTTGCTGGAAAAGTGTTAAAGGCTAACTTTTCAAATTTTGCCGAAAGTGCCTGCCTTGTGAACTTTTCAAATTTTTTCGAAAGTGTACAAGGCCTTGTGAACTTATCAAATGTTGCTGAAAGTGTACAAGGCTTGTGAACTTTTCAAATTTTGCCGAAAAAGTGTACAAGGCTATTATAAGCCTTGTGAACTTTTCAAATTTTGCCGAAAAAGTGTACAAGGCTATATATAGCCTTGTGAACTTTTCAAATTTTGCTGGAAAAGTGACAAGGCCTTGTGAACTTTTCAAGATTTGCTGGAAAATGTACAAGGCTATATATATAGCCTTGTGAACTTTTCAAATTTTGCTGGAAAAGTGAAAAGGCTATAGCCGTGTGAACTTTTCAAATTTTGCCTTGTGATCTTTTACAATTTTGCCGAAAATGTACAAGGCTATATATATAGCCTTGAGAACTTTTCAAATTTTGCCGAAAAAGTGTACAAGACTATAAAAGCCTTGTGAACTTTTCAAATTTTGCTGGAAAAGTGACAAGGCTATAGCCATGTGAACTTTTCAAATTTTGCCTTGTGAACTTTTCAAATTTTGCCGAAAAAGTGTATAGCCTTGTGAACTTTTCAAATTTTGCCGAAAGTGTACAAGGCTTGTGAACTTTTCAAATTTTGCCGAAAGTGTACAAGGCTTGTGAACTTTTCAAATTTTGCCGAAAGTGTACAAGGCTATATATATAGCCTTGTGAACTTTTCAAATTTTGCCGAAAGTGTGCTATAGCCTTGTGAACTTTTCAAATTTTGCCGAAAGTGTACAAAGCTATAGCCTTGTGAACTTTTCAAATTTTGCCGAAAGTGTACAAGTGCCTTGTGAACTTTTCAAATTTTGCCGAAAAAGTGTACAAGGCTATAGCCTTGTGAACTTTTCAAATTTTGCCAAAAGTGTACAAGGCTATAGCCTTGTGAACTTTTCTTATTTTGCCGAAAAAGTGTACAAGGCTATAGCCTTGTGAACTTTTCAAATTTTGCCAAAAGTGTACAAGGCTATAGCCTTGTGAACTTTTCTTATTTTGCCGAAAAAGTGTACAAGGCTATAGCCTTGTGAACTTTTCAAATTTTGCCGAAAATGTACAAGGCTATAGCCTTGTGAACTTTTCAAATTTTGCCGAAAAAGTGTACAAGGCCATAGCCTTGTGAACTTTTCGAATTTTGCCGAAAGTGTACAAGGCTATAGCCTTGTGAACTTTTCAAATTTTGCCGAAAAAGTGTACAAGTGCCTTGTGAACTTTTCAAATTTTGCCGAAAAAGTGTACAAGGCTATAAGCCTTGTGAACTTTCAAATTTTGCCGAAAAAGTGTACAGTGGGTCTACAAGGCTATAGCCTTGTGAACTTTTCAAATTTTGCCGAAAGTGTACAAGGCCTTGTGAACTTTTCTAATTTTGCCGAAAAAGTGTACAAGACTATAGCCTTGTGAACTTTTCAAATTTTGCCGAAAGTGTACAAGGCTATAGCCTTGTGATTTTTTCAAATTTTGGCGAAAGTGTACAAGGCAACTTTTCAAATTTTGCCGAAAAAGTGTACAAGTGCCTTGTGAACTTTTCTAATTTTGCCGAAAAAGTGTACAAGACTTGTGAACTTTTCAAATTTTGCCGAAAGTGTACAACTTTTCAAATTTTGCCGAAAAAGTGTACAAGGCTATAGCCTTGTGAACTTTTCGAATTTTGCCGAGCCTTGTGAACTTTTCTAATTTTGCCGTAAAAGTGTACAAGGCTATAGCCTTGTGAACTTTTCAAATTTTGCCGAAAAAGTGTACAAGGCTATAGCCTTGTGAACTTTTCAAATTTTGCCGAAAGTGTACAAGGCTATATAGCCTTGTGAACTTTTCAAATGTTGCCGAAAGTGTACAAGACTATAGCCTTGTGAACTTTTCAAATTTTGCCGAAAAAGTGTACAAGGCTATATATATAGCCTTGTGAACTTTTCGAATTTTGCCGAAAGTGTACAAGGCTATAGCCTTGTGAACTTTTCAAATTTTGCCGAAAAAGTGTACAAGGCTATAGCCTTGTGAACTTTTCAAATTTTGCCGAAAGTGTACAAGGCTATATAGCCTTGTGAACTTTTCAAATGTTGCCGAAAGTGTACAAGACTATAGCCTTGTGAACTTTTCAAATTTTGCCGAAAAAGTGTACAAGGCTATATATATAGCCTTGTGAACTTTTCGAATTTTGCCGAAAGTGTACAAGGCTATAGCCTTGTGAACTTTTCAAATTTTGCCGAAAGTGTACAAGGCTATAAGCCTTGTGAACTTTTCGAATTTTGCCGAGCCTTGTGAACTTTTCTAATTTTGCCGTAAAAGTGTACAAGGCTATAGCCTTGTGAACTTTTCAAATTTTGCCGAAAAAGTGTACAAGGCTATAGCCTTGTGAACTTTTCAAATTTTGCCGAAAGTGTACAAGGCTATAGCCTTGTGAACTTTTCAAATGTTGCCGAAAGTGTACAAGACTATAGCCTTGTGAACTTTTCAAATTTTGCCGAAAAAGTGTACAAGGCTATATAGCCTTGTGAACTTTTCAAATTTTGCCGAAAGTGTACAAGGCTATAGCCTTGTGAACTTTTCAAATTTTGCCGAAAGTGTACAAGACTATAGCCTTGTGAACTTTTCTAATTTTGCCGAAAAATCGACAAGGCTATAGCCTTGTGAACTTTTCAAATTTTGCCGAAAAAGTGTACAGTGGGTCTACAAGGCTATAGCCTTGTGAACTTTTCTAATTTTGCCGAAAAAGTGTACAAGCCTTGTGAACTTTTCAAATTTTGCCGAAAGTGTACAACTTTTCAAATTTTGCCGAAAAAGTGTACAAGGCTATAGCCTTGTGAACTTTTCAAATTTTGCCGAAAAAGTGTACAAGGCTATAGCCTTGTGAACTTTTCTAATTTTGCCGAAAGTGTACAAGGCTATAGCCTTGTGAACTTTTCAAATTTTGCCGAAAGTGTACAAGACTATAGCCTTGTGAACTTTTCAAATTTTGCCGAAAAAGTGTACAAGGCTATAGCCTTGTGAACTTTTCTAATTTTGCCGAAAAAGTGTACAAGACTATAGCCTTGTGAACTTTTCGAATTTTGCCGAGCCTTGTGAACTTTTCTATTTTTGCCGAAAAAGTGTACAAGGCTATAGCCTTGTGAACTTTTCAAATTTTGCCGAAAAAGTGTACAGTGGGTCTACAAGGCTATATAGCCTTGTGAACTTTTCAAATTTTGCCGAAAGTGTACAAGGCTATAGCCTTGTGAACTTTTCTAATTTTGCCGAAAAAGTGTACAAGACTATAGCCTTGTGAACTTTTCAAATTTTGCCGAAAAAGTGTACAAGGCTATAGCCTTGTGAACTTTTCAAATTTTGCCGAAAGTGTACAAGACTATAGCCTTGTGAACTTTTCAAATTTTGCCGAAAAAGTGTACAGGGCTATATAGCCTTGTGAACTTTTCGAATTTTGCCGAAAGTGTACAAGGCTATAGCCTTGTGAACTTTTCGAATTTTGCCGAGCCTTGTGAACTTTTCTAACTTTGCCGTAAAAGTGTACAAGGCTATAGCCTTGTGAACTTTACAAATTTTGCCGAAAGTGTACAAGGCTATATAGCCTTGTGAACTTTTCAAATTTTGCCGAAAGTGTACAAGACTATAGCCTTGTGAACTTTTCTAATTTTGCCGAAAAAGTGTACAAGGCTATAGCCTTGTGAACTTTTCAAATTTTGCCGAAAGTGTACAAGACTATAGCCTTGTGAACTTTTCAAATTTTGCCGAAAAAGTGTACAGGGCTATATAGCCTTGTGAACTTTTCGAATTTTGCCGAAAGTGTACAAGGCTATATAGCCTTGTGAACTTTTCGAATTTTGCTGAAAGTGTACACTTTGCTAATTTTGCCGAAAAAGTGTACAAGGCTATATATAGCCTTGTGAACTTTTCAAATTTTGCCGAAAAATTGTACAAGGCTATAATATAGCCTTGTGAACTTTTCTAATTTTGCCGAAAAAGTGTACAAGTGCCTTGTGAACTTTTCAAATTTTGCCGAAAAAGTGTACAAGTGCCTTGTGAACTTTTCAAATTTTATAGCCTTGTGAACTTTCAAATTTTGCTGAAAGTGTACACTTTGCTAATTTTGCCGAAAAAGTGTACAAGGCTATATATAGCCTTGTGAACTTTTCAAATTTTGCCGAAAGTGTACAAGGCTTTATAGCCTTGTGAACTTTTCAAATTTTGCCGAAAGTGTACAAGGCTATAGCCTTGTGAACTTTTCAAATTTTGCCGAAAAAGTGTACAAGCCTTGTGAACTTCTCAATATTTGCTGGTATACACAACAAGTACACACATGAACAAAGAGGAACAAAACTTAATTGTATATTTCATCTACATTGTATTTTATTGCTTATTTTGTATTTCTGAGCTAACAACTTCTTTTTTTATTAAATCATTGCAGGGAATGAGTAGATCTAGAGTAAAGGGTTTTTTAACAGTCAGTACATCATTGGCGAAGTTTGCATCAGGTAAAAACAGTTGACTCTCGTTCGACTTAGTTAGCCCAAACACTGGCTAGTTGACTATTTATAACCAGCCTACTGGGCATGGTCATCGATAGCCATAATCATATTCATAGCACAGTACAGAGTGCACCAGTTATCAGAAAATAAGAATGTTCATAAGTAGCTGACTGCGTTGACATGACATGACCAGAGTCATTTGCACAACTAGTTCTGTGCGCATACTCTGTGATTAAACAACCACTATTGACCAAAGTAATCTGACGTCATCATCGGAATAATCTTGGATGTGCCATTTTGGTGGTCAATGTCACTGTGCGTTAGTCAGTGAAGTGCCAGTTTAGGCGACGCGGCGTTTACACGTAAACCTATGACCACCAAAATGGTGAGCATGGCACAGTTGCATGTATGACATGCGTGCAAGGGGTCCAATAGTCGACCATTGCTCCTTGTTCAAACTTGGCTGTTGGAAGTTTGGAACATTCAAGAGTAGATTGCATTATGGAGGCTCTCAATGGGCCTTGGGGGTCAATAGGTCAAGGGGTCAATAGTCAACCATTGCTCCTTGTTCGAACTTGGTTGTTGGAAGTTTGGAACATTCAAGAGTAGATTGCATTATAGAGGCTCTCAATGGGCCTTGGGGTCAATAGGTCAAGGGGTCAATAGTCAACCATTGCTCCTTGTTCGAACTTGGCTGTTGGAAGTTTGGAACATTCAAGAGTAGATTGCATTATGGAGGCTCTCAATGGGCCTTGGGGGTCAATAGGTCAAGGGGTCAATAGTCGACCATTGCTCCTTGTTCAAACTTGGCTGTTGGAAGTTTGGAACATTCAAGAGTAGATTGCATTATGGAGGCTCTCAATGGGCCTTGGGGGTCAATAGGTCAAGGGGTCAATAGTCGACCATTGCTCCTTGTTCAAACTTGGCTGTTGGAAGTTTGGAACATTCAAGAGTAGATTGCATTATAGAGGCTCTCAATGGGCCTTGGGGGTCAATAGGTCAAGGGGTCAATAGTCAACCATTGCTCCTTGTTCAAACTCGGCTGTTGGAAGCTTGGAACATTCAAGAGTAGATTGCATTATGGAGGCTCTCAATGGGCCTTGGGGTCAATAGGTCAAGGGGTCAATAGTCAACCATTGCTCCTTGTTCGAACTTGGCTGTTGGAAGTTTGGAACATTCAAGAGTAGATTGCATTATGGAGGCTCTCAATGGGCCTTGGGGGTCAATAGGTCAAGGGGTCAATAGTCAACCATTGCTCCTTGTTCGAACTTGGCTGTTGGAAGTTTGGAACATTCAAGAGTAGATTGCATTATAGAGGCTCTCAATGGGCCTTGGGGTCAATAGGTCAAGGGGTCAATAGTCAACCATTGCTCCTTGTTCAAACTCGGCTGTTGGAAGCTTGGAACATTCAAGAGTAGATTGCATTATAGAGGCTCTCAATGGGCCTTGGGGTCAATAGGTCAAGGGGTCAATAGTCAACCATTGCTCCTTGTTCAAACTCGGCTGTTGGAAGCTTGGAACATTCAAGAGTAGATTGCATTATGGAGGCTCTCAATGGGCCTTGGGGTCAATAGGTCAAGGGGTCAATAGTCAACCATTGCTCCTTGTTCGAACTTGGCTGTTGGAAGTTTGGAACATTCAAGAGTAGATTGCATTATAGAGGCTCTCAATGGGCCTTGGGGTCAATAGGTCAAGGGGTCAATAGTCAACCATTGCTCCTTGTTCAAACTCGGCTGTTGGAAGCTTGGAACATTCAAGAGTAGATTGCATTATAGAGGCTCTCAATGGGCCTTGGGGTCAATAGGTCAAGGGGTCAATAGTCAACCATTGCTCCTTGTTCAAACTCGGCTGTTGGAAGCTTGGAACATTCAAGAGTAGATTGCATTATGGAGGCTCTCAATGGGCCTTGGGGTCAATAGGTCAAGGGGTCAATAGTCAACCATTGCTCCTTGTTCGAACTTGGCTGTTGGAAGTTTGGAACATTCAAGAGTAGATTGCATTATAGAGGCTCTCAATGGGCCTTGGGGTCAATAGGTCAAGGGGTCAATAGTCAACCATTGCTCCTTGTTCAAACTCGGCTGTTGGAAGCTTGGAACATTCAAGAGTAGATTGCATTATAGAGGCTCTCAATGGGCCTTGGGGTCAATAGGTCAAGGGGTCAATAGTCAACCATTGCTCCTTGTTCAAACTCGGCTGTTGGAAGCTTGGAACATTCAAGAGTAGATTGCATTATGGAGGCTCTCAATGGGCCTTGGGGTCAATAGGTCAAGGGGTCAATAGTCAACCATTGCTCCTTGTTCGAACTTGGCTGTTGGAAGTTTGGAACATTCAAGAGTAGATTGCATTATAGAGGCTCTCAATGGGCCTTGGGGTCAATAGGTCAAGGGGTCAATAGTCAACCATTGCTCCTTGTTCAAACTCGGCTGTTGGAAGCTTGGAACATTCAAGAGTAGATTGCATTATAGAGGCTCTCAATGGGCCTTGGGGTCAATAGGTCAAGGGGTCAATAGTCAACCATTGCTCCTTGTTCAAACTCGGCTGTTGGAAGCTTGGAACATTCAAGAGTAGATTGCATTATGGAGGCTCTCAATGGGCCTTGGGGTCAATAGGTCAAGGGGTCAATAGTCAACCATTGCTCCTTGTTCGAACTTGGCTGTTGGAAGCTTGGAACATTCAAGAGTAGATTGCATTATAGAGGCTCTCAATGGGCCTTGGGGTCAATAGGTCAAGGGGTCAATAGTCAACCATTGCTCCTTGTTCGAACTCGGCTGTTGGAAGTTTGGAACATTCAAGAGTAGATTGCATTATAGAGGCTCTCAACGGGCCTTGTCACGTGATGACATTATTTACATGTAACAAAGCGATCAGCTGCACAGCATGCAAGGGGAGCATATGGGTAGCACACATCATCCTATTCCCAAGATATGTTGGGATACACCAAGTGAGAACAATGGTGCCTTTTATGTACTATCTGATGTTGCTACAACTAGATTAAAATAAATTGTAGTTCAATAACTTTTTCCTGCGAGGGGGCAAGGTACATTTAACTTCCTAGATGACTTTGGTGACAGATATTCTCCAAAATTACATCTGCTCTCTTACAGGTTACAAAAGTGGGTTATAAAATATCTCTAAGGCCACATAAAAAAAAAAAGGTTGTTGATCGTCCCGCCCGACCGTTCAAAAACCCCCCGACCCCATTTTGTTTTTTTTCCCATGTCTGGATATCTCTTTATACTTTTACTGCCCAGATTTTTCAGCTGATATTTTTTTCAAAATGTACAGGTTTGACAAGATGTTTAAAGAAGGTTTTTATTCATGTTGGCAAAGCAAGAACAATTCTTCAAATATTTACTTGGGCTCCACTGTGCTTAGTTGTTTGAAAAAGTTTACAGAAAATGTCATCTAGGAGTTAAATTTGTTTGACAAAAGTATTGAAAACATCAAAAACACACAAACCCTCTGTTTTATAGTGATTGTGATGATTTCTTTATTCTTGATTTCACATTTGGCATGTCAACAAAACTAAAAAATAAAAAAAAATATAAAAAAAACCTCCCTCCCTCCCACATCCGCAAAAAAAACAAAAGGACGATCGACAATTTATTTTTATGTGGCCTAATAATAAAATATATCCAGGTTAAATATATCTGCTTTAATAAAAAAATATATGCCTAATAATAAAGTTCTACATACTACTTGAAGTATTGGAGTTCAACACTCATTTCACAATTTGGGAGTTGCTGCTCATGGAGAGTTTATTGTGCCAATGGATTCCTGGCGACCCTCGTTGGTAAACGGCCTTCGTCAAAGGGAGGCTCCTCCTCATTTACCTGTTAGCGATTAAAAACAAACCATGAAACTGATTTAAAAGGCACTAGACATTACTGGTAATTACTCAAAATAAGTATTAGCACACAAACTTACTTGGTGAAGAGCACTGGAGAGCTATCGGTGGTATAAGACATTGTGAGAAACGGCTCCCTCTGGTGTGACATATTTTTTGAGAAAGAGGTAATTTCTCACTCAAATAATAAAAGACTTCAGCTGAACACACACAAATGTGTGCAACAACGCTGTTTTTTCCAGAATACTCTTGCAACTCGGTGACCAGTTTGGTCCAACGTTTCACAGATGTGTTATTTTATGCATATGTTTGAATACACCAAGTGAGAGCACTGGTCTTAGACAATTACCAAAGGTGCCCAGTGCCTTTAAGGAGGAATGATATTTTTTGGTACTTATGATGTCACTTTTGCTTTGTATACCCAGCTGTCAGACGATCACTGCGTCATCGATGCACAAAACTTGGCCCAAGTTCGTGGCTCTTCTTAACCATTCCATTTGTGCTCAGACGCCCTTCTACAAGACCCAACGCTTCTTACAGCGATTGGCGCAATTACCAATAGTTTTATCAGATTATGTTAAGAACACTTACCCACTGTTGGTCATAATACATAGCCTCCAATCCAGTCGCTACATAGGGTCTCACAAACTCCCTTGATTGGGCACTCTGAATAAGACGGGACAAACAAATAAAATGCAATTGTATTTTAGCAAAGGTGATTAAATACTTCAATTCCTTTTATCGTTTCATTTAATTTATTCTGGTTGTGAAGCCAAGGACACTCGGAAGTGGAACTTCTTAATCATTGTGCTAGCCAAGAACCCAGTGTAGTAAAGACAAGGAAGTTTCAGTTTGAGATGTGGGAGGAAACCCGGAGAGTTTTTCCAGGAGAAGACCAAAGATTAGACACACAGGGACTGAAAACTAACCAACCGAATGAGGACGGTACACATGTACTGTAGGTATTGATTTTGGTTTTTACCCATACACCGATGTGTGTTAGCACTGTATACTCAGTACTTTCCCGAGTCCTGTGAACAAGTATCACAGGCATGTTACTCGGGTGGGATTCGAACCCACGACCCTTGCAGTTCTAGAGCAGTGTCTTACCAACTAGACTACCGAGGTTGCCCGGTAGCTAGAGGCAGTTCGAATCCTATGTTTTGGCAGCGGGTACCGCAACGATATAATATAGATGTTAAATTTGCATCGGGGATAAAGAATATTAATTTTGGTTTTTACCCATACACCGATGTGTGTTAGCACTGTATACTCAGTACTTTCCCGAGTCCTGTGACACGTGTAGGTGTTGTATTTGTTAAGTTATGACCGTTTATCAAAGTCCAATTTGAGCAGGTTTTGGTGGTCTCTAGTAGCGACCACCTTGTGCACCAAAGAGTTGAGATTACCTGTATTATTTCACAAAAATTACACAATTTTGAAGAATATATGACGATCAAAACCAACTGCAGAAAAATGTACATTACCATGGAACGTGAATGTGTTGAAATTAGTCGCTTCTTGCAGGTAAGATTGGAGTCATGAAGCTTTGAAAATTATTCGCCCCAGAAATGGACCCTGATATCCAGGACGCCACTGTAGTATAATACGAAAGTGTACGGCCAGGGCTAAGGTTACCTGTTGCATGTAAGGAGATCTAGCCAAGACTTGAGCCAGACGACCCATTCTCCTGTCTTCCATGTCAGAGCCATTGTACAGGGTTCCAGCCGATCCCGGTGTATGACCATTGTCGTATTCATCCAGTCCAAAGCTGCGTCTTCCATAGGCCATCCTCCTCTGTTGGTCTTTGTAGACTTGCTGTCTCCTGCTGTCGTACCTCTGGCCTGCCTCGTAGCGTCTTCTCCCGATGATGCACAGACACATACAGATACCAAGGAACATCAAGACGAGGGCTATAATACCTACAACTATCAGCACGATAGCTAGCGTGGACAACCCACCAACTGAAATTGGAGAAAACAAACAATACAAATACAACCTTGTATTAAAGGCACCGGACACTACTGGTAGTACACCGATCCATTAGGCTCCGCCCACGGCACACGTGTGAGCAAGAGCACATGATCCTCTCCAATGCCATTCTGCACAATTCTGCTGAGCGCGCCAAGCATATGCGCACGCATGTTAGACTGGTGGCAATAAGGCGGAGCTTAATGGATAGCTTTTTTACTCAAAATACTAGTTAGTTTAAAAACTTACTTAATTAGTGACCAATGGATTGATGACCAATATTATACAAGATTGTGAAAAACGATTCCCTCTGAAGTTGCACAGTTTTGAGAAAGGGGTAGTTTGTCTCAAAGACTTCCACAGGAGCCTTTTATTGTGCATCTGAAAGCACCCAAGGTAATGCAACACGTTTTTTCTTTTTCTTTCATTATTCTCTTGCAAAGTCGCTGACCCATTGAGCCCAAATGTTCACAGCTTTGTTTATATATCTTAGGGTACATCGAGTGAGAATACTACTCTTTTACATTTACCAAAAGTGTCAGTAACTTAATTGCAAATTGAAGTCAAAGTGGATAATGTGATTTAGTTCTTACTAGAAGGTGCTGCTGTAGCTCCTGCTGTTGTAGCTTCAACAATTAGCGTTTCACAATTTGTTCCTGTAAACCCTTCCAGACAACTGTGAAGAGAATCGACATAGGGGAGAATTTAGAAAAAAAGACAGGCAACTTTCTTATTGCAAAAAAGTGGACATTACTGATCACACTTAATTTTCATTTTTTGTTGATTCAGTTTTCTATGACACTGTTTTTGATTTGAAAAAGAAAAATATTACCATAAACGTATTTCACCATGATTTCTTAAGTAAGCAGATATTTCTAGGCGCACATTCACGTTCACCATTGTGCTTTGTTACGTCACTACCCTCAGGTTAGCCAGCGTTTACCCTTGTTTACGGTAAACAGCTTCATGAAATAGAAATTCAGCTATGGGACGCTCCGTAAGTACATAACGACTGCTTATGAAACTTGACCCTGGACCAATCACAACACAGATATTGAAAGTGTACGTCAAAGCATGTTTGTCCAATCAGATCACTTCATTGAGGTTATTGTATCCAACGAAATATTTGATCTTGTAAGACCAGTGTCTGTCGTTATCCAGAACCAGTCTCGACTAAAAACATAAATCAACCTAAAAAAAATTCATGTTTCTCATCATTTTCTTGAACGTGTACATTTCCCTCTGCCTTACCTGCAAGTATACGTCAAAGTTGGATAGGTTCCTAACGGTCCGTTGCAGAGACCTCCATTTTGGCAAAAACTAGCTGAACAGCTTGTCGTTGACTCTATTAATTAGATGGTAAATAATAATAGGCATTCATCAGGCGCTTTTTAAAAATTTGTATTAAAGTGCCTAACAAGCGCTCCAAAGTTGCGCCGAACCAAATTCTGAATTAAATACATGAAAGGTTTGACGTCTAAAACAGTTAGGAGCGATCAAACGTTCCAGTCGGTTGGAACGACTCTGGAGCGCCTTGGTTTCAGACATGGATCTTTTGGGTATTCCCCCCCCCAAAAAAAAAAAAATAGTAACTCATCTTTAGCAGCGACGTTCAGATTAACATTCTCTTCTTCATGTTTTTTTTTACATCTTTTTTTGGTATGGTCTGTTGAAATTAGCACTTAGCTATCCCTATGGGATGCTAGTTTTTCATGGGTTACTCCATAAAAAAAGTAAAAAAAATTAAAAAATTGTAACTAACCTTTAGCAGCCACGTTCGGATCAACATTCAGGGTGTATTCACCATCACTTAGGGCTCCCACTGAGCTTTCGGTGATGTCGTTGTTCAAGACCTCCATGACCATTTCCGGGGTGGTCGTAGAAGTACTTGGGAGCGACAAGACGGTAGTGGCAATGAGACTACCCTCACTCAAAGCAATCCCAGACGAAAACATGAAATCTGAGACGGTTAGATCTCTCCTGAGATGGAAAGAGATCTTGACGATAGAAAGAGAATAAAAACATCAATGATTGTTTCGCGAGACTCCGAGAGGTTAACAAGGTTCAGCCCAGGATTTCTTTTTTTTTAAATAGTGGTGGTCGAAATCTGATTCTTCTAGTGGTGGTCTGGGAATCCTGAGTGCCGAGCGGGTTACAAAATAAATACCAAAATTATAGAATTATTATATGAATAACAGTTGAACATGCTTTGGGATGTGCCCCTTTTCTTCACATCAGAAATTTATATCCTTTACTGAGATAAGTAGTTAGGTGTTTTGCTCAATGACACAAGTGACACGACCAGGATTTGAACCCACACTCTGGTGAACAGAAACACCAGAGCTTGAGTCTGGGGCTCCTAGCCGCTCAACCAAAACATCCTTAATATAACTTACCACATCAGATATGATGAGCAGGAGCGTTCGGGTCGATGCAGCATGCGGATTGGCGTAAATCGGAAGGAATGTGACGGCAATTCCGTTGACCCCCAGAACGCGTAATACAATTGTTATTGATCTTCTAGCCACTGTTGAATAATAATAATAATAACAATAACAATAACAATAACAATAACAATAACAATAACAATAACAATAACAATAACAATAACAATAACAATAACAATAACAATAACAATAACAATAACAATAACAATAACAATAACAATAACAATAACAATAACAATAACAATAACAATAACAATAACAATAACAATAACAATAATAATAATAATAATAATAATAATAATGGCTTCTTAAAAAGTTCACTCAGTTACGCTCAAGTCACTTTAAAGGCAGTGGGATCATAATGAAAGAAAAAAACACCCTTGTCACACAAAGTTGTGTGCTTTGAGATGCTGGATTTCGAGACCTCAAATTCTAAATCTGAGGTCTCAAAAAAAAATCATGGAAAATTACTTCTTTCTCGAAAACTACATTACTTCAGAGGGAGCTTTGTTTTGTACTATCAACCTCTCCCCATTACTCATAATCAAGTAAGGTTTTATGCTAATAATTATTTTGAGTAATTACCAATAGTGTCCACTAGCTTTAACCTCCAACTTATTTCATATGGAGATTCGCAATCAAATCCTACGTACATATAAACATATTAGACTAATGCACCCTGCTTTAGCAGATCACCATAAGTGCAGCTGCCAAATAATAGTAATAATAAAACAAATTTGTACCACGCTTTATACTACGTTTCTAAGCGCAGTGTGCTGGTGACCTGGTGAAGACCTGTAGTAAACCAGGGCAACAGCACCAAATACGAAAAAACAATATACATGTATAAACAAAATAAGCATAACAAAGGCAAAAAATAAACATAATTCCAGGGTGGACAGGTGCAGATAATTACCCACGTTCTTCCCAGATGAGCACACCGGGGTCGACCAGGGGAAGCTAATTACACGCACCCATTGTGTCCACTGAAATCATTGGTTCTGTCGCACCAAAACCTGTCTTTATCTTTAAAGACATGGGACCAGTAATTAAAAGACTCACCACAAGCGTTTCCAACTTTTGAGTAACCGTCGAGAAGCCGGCATTCACAAGTATAGCCATTTGCAGCGGTATAAGGATCGGGCTTACAGTATTCTCCAACACCAGTACACGGGCTTGTCAGACAGGGATCAGCTTCTGCAACAAGAACGAGACCAAAGGGAACTTTGATTTGAGAGAGGAGGTTGTAGGAAAGGGATCATTAAAAAACCCAAAAACTTTATTTCAAATTGATATCACATGCGGATACAAAATACATTATTGGACCAAGGCCCAAATTCATACTCTGCTTATATATCCAGTGAGATACGCTTGAGGTAAGCGCGGAGTTCCCTGTTTCCACGAGCGCGGATTATTTGCTTTCGGTAAGCAGAGCCATGAAATTGGGCCCTGCTGGCCATTCAGTGAACAAGTTGATAAGAGTAAACCCTATTCGTTGGAACGCTTACAATTTAGTGGGAAAAACACATTTAGTAAATTATTTGTTCGCAGTTATGTACATGCTTATATTTAATAACAATTTGTGGGACTAATCGTCCTTACTCGCAGCTATTAAGAGCTGAATTGTGAAGGACGAGGCCACAACTTGTTCGAGAAGCAGGCATGCAAGGGCGCCTTTGGCTACCAGCCACATCAACCCATTATGACCACGGAGCACAGCCAAGATCGAAAGTGTTTGATTTTTCCCGAGGGAGGAAAACCGGATGGTCTGGAACACCCTTGTGGCACAGCAGAGAACCAACACACAACTCAACTCACATATGGCTCCGGCCGGGAATCAAACTGGGGTCACCTTGGTGAGAGGCGAGCGCTTTACACACACACCAACCATACCACCAAAAGGAGGGCCTACAACTGCTATGTTTTAGTAAATCAATGTAACGGCAGTATTCTTTCTGAGTTTTAGCGGCCAAATTCTGAAATTCTTCTGAAATGGAGCTTTCCCGTAAGAGATTTTTCACTCGGACTATATTTACGTACCTTGGCATGTTGCACCAAAGATGCCTGGGAGGCAAACACACTCACACATCGGTGCGTCAAACGTACCACCATTTAGACAGCTCCCAGAGTCCAAAGGGCAAACTACATAAAAAACAAAAGATAGACTTTGGTGTTTATCAAGGATAAGACGGCCCTTTAACATGTTTAATGATTGCATAAATTTCTCAGTATTGTCTGAAAAAAAAAATTCACATTATTTTTTTTTCAATGAAGATAATCATAATCAAAGCCTGTACATGTATGTAGGCAGCCTACGAACTTAATAATAATAATAATAATAATAATAATAATAATAATAATAATAATAATAATAATAATAATAATAATAATAATAATAATAATAATAATAATATAATAATAATAATAATAATAATAATAATAATAATAATAATAATAATAATAATAATAATAATAATAATAATAATAATAATAATAATAATAATAATAATAATAATAATAATAATAATAATAATAATAATAATAATAATAATAATAATAATAATAATAATAATAATAATAATAATAATAACAATAATAATCGATCGAGAAGTACCAGGACCTGGCCAGGGAACTTCGTAAGATTTGGCAGGTAAAGGTAGTGGTGGTTGGAGCACTTGGCACCATTCCCAAAGCACTGGGGAAACATCTAGATGAAATAGGGACAAATGTGAGGGTAGATCTGTTACAGAAGGCAGCGCTTTTGGGAACAGCGAGGATCCTGAGAAAGACCCTTGAGATCTAAGGCTACGGGACGTAGCCCGGCTCGAGGAGTTACCGGCACAAAGGAAAATGAGATCTTTCTTTTGCATGCTGTGATAAAATGAAATAATAATAATAATAATAATAATAATAATAATAATAATAATAATAACAATAATAATCGATCGAGAAGTACCAGGACCTGGCCAGGGAACTTCGTAAGATTTGGCAGGTAAAGGTAAAGGTAAAAGTAGTCCCCGTGGTGGTTGGAGCACTTGGCACCATTCACAAAGCACTGGGGAAACATCTAGATGAAATAGGGACAAATGTGAGGGTAGATCTGTTACAGAAGGCAGCGCTTTTGGGAACAGCGAGGATCCTGAGAAAGACCCTTGAGATCTAAGGCTACGGGACATAGCCCGACTCGAGGAGTTACCGGCACAAAGGAAAATGAGATCTTTCTTTTGCATGCTGTGATAAAATGAAATAATAATAATAATAATAATAATAATAATAATAATAATAATAATAATAACAATAATAATCGATCGAGAAGTACCAGGACCTGGCCAGGGAACTTCGTAAGATTTGGCAGGTAAAGGTAAAGGTAAAAGTAGTCCCCGTGATGGTTGGAGCACTTGGCACCATTCACAAAGCACTGGGGAAACACCTAGATGAAATAGGGACAAATGTGAGGGTAGATCTGTTACAGAAGGCAGCGCTTTTGGGAACAGCGAGGATCCTGAGAAAGACCCTTGAGATCTAAGGCTACGGGACATAGCCCGACTCGAGGAGTTACCGGCACAAAGGAAAATGAGATCTTTCTTTTGCATGCTGTGATAAAATGAATTAATAATAATAATAATAATAATAATAATAATAATAATAATAATAGTGGCCTCTCATAGAGCGCTCAAGTCCACCAGGCATGACGGTCAAGGCGCTGAACAAGCAAAATATAAATACAATTACAATAGAAAGAACAATATGTCTATAGAACATTGAACACTGTATAATGTCTAACTAATAGGTAGAGACGCAGGGTAATCAGTTCAATGATACAGAATTATACAGAGTGAACAGATGAGTTTTGAGCAGTTGTTTGAAAGGACTAGCGGATGAAGCTTTTTATTTTCCAACATAATGCCCGATTGGTCAACAAAATAAGGTAGGAGGTTGGAAATCAACAGAGACTACTACTTCCGCTTAGCGAAATGATGGGACTTCTCAGCATTAACTTCACTGTCAAGGAGCGGGTTCTTAATTTGGTCTCAATGTTTTGACAAGCGTGCTCGAGAAACGACCTTTATCATGGTGCAGCCATCTTAAGGTTCTCCCATTTATATCAATGTTACCAAACCGAGGATGGAAGAACAAAATAGTCTGGTTCCCATTTGCAAAGCATACTGTTATTCGATACGAGGAACATGACCAAGATGGAGGCAGCAAGATAAAGGTCTTATTGTTTTACTTACCTGAGCAGACGCCACCGGTCCAGCTTTGTGCACAGCTGCATCCACACGCACCATCCTGGGTGGCACCGTTCAAACAAGTCGCAGCACACACTACATGTAGAAGAAATAAAGATCACAAAATCAATGAATAATTCAACAAGTACAAAATAAAGGTAACCAAGCTCGATACTTCACAGAGGAGGTATTTGCTTGGCCCTAGCGGCCAGGTCTTTATCCAGGGCCCAATTTTCATAAAGCTGCTAAGCACACAAATTTGCTTAGCATGACATTTCTTCCTTGATAGAAAACAGGAATACCAACCAAACTTCCATTTGTTGCACATATCTTGTTACTGGTATTCAGCAATTGTTTGTTTATCCTTAAAATCACATGGAAATTTGGTTGGGAATCCTGTTTTTATTACGGAAAAATTTTTAAGCAAGTTTTGTGCTTAGCAGCTCTATAAAATTGGGCCCAGGGTGGCTGGGATGGGCTAATCAGCTTGCACAGATCCTTGTTCAGGAAGTACGTCATGTGTGCATCGCATAGCAGTGTGATTGTGATGCATAATGGGACTGAGCATTTTCTTTCTCTAAACCAATGTGCGTGCTTGATACGCTTGGCCATCCCAGCGCCTTTGGTTAAGGAAAGGCGTTGGGGCGGAGCGAAAGAGGAGGTAGGGCTTTCTGCTCTAGTAGTAAGGATGATTTGGATGAACTGGCCTTCATCCCAGGCCTTGTGTGTCAGGCGACTTGCAAAAAAAGGGAGGCCTTTCACCTCTGTGGACCCTGGTTCGAACCCCACCTCAGACCAGAGCCTTGTATGTGGATTTGGTTTTAAATGTCCCTACCTGATTGCGTGGGCTTTCATCCTGTTATTGGCATAATTGTGCTTTTGGATAAGTTATAAAAAAAAAACAATAAACAAAACACAGGAATCGTTTTACCTGAGCAGTTTGTTCCGGTGTATTCTTGTGCACAAGTACAGGAACAAGTTTCAGTGTTCAGGCTGCCTCCGTTTTCACAAGTCAGGGTACAGACTAGATGCAAGAAAAAAATGTTAATAACACATTTTACCCAATAACGAGAAAATGCTTACTATACACAAGATAAACTTGTATGTGTTTCTACCCACAGTCTATCCATCACTGCAATAACCAATCTTTCTGAAATTTTGTATATACTCAGCGCCTTGAGTACCTTGTTTGGTAGATACGTGCGCTATACAAGACCTCGATATTCGATTCGATGGATGCCTGCCAAGTGCATATAAAATTGAGCAGACTGGTGCAGGTTCATCAATCGGCATACTTTGGGAGACAGAGTACCTCACCAGAGGTCTGTAGCCAGCCTGTGTCTTTTCTTCATGGTAAATATGTGCCACAAGTGTGTCTGACCTAGCTCATCTTTCAGAATGTTTGAGCTCCAAACCAGGGCCCAATTTCATGGCTCTGCTTACCGTCGAATTCTGCGCTTCAATCACGATTCCCCGCTTACGTACAAGCGCAAATTTCTGCGCTAGCCTTTCTTAGCGTAGAATGCCTAGTAACGCGGAGTACGCACGCGCAGAAGCCAAAATTCGCAGCTAACCCGTGAAATACGCTTGCCGTAAGTACAGAATTCCCTGCTTCCGTAAGCGCCAATTCTGTGCTTACGGTAAGCAGAGCCATGAAATTGGGCCCAGATTGTCTGCTTCTTCTCACCCATACTTTCACTGTAGAACAAAGAGCCATTCTAACAGCTTTATTCCACTTACTGCATCTCTTTTTGAACTCCTTTGCCCAGTGTATGCTTTCCCTCCATCCTACGACCTTAAACCGTTTTGAGAGGAATATCAATTCCTACATGTACTTTCAATTCCTACGTGTACATGTACTTTCAGCTCCCCTGAATTAAATAAATAATGTTTCTTCCTGAAGCCCCATTACAAACTCTTGTTTGGAGTGATCTTGCATTGAAAAAAAAAATAATAAAAAAAATAAATAAAAATGCAGACTTTTGAAGTACCTTCAACGGTGATGGTAAACTGACAGGTTCCGGGATTCGATGCCGAGTCTGTAGCAGTGCATGTCACAGTTGTCGTGCCGACGGGATAACCCTGGCCTGTCGTCACGGCAGTGCCAATATCATCAGCGCATTGGATTGCTTCGGCTGGTATGAGGGTATCCACCACATCAATGGCTGATGGCGCTTGTGACCATGTGACGATAGCCGATGTCACCCCCGGTAAAACAAACACGGACGACACGTTGATCGGACAAGTGACACTCGGTGGTTCAGTATCTGTTTTCGAGAAGCAAAGAAATATCGTAAAGTCTTCTCATTTGGTGTATCTCAACATATGTATGTGTGCTTTCAGATGCTTGATTTCGAGACCTCAAGTTCGAAATCTGAGGTCTTGAAATCAAATTCATGGAAAATGACTATCAACCTATCCCCATTACTTGTTACCAAGTAACGTTTTATGCTCATTTATTTTGAGTAATTACCAATAGTGTCCACTACCTTTAAAAACTTGGGCCCAAATGCATCCCAGCTTATTGTAAGGTTAGGAGAGAATTTTTGCTTGTGTGCATTCGAAGCCTTCATGTTAAAATGAATGGTGATCACAAGCGCAGAATTTGGCGGTAAGCAGAGCCAAGAAATTGTGTCCTGATGTCATTATCGCTTTTGCAACTTCACACCAAAAAGAAAACTCTCAGATACAAAATGACATCTAAGTTCTACCACATCTTGTAATCCCCGTTTCTGGCAAACTTAATACTTGGGGATAAAAATGAATAAAAAATTAAAAAAAAAACCGGGTACAAATCACGTACCAAGGACTGTGATGACGAACTGTGTGGTTTGTAGGTTTAGCGCAGCATCCCTGACACTACAGTACACCGTTGTTACGCCCACAGCGTACCGATCGCCTGATGCTACGCTAACACCCAAATCATCAACACATGTTATACTGGTAGAAGGGATTAGGCCATCGACGATATCGGTGGCCGACAGAGGGGGTGCCCAGACTATGATGCTGTCTGCCCTTCCAGCATCAACAGAAGCTGACGAGACATTGTTTGGAGTGATAAAGACTGGTGGTTCGTTGTCTGTATAGAAGAAGAAAAAGGGAATGTTTATAGATTCAGCATTCTTCTTCTTTCCAGTCCATCATCTAATCTTCAAATGTTTGGCCAGGGTTCGGCAAAATTTCACAGCCTTCACATTTGCTGCCATCTTTTCTTTAAGGCAGCACTGCTTCTCAAGGGCTGGGCATCGTAGAAGGTGTGGCATAGATTGGGTTGATCCCCCAATTTTTTCACGATTGTCTGGCTTTGTCCCACCTCTGTACTTAGTCTGTTGAGGGACTTCAATTTCATTAATTTTTTTTTGCTAAGCAAAAATTAGCAGAAACAAGTTTTACATGTAATTGGGTCTCAGAATTCATCACTGCAATCTAATCTGTAAGTTTTATATACTCAGCGCCTTGAGTACATTGTTTGGTAGATACGTGCGCTATATAGGACTTCAATATTATTATTATATTATTATAAGAAATGGTATTTTGGCTGGTAACCTTATATTCTGGCAAGCATAACTTGTTTAATGCTTCACGGCTTGTGCTAAAGCAGCTATCTAGAAATTGGGCCCTGATCATCTAAGGATCTGCTAGCCCGAAAATTAAGAGGTATTTTTCTCAAAGGGTGTAAAGTTGGCAGTTTAAATTTCCAACTTACCTATGATTGTGATACTGAACTGTCCTGTACTCGTATTAGGCACAGAATCTGAGGAAGTGCAAGTCACTACTGTTACTCCCACTGGATATCTGGCACCTGACGTCACCACCTGGCCTGTTAAGCTGTCGGTACACACAACAGCAGTAGCCCCTTCAACCACATCATTGGCTGATGGCGTGAGGGACCAGGCTACTACAGCATCTCGCCTGCCAGTGTCTACATTTTGGCCTGGAACACTTGCTGGAATAGTCAGCACTGGTCCTTCATTGTCTGCATGGAAACAAATGAATGATGAACGTTAGGGCCTTGTCACACACGAGGCAACTTTTACAGGCAACTTGGAGGCAACCAACTACAGTGCATGCTACCGGACTACTTTGGTAGCACACAAGTAATTTTTCAAACAATGTCTTACAATCCCCTACAAAAGTACGTGAACATTCAAATGTGAACACCGTTTCTTCTTGGAAATTGCCTCGAACTGGTGTGACAGGGGCCTTAGTGTTTTATGTTGCAATTATTATCATTATTATCAACAATTGTATAGTGCCTCTCCAAAGTGTTGAAGCACTTTACAATAAATGTATAATCTAAAAGCACCACCAAATATCATATTAAACAGTGAATAAAAATACACTGCACAATAGCAAAGACTTTTTGAAAAATATAAAGATTAAAAATTCAAAGAATTCTACAAGACAGCCAAATGTTCAAAGATTAAATAAGGTTATCATCTAAGCGCTCAGTATATCCTGCAAGGTGTGTGCAGCACAGTTTGAAGTATGAGACCTATTTCTTTAATGGACCATGTAATGGTTTACAAGGTGCTGTATGCTGCCAATCAGACCAGGGAAAACCGAGGCAAACCCCTCCTCTTCAAGGTAAGTGCACTGGGTTCTTTAGAGTGCAATGTAAGCTTGGGCAATATCGAATTATCGAATATCGCGATATATCGCCGACAATATATCGCGATATTCGATATAATCGCGATGAATTAAATTCGACATCATCAGTCTTCAAACTCCCAGTGAAAGTTGTAGAAGAGACAGTCATAGCATTTTGTACAGGGATAAGAGAGGTGCTCTAATGACCTATTCTTCTGGTTTTACTCCAAATCTCTGGGGTGCAAGATGTCTCAGCTAGGAAATACATTGCGATATTGTGATACTTAATTGATATTGCGATATATAGCGATATATCGCGATATATCGATATATCGATTAAAACTAAATCGATTCGATATCGAAATCGTTTCCAAATTAGTATTGCGATATATTTGATATCGTGGTATCGCCCAACCTTAGTGCAATACAAAACCGGAACCCACAATACCTACAGGTTTACGTACCATCTGAGGGACGCAGCAATAATGGTCAAGTGTCTTTCATATGAACTTCGTAGAAAGTAGCAAAACTATTGCTAACAATCCAGATTGCAAAATTTAAATTTTTTACCCTGAGATAAAAATGATAGATTGTAAAGCCACCCCCGACAACCCTGATGACCTACCGACAACTGTGATGGTAAACTGTGCCATCCCTGCATTTCCCCTGGAGTCGCTAGCTCTGCATGTCACCGTCGTCAAGCCGACCGCGAAAGTATCTCCTGATGAGACAACATTACCTGCACCGTCTGTGCACACGACGGGAGTAATTGGTCCCTCCGCATTGTCTGTTGCTGATGGTTGTGGCGGCGACCATGTGACGGCAGCATCGGCAAACCCTGAGTCAACGTTGATAGAGGGGATGCTACTTGGAACGGTGATAACTGGACCCTCATTGTCTAATGAAAATGAAAATTGATTTCGATTTCAATATTTGTTTGATATAATATACCCTTCCGACAATTTAAAAAAAAAAAAAAAAAAAAGTGCTGGTCCACCCAACACATGATCACCAAAATCTGTCTGCAGTGATGATATGACAAATGGGCATAGAGCGATCATTTGGGAAATGACACGGCAAAGCATCCTATAGTTATCCATATAGGACTCAATTTTGGATTTGACAACATTGAGAATTGGATCCAGTGAACTAGACCGCTCGACCACGCCACGCCACAAGGGTAACTTACCGATGACCGTGATGGTAAACTGGTCAGAGGCTTCATTCATTGAAGTATCATTTGCTCTACAGGTGACTGTGGTCAACCCTACAGGGTATCGATCTCCAGACGTCACCACGTTGCCTGCTTGGTCCTCACACACTACGATCAGATTGAGAGTACTCTCCCAGGCATCCACTGCTGTTGGTAAGGACGACCAAGCGACGACAGCGTCAGGTCGTCCAGCGTCTACAGGCTGCCCGGGGACATCGTTAGGTAGGGTCAGAACTGGCGGTTGAATATCTACAGAGACACACAAAGAAAATTATGTTAAGCTACAATTTCCAGACTCATCTTGGGTTCATTTGAATTCCAAACAGCTGCCCACATCACCACTGACTGCATTGTTCATAGTTGTCCTGGCGAGCAGTCCCTTAAGGAGCCAGGCAGTCTGGCCACATAATTGAATCAAAATTAATTGAATCAAATTGAAATGACTGACCTGCACATGTGGCACTGAGCGCCGGATCTGGGCATATACATCCGCAGCTTGGCGAGTCGTACGTCCCACCATTCAAACAGCTACCACCATTCAACGGACAGGCTAATCAGAAAGAACAATGTTATAATTATTATTATAGGGCTAGATAGCTCAGTTGATAGGGCTAGATAGCTCAGTTGGTAGAGCGCCGGCACGTTAAACCGGAGGTCGTTGGTTCAAATCCCGCTCTAGTCAATTTTTCTTTGTTCAACCCAAAATCATTTATGGAATGTTCCCAGTCAGTTTCCCTTGTGGTTTATTATTTAATTATTATTATATTTAATTTCAGGCGGCTGAATCTTTTTAAATGAGTTTTGACCCCTATTGTTTTTTAAACAAAAGGCATTCATTTCTCAGAAAAGTGACTTTGTACGGATCAGCTACACCTAGGGCCAACTTTGATCAAGATTTATCATCGACTATTAAGTTATCCGGAATTCTGTCTAGTCAACGATAACTAGGACTATTCAACTATTTGGAAACAAACCTACTGGGCATGATCGCATCGCTGGTTACCAATAGCCATTTCCATAGCACAGAGTGGACTAGTTACAAGAAAATGGAAACAGACATGAACCGCAGCCTTGAGTCACATTGACATGACTAGAGTCCGTTCCCACTTCAGCTTCTGTGCACATGCCAAACATTTGTCCCTACACCAACACTAGTCTTCTTACTTGGTGGATCTCAACATGTGCATAAAAGAACAAACCTCTGAAAATGTGAGCTCAGTTGTTCGTCAAAGAAAAATACCCTTGTCACACAAAGTGCTTTCAGATGCTTATGATTTCAAGACCTCAAAATCTAATTCTGAGGTCTCGAAATCAATGAGGAAAATCACTTCTTTTTTGAAAACTACATGACTTCAGAGGAAGCCTTTTCTCAAAATGTGTTATACTATCAACAGCTCTCCACTGCTCGTTACCAAGTAAGGTTTTATGCTAATAATTATATTAATAATTATTATAGTTACCAATAGTGTCCACTGCCTTTAACCATATTGTGTGAACTTGGCCTACGGTACCGATGCGCAGGGTTTACGCCCATAAGGGCTGCCTTGCTACTTCAAATCAACAAAAACTTACCGGTGCAGTTGTCTCCAATCCAGCCTTGTGCACAGTCACAATTGCAAACAGTCAAATCCAGTATTCCATTATTCATACAGCTCAATGGGCATTCTGATATGACATGGAAAAAAAAATCTCTCAAATCTAGACCTCAAAAACCATCACTCGCCAGAAAATTTTTTAATTTGTTTTTGTCGAGAAAATTTAACGGGAGCAGGGCTTGGTTACTGCTACCAAAGTGTTCCTGTAGCATACACTGCAGTTGGTTGCCAGCAAGTTGCCTGTAAAAAATTGCCTGGTGTGACAAGGCTCTTAGATTACTCAGTTTTCAAATTAAAATTACTTCGATAAATTATGTTCGGACTTGGCTTTTTTTTATATCTTTTTTAAGCAACTTGAGTGCTTCTTAGGCTGACCTTGCTGCTACATGTGTATAAGTTTACGTTATTATCATAATTATTATCATAATTATTATCATAATTATTATCATAATTATTATCATTATTATTATTAACACCAACCTAAAACTGTAATCTGAAACACTCAAAGTCTTTCATTTGGTATATGTTTCCTCATTGTACGTCTTGAAATTATTGCCACTTTCCGAACCATGTTAAAGTTGAGCGCCAACTGTTTCAACCTATTTCTCCCCTTTTATTTTTTGCAAACTCTAAAAAACAAAACGTGTTGTCACCTACCTTGAACTGTAATCTGAAATGAACAAAGCCCTTCATTTAGTTCACTGTCCGAGGCTCGGCAGAATACAATCGATTCGCCGACCGGGAACGGGGTTCCAGATGTCACGCTTCCGGCTCCGTCACTGCATAAAATAAGGTTATCGCCGATGACACCCTCAACTACATCAACGGCAGAAACGGACGGTACCCAGGGGACGAGGGTACTCGGTGTTCCAATTGCTACAAAGAATCCCGGGACAACTTCTGGACACGTGAGAACAGGCGGGTCATTGTCTGGTGAAGAAAGATCAGAACAAAGTTAGTTAATCGAGTTCTAAGATTCAGTGAAAAGGAACTGGGAATCGATGAGCAAATGGAGGAAGTTCTTCTTCTTATCGTGTCCACACAAACTAGATATTGTGTTTCAGCCAGAACTGGACACCATTCCTAAATATCATTGTACTCTGCAAGGTCCTCATTTTGCATTCTTCGTCCAATAGGGGGCATCTCAGCAGGAGGTGATCCATAGTTTGTGGCTCTGTCTTACATATGCAGGTCACGTCTTCAGAGTCTGGATATCCCCACTTCTTGAGAGACATCTTGCACCAGCCAGTTGATGATCTAAGTCTGTTGAGGCCCTTCCATTCAGCCCAATGGAGGAAGTTTATTTGCTGAACTGTAAAGAGCGTTTCCCAGCAAGTTGGTTGTCTTTAACAAGCTTGACAATTCTTAAAAGTTTTTTCTTACATTGGTGAGTACTCCGAAAAGATATTCACCATTAAAACTTACTTGGTTAACAGAACTGCAGCTGTTGATAGTAAAACTGTTTTAAAAAAGGAGTCCCTTCAAAGTAGTATGGCTTGGACAATTTTCACCATGCATGGCGCTATACAATTTTATTATTATTATTATTACCTTGAAATTGGAGTAAACTTGTAAAAATAAAATATATTTACATGTATATAATAATATGCAAACTGTGTACCTAAGATTGTAATAACAAACTGGTTCGATCCTTCATTTTGTGCCGCATCACTGGCACTGCACGTCACTGTTGTCGTGCCTACTGGGTAACTGTCACCGGACACCACGACGTTGTTGAGTTGGTCTCTGCAGACGATGTCTTCTGAATTAACAGCACCACTAACAGCGTCGATAGCCGATGGCTCTGGTGACCAATTGACCGTCGCAGTTGTTGTGCCAGAAGTAACGTTCGTTGTAACATTGGCCGGGGTGCTGATGATTGGGGGCTCATTGTCTGAGTTAAACGAGGAAACAAAAGATGGATTATCACACCTTGGTTAGTCAAGCTATAAAACACACAATGTTAATGCCAACCTGTGGTTGTGACACTTTAGGGTGCGTCCGATTACATGTAGCTTACCTGGGTCGACCCCACAGAGCTCACCTGGGTCGAGCCCACAGAGCTCACCTGGGCGAGCCCCTGATAAGAGCTAATCGAACGATCACCCTCCCTCTTGTGGTGACGTCATGCACCTGCATGAGGCCGTTCCCAAGTGACCCACTCAACAAGCAGGGCACTTGGGGCTGACCCCGGATCAGCCCCTGGAATGACATCAAAGCTTTTCGAAGGGACTGGGAGCAGAACGCACTGTTAGAAACTAAAAGGCATGAGAGGTGATCTTCAAGACTTGGCAAAATATATTTGAAAGGCCTTTAAAAAAAATCCCTTTTCAGACATAAGAATAAGAGTTGGTTTCAACTTCGATGAGATGGTAGAACTTACCATTATAACTAATTGATCACTGAGGTTTGTTATTTTATGCATATGTTGGCCTACATGTACACTAAGTTAGGATACTGGTCTTTGGCAACTACCCAAAGAATGCTGAAAAATTACAAAATTGTAGAAAAAAAAAAGAAAAAAAAAAAAGACTTATCTACAAAACGTCATACTATTATTGAGAAGCCAAAATCTACCATCATATATTACCGATTACTGTGATGTTGAAAGAACTTGATCCTTCATTGCCTGAGGAATCTGTAGCGATACAAGTCACTGTTGTTACACCTACTTGGTACCGACCCAAGGTTGTCACAATGTTGCCTGCCTGGTCCGTACAATCAATTGTGCTGGCCAGAATAGTACCTTCCCAGGCATCGTTGGCGGTGGGCGTAACAATCCAATCAACAACTGCATCCGGCCGTCCAGCATCAACATTTACCCCGGAAATGTCCGGTGGAACGCTGACGATTGGTCCAACAATGTCTGCAGAGGTACGAGAAAAAAGTACCGGTAGTACAAATGTTGATTTAAAAAAAAAAAAGAGTTTTATGTAAGTTTGTCCTTAACAAGGCTAAAAGTCACTCTTTCTAAGGGGCCACAAGAAGGAAACGCTTCAGATGAAATTAACTTTGGAGAGCTGAAGGTAGCAATTGATATTCCTCTTACAACAGTCTCTGAGTGTAGGGTGGAGGGAAACATGCACCAGGCGAAGAGTTCCAAAGAGATGCAGTACGTGGAATGGCTCATAGTTGTACATCTCACCGAAGCAAAGGTGTATGGGTAAAAACAAGCAGAAAGCCTGGTTTAAATGTGTTTGCGATAGCTGCTGCTAAAAGTGGTATTCAAATTGTCTAGCTACTGGGCAATCTCTGTGTCTAGGGGTAAGACATCTTCTCTTCAATAGCAAATTTTGTGGGCTTGAATCCTGCCCGAGTAACGTGTCTCTGTGGCTATCTTTCAAAGGGCTCTAGAAAAAAAGGTAGTATACAATGCTTTCCACACATCGCTGTATGGCTATAAAACCAAAATGTCTGACTTTTAACTTCTGTTACCTGCACATGTGACATCGAGCGCTGGATCTGGGCATATACACCCGCAGTTTGGCCCGTCGTACGTCCCACCATTCAAACAGCTACCACCATTCAATGGACAAGCTATGGTAATCAACAGAGAGGTCCAAAATGTTAATTTTTAAAGAAAAAGCAATAGAATTAGCCATTTGCAAACTACTTACCAGCCGAAAGGACCTACAACTAGTTGTAAAAGCAAATAAAAGCCAATGGACTGACGGCACAACCCTAGCAGAGTCTTTGCTTTCGAGACAAACTCTGCTTATCTTTGAAACAACCAAGCATCACGCCATTAACTCTTTTTGGGGGTTTTAAAGAAAAGCAGACCAATACGCCGACGGGGAGGATCCACTATGGCCGAGTTTGGCATATAATTGAGGGACACTGTGTGCATTTGAAAGGATGGATTGTTACATGAATAAATTTTCCTTCTCTTTCCCTATCCGAGTATGATTTCCATGAAGGCCATACCTGAGCAATCAGACCCTGTCCAGCCTTGTGCACAGTTGCAAGTGCAAGTTGCTAGTTCCAAAGTACCTCCATTCGTACAAATCAAAGAACACACTACAAAGAGTGAGAGAGGAATAAAGTTATTGTCTTTTTATAACATTATAAATACACTGCAGTTGCAAAAAAAGCTGTTTTACTGAATCCCACTTCTGCCACATAATCCCACTTCTACCACCAAATCCCACGTCTGCCACCAAATCTCACATCTGCCACCAAATCTCACACCTGCTACCATATCCCATTTCTGATACCAAATTGTGTCATCAAATCACTGTGTGAACATCTTAAAACCAATGTTAAGTGCGATGCATGTTAAGACATCTTCTGTTCAAAGATTGAATATCTGTTCAAAGATTGAATATATACGAAATGAACAACATCAGATCCGGCTTCTGAAAATTGTAAGGACTATGACAAAAGTTGACGTACCTGCAACAGTTATGTCAAATGAACATGTCCCTTCATTCATTGAGGTATCATTGGCTCTACACGTCACTGTTGTTGTGCCCAGAGAGAAGGAGTCACCCGATGACACTATATTGCCAGAAATGTCAGTACATGTGGTGACAGAGATAGGACCATCGACGATATCGTCAGCGAATGGTATCAGTGACCAAGTCACAGGTGTACTACCATCTAATGGATTCACAAACACTGACGGGAAGTCGGCTGAACAGGTGACGTCAGGTGCCTCATTGTCTGCATAGAAAAAAATATATACCATAAATATTTTGAACTGGGTGTACAGATATCTGTAATTTTGTATATTGCAAATAAGGTACAGTAAGTGTATTATTATGTGAGCAAACTGATTGACTGGAAATAAACTGAACTGAATAAGTCATGGCACTTTTGAATTATATCACCAGAGTGCAATGCTCTTAGGAGTCAAAGTCATTGATATCCTAGACTGGACCAATCCAAAGAGGGGGATTAAGTCGCAGACTTGTGTTGGCTTTTTAGGAGGGGCTAATTTGTTTTTCACTCGTACACTTCGTGTACACATACATGTACAGCCCATGTACAGGCCTACCTAGAATCTAACCCTCTGATTAAGTGCAGCCATCTGGGGCCAATTTCATAGAGCTGCTTAAGCAAACAATTTGCTTAAGCACGAAAATAGCTCGCTTATTTTACACATGTTACTGGCCAAAATTTCATGCAATATACATTGCTTGTGACTGGTATTTAGCTGTTGTTTACTTAGCATACCAATTGAGTGGAGTCTTGGCAGGTAATCTGATTTTTACTTAGCAAGGATTTATTTGCTTCAGCAAAATTTGGTGCTTAAGCAGCTCTATGAAATTGGGCCCTGTTCTTAGCAGGCTGCCAGCCTGTGTAAGGTTTCAAGGTTTCAAACACCTCCCCCTCTGTGCGCCACTAGTAAGTGGAACCTTCCTGCATTGCGTTACAGCATAGATATAGAATTTAATGCCTAGATCAGCCGCGCGTACATACGCGGGTTCTGGCATCGGGGCAGCCATTCGCCTATCTCCAACGTGTATTTTCTACCAGCACGTGACTTTCAGCGCGTCCATAGTGTGGTTAAAAGCCTATCTCCCATGTTCATTTTCTGCGCATTGCCACCAGCACATAACTTTTTAGCGTGTCCATAAAGAACGTGAAATTTTTGTGTACCGCTTATGGCGCGTATGGACGCGCGGTCGATCTAGGTATTATATTATGGGTTACAGTACTTCCGCACGGAGCTAAGAAAGTAAGGAAAGACTCACCGATAACGATAATGGTGAACTGAGCAGATCCTTCATTGAGAGATGTATCATTTGCTTTGCATGTCACCGTTGTTGTTCCCGCTCTAAACCTGTCACCTGACATCACAACATTGCCTGCGTCATCCTCACATCTGATCTCAGCGCTAAGTATAGGGCCATCGACAGAATCAGTAGCAGAGGGCATTGGGGACCAATTGACGACAACATCAGGCATGCCACGCTCAACGTTGATACCTGGAACACTAGTTGGTGTGGTGATAACAGGTCCTTCGTTGTCTGTATTATAAAAAAAACATTTTGATTGGTCACAGACTGGTCACATGGGGTGTTCTAACATACGAAATAAAGACCAGCTGTTTGAACTAGCGGAAAACTGTAAAACAAGCATATCGTTGGATAACAGTTCTGAATGCACTGTGCATGTTATGTGGTACACTATCAAAACAAACTGTTATGTGGTACACTATCAAAACAAACTGTTTTTCTACTGTTTTTCTGTTGTTTTTATTTTGACAAGAGATGTTGGTGCATGACAATGTGTCAATTTAAGGTAGCTTGTTTGCGCATAAAACCAACATAGTGCTGAGCGTAGAGCCAAACACCAACCAAAGCATTTCAATATATGGTATTGTCAATATCCAAAGCTCATTGAAAGGTCTGGTTCTTGAAAATATACATAAATATGTAAACAGGTGTTCAACAAAAATTCACCGGCTTATAGTAAACATTAGCAAAACATTAGCAAAAAGAAAGATCACAAATCACAAAAAAGATCACATAAAACGACAAATCATTATGCGTAGAAAAAAGATCCACCTACCGACAACCATGATTGTAAACTGGTCCATTCCTTCGTTCCCAGATGCATCTGTAGCTGTGCAAGTCACTAATGATGTACCAACAGGGAATGCTGATCCTGAAACGACAACCGTAGCATCGGCTGTCCTACATATGATGGTCGTTGAATCGATCACACCCTGGAAAGAGTCATAGGCTGATGGCAACAGTGGTGACCAAGTGACAGTAGCAGTTGCTGAACCAGAGTCGACGTTCCTTGCACGAATGTTGTTGGGCGCAGTGACAACTGGAGCTTCAATATCTGAAATATACAACACCGACAAAACCCAAATGATTAAAAGCAGCACTTTGTTTAGTTTCAAATTTACTACATGGTACAGCGGGCTAGGGGACAGTGTGCATACTCTGCACCATGTGGTTTGGTGCATCGTGTTTTCAATGATCGTACGTGTATTCAAAAATGTGTTCAGATCCTGATCACGGCCAAATTAAAACTAGCAAATATCTAGTCTTGTCAAACTTACTTTTTTAAAAGCTTTAGTAAAAGCTTTTTTTGGGATTTTGCCACTGTATTTTACCTTCATTTATATGTGAAAAGGAACTATTATTTTGAACCGCTAATTTTGAACCCTGATTAGTTAAACAGTAACAAGTTGAGACAAACGACCTTATGCATTGACGTCATCCAGCCGCCATCTTTGAGGTCAAACGGTGACGAAACAATCAAAACGCACATAGATTGACCAATGAACAATCTCCTTTTGACCTCAATGCAGGGGCGCCGTACTGAAATGATGTCATGTGCATAAGGTCTAAAAGAAGAACAGTTACACCACTGATCTCACGGATGAACTAATGTAACAGAGTGGACAGGGCAATAACTGGCAGTCTCAACTATGAGCAAGTTTGAGTGTGCACAATGGTTAACTAAAGGTTGACAATTTTGACTCGAACCCAGGCTGGTCGACCATTGGTTGACTACTGTGGTCGACCATTTGGAACCAGCCTCGAGCCCATGGTTTCTTCACTGGTCCCAACAGCATGTTCCATTCTAACATGTGTTAAGCGCAGAAGGGAACCAGTGACACTTTAGCGAAAAGGTGGAAGGTTGACTAGACTACCAACGAGTCGTTTGGGTGAGTACGTCACTGCGCATGTGCGTTGCTAGTCTGTGGTCAACCACTGGTGGACTAAATGTGCGCACTCGAACTTGACAGCCACCTTGGCAGAGCTACGTGTTAAATTACATGGAACTGCTTGGAGTCAATGCAAAAGATGCAACAGACAGGGCCAAGTGGAGGAGATTCATAGGGAAAAAGCAGGCCAACCCAGAACAGACTGGATGATGGCCCTAAAACCGATGATCTCTGATGGCTAAATATTGTAACCTGGTAGAAACCACAGCAACCATAGCTGCCGACCATGGTGACTAGTTTATGCCAGCAAAGACAACAGAATTCATGGTAACTGCTATAGTTGCCCCCAAAGCATCCATGGCTAGCACACTACAGTAAAGACCACATCAATGGAGATTTACACCAAACATCTTAAAACCAATGTTTAAAGACAGTGGACACTATTGGTAATTACTCAAAATAATTATTAGCATAAAATCTTACTTGGTAAAGAGGAATGGGGAGAGGTTGATGGTATAAAACATTGTGAGAAAACGGCTCCCTCAGAAGTGATTTAGTTTTTGAGAAAGAAGTAATTTCCCACGAATTTGATTTCGAGATCTCTAAATCAAGCATCTAAAAGCACACAACTTCGTGTGACAAGGGTGTTTTTTCTTTCATAAGTGTCTCCCAACTACAACAACCAATTGAGCTGAAATTTTCACAGGTTGGTTATTTAATGCATATGTTGTGATACACCAAGTGAGAAGACTGAGTCTTTGACAATTAACAATAGTGTCTTTAATGCGATTTTTTCAGATATATTCTGTTCAAAGATTTAAAATCTACAAATGAAGAACATCAGACCCCTTCTGATAAATGTAAGGGAAACAAACCTTCACATGTTGGCGCTGACAGCCCAGTAGAACAAATACATTCACAGGTGACATTATTGAATGTTCCTCCATTCACACATGAGACACTATCCAATGGACAGACTGCAAACAAACATACATTAATTCTTGTTATATGTTTACCCGTTGATAAACAAGTAAAAGTTAACTTGCGGCAGAATCTTATGCTACAGGTACCCATTAACCCCTCGGTGAAAAGACACAATGATGGTCAAGTGTCTTGCTTACATTGTAAGTGCCACAAACGGGATTCCAACCCATACTCTGATGAATTGGCTACCAAAACGTTGCACAAAATTACTCGGCAGCAACACGTCACAATTTTGTTAAAACTTGTCGAAGGTTTTTAGTATAAGGAGAGGGATCATTTACCAGTGCAGGTGTCCCCGGTCCAACCTTGTACACAGTTACAACTGCAGTTCGTCAAGTCCACAGCTCCACTATTCATACAGTTCAAACCACACACTGAAAATCAAAATCATACAAAAGTAAATCATTCACGTTAAAGATGCCATGTCAGTTTTTTGGCCCCAAACATTAAAAAATAGATTTTTTTGAGTGAATGGTATTTCAAAGAGTATCACCCGCTCTAACAAAAACAAGTTTAACTTTTACTTTTAATGGTCAGGAACCATGACAAAAATTTAAAACGTTTCTTATAAAACACATAAGAATTTGTCACGTGATATAATGTCGGGATCCCGACAAAAACTAATTTTGAGAAGTTTATTTCACTGCTACTCATAATTGGCGGACTTTTTTGAGCAATGGCTCAACTGAAAGCTTGTAACTTTCTCGACCCCCATCAAAATTTTGGGGTCAAATCAGCCAAAAATCTGACATAGCATCTTTAACAACTTATGATTTACTCAATTGTGTTAAAGACACCATGCACACTATTGGTAATTGTCAAAGACTAGCCTTCACAGTTGGTGTATCTCAACATATGCATAAAATAACAAACCTGTGAAAATTTGAGATGAATCGGTTGGCGAAGTTGTGAGATAATATTGAAAGAAAAAAAAAACACCCTTGTCACACGAAATGTGCGCTTTCAGATGCTTGATTTCGAGCCCTCAAATTCTAAATCTGAGGTCGCGAAATCAAATTCGGGGAAAATTACTTCTTTCTCAAAAAACTACATTACTTCAGAGGGAGCCGTTTCTCACAATGTTTTATACTATCAACCTCTCCCCATTACTTGTTACCAAGAAAAGGTTTTATGCTCATAATTATTTTGAGTAATTTCCAATAGAGTCCACTGCCTTTAATTGAACCTTAAACAAAAAACTTTGCAGAAAGAAAGAAACAAAGTAACAAACCTACCTTCAACAGCGACATCAAAAGAACACACTCCTTCATTCAAAGCAGCATCACTGGCTTTGCACGTGACTGTTGTCGTGCCGATGGGATAGCTACTGCCTGATGTCACAGCAACGAGGGCGGTGTTCTCGCAAATGATGTTTGCGGCAAGGATTGGGCCATCGACAACATCATTAGCAGTAGGCAACTGGGTCCAACTGACAATGGCACTTGTCACTCCGGTCTCAACAAATGTGACAGGGCCAGGGGTAGGACAAGTGACAGTTGGAGGTTCATTGTCTATTTAATGAGACAAAAGGCAAACAAAGAAGACTTAGCATTTCAGGTATATCTGTTTAAAGGAACGTTACAGAATTGGTTTTGCTAGCAAAAAAAAGTTGCTGACAGTGCAAGCACATTATGGGATCCACCATAAACATAAACTGACAAACCTCTAGAAGTTTAAGATTGATCGGCCATCCGGGTCACGAGAGAATGGTGAAAAACAAATGACAAGTTTTGCATTGCATCGATGCAAAAACAAAAATGAATAAAACGCTCACTGAGCGATAAACTACAAACGCGAAATTAGATTGGTTACTTCTCATCAAATAGGACATTTCAGACAGAAATATTTCAAGGGATGTTTTCTACTATCATCATCATTAGACCGTGTAAATTTTATGTTAATCTGTGATCTTCATGGTGTTTTTTTTCTAACTAATTCTGTAACAATCCTTAAAGGTCAAAGTTTTTGAAAGTGTTTGATTTCTCTAATCCTACAGAAATGTAGACTTATACAATGAAATTAGCCTGTAAGATTTCTTTTCAAAAGATTGTAGCGTTTTTTTTTTAGACTATCCAAAAGTCAATAGCTGTTCGGTCAGCACAGGAAAATAAGCCATAATTGGAAGGCACAATCTAAGAAAACATTTCATGCCAAATCATTACTCAAAACAAAGAATCTTGGGTTCTTGACACAAATTTAAGCAAGTTTAAAACCAGAGGGGGGAAGGTTGATATTTGTAATCAGCAGAGAGAGACACACCACTTACCCACAACTGTGATTGTAAACTGCTTTGTTGCGGTGTTGGGGACCGAATCTGAGGCTGTGCAGTTCACCGTTGTTGTACCCACTGGATATCTATCCCCGGATGCTACAACAGCGCCAAGTTGATTCTGGCATGCGATGGCAGTGATGACTCCTTCAACTGTATCTTCTGCAGAGGGTGCTGGTGACCAATTGACTACAACAGAGGCCATGTTGGTTTCAACATTGATCGATAGAACATCGGACGGTGTTGTAATAATAGGAGCTTCATTGTCTATAGTGAAGAACAAACAAACAAATTTAAAGTGAGGTTGGAACATAGAGTTATATATAAGAACTAGAGGGCGCACTGATGATGCTTCTTGCACAAACGCTACAGGACTGCAAGGAGACACGCGCGCCATTCTGTATGCACGTTGAACATGAAGTACACGTTGGAATTTGTGTTTATTGAACGCCACGCGATGCTGTTTTGTCAACTTACAAAATGCCTGCACAAACACACGCTAAGCAATGCCTGTTTGTTCAACTTAGAAAATGGCCGCCTGCGCACATACGGGGCGCGTATATAGGCCAGTGCGCCATCTAGTTCTTATATATAACTCTATGGGTTGGGATCAATACATGTGGCAAGTCATGGCCGAGTGGTCTAGTTCACCAGACCCAAGCTCTGGGCCCAACTTCATTAGGCTGCTTAAGCACAACAAATGGTTAAGCACAACAAAATTATGCTCACCAGAGTATCCTGCAGCCAAACTGCCATGTCACCTGCACAATTTGTGACCGGTGTCCTGCTCGTTTCTGCTTAGTAGACAGCAGCAAAGGGTGGGTTTGAATCCATGTTGTGACACTTGTGCCCTTGACCACTTTTAGCCATAATTGCCTCGTAATTATTTTTTTAAGGTATTGTTCATTCTGCTCTACCAGCCGGGCTCCTAGTGGTCAATATCAATGCATACATCCACATTTTAGCGGTCCCAATGTTGGATAAGCGCGAGTCTAACACAGTCTAATGTGCGAGACCAAACCAAGGAATAATGGTGCACT
The DNA here is from genome assembly GCF_902459465.1 of Asterias rubens. Classification (NCBI taxonomy): domain Eukaryota; kingdom Metazoa; phylum Echinodermata; class Asteroidea; order Forcipulatida; family Asteriidae; genus Asterias; species Asterias rubens. The sequence goes on from NC_047080.1 coordinate 2,740,296, forward strand.
TAACACACTGGGTGCATTCGTTTAGCTTTCCTGGGTCGACCCAGGTCTGCCCCGGTATGTTTGATTAGCTTTGACGGGGCTCACCCGGGTCAGCCCCCAGTGCCCTGCTTGTGGAGTGGGTCACTTGATGGTGACCTGAGGTGCATGCAGTCACCACGAGCGGACGAGTGTGATCGTTCGATTAGCTCTTGTCAGGGGCTCACCCGAGTGAGCACTGCGGGGTCAACACAGGGAAGCTAAACGAACGCACACAATATAAGTTTTACCAGAGTTGATATACCTACCAATGACTGTGATGTTGAACTGGTTTGATCCTTCATTCAGTGAAGAATCGCTAGCTGTACAGGTTACCGTAGTCAGGCCTACCGGAAATCTAGAAGCCGACGTGACAGCCCTACCGGTCTGATCCTGGCATTGGATTGCCGCTGCACCAACAGAGCCTTCGAAGGTGTCGAAAGCCGATGGTGCTGGTGCCCACACAACGACAGCATCTGGTGTTCCTGGTTCAACGTTGGTACCGGGTACGTCATTCGGTACTGTGACCACTGGCGCCTCAGTGTCTGTTCGTTTAAACGAATACATGTATTTTGTGAAGTGACAACTGTTTTTTAATATCGGCTACCTTATGGCAAAGGAAGACAATTTGTATAGGAAGAAGAGGTCTCCGATGGGGAATTGTAAAGAGAGGGATGCGCAACAGGGAATAGACCTTTCCCATGAAATGTGTTAATTGCACATAGCGTGTGCCCACTAACATTTTGGTTGGCAAAATGAGGGAACATCATGCTGATTTGTATACGGCTAAATGATGATGAAATGCCGCATGACACAGAAGCGATTCTGCCTAGGGCACATCTCTCTGGTGTTTGTCAACCAATATGGTCTGTTCACATGCATGAATGTTATTAGCATATTCCATGGGAAAGGTCTTAGCCAATACATGTACATGTAGATATTCCTTTGACCTCAGTCATGGCGCTATTTGAGCTTGTGACATCATGTAAGGGTCTGAACCAATATAACTTCAAACTAATAAAATTTTGTAAATAATCAAGAGACAAACTTCTTTCAAAGGGGGTCCAAAATGGAAAGCCATAGAATATATTATGTCTTACCTTCACATGTTAAGGTGTTCAGACCGGCAGGGCACGTACATCCACAAGTCAACACGTTGTAAGTACCTCCATTAAAGCAGCTAGTGCCGTTCAAGGGACAAACTACGAGTGGATACAAACAAAGAGTAGGAATGAAGGATTGCTCATTTTGTTCTTGAAATTAATCTTACAATAATTACAAAATGGCATTATTTGTCAAAAGACCAAACAAATAAAGTTCAAAGATTTCTCGAAGAAAATTACAACCTTAAAGCCCAATCTCATAGAGCTGCTTAATAAGCTTAAAAAAATATAAAACAGTACCAGCCCCCCAAAAAGGTGCCACACATACATGTACCAGTATGTCTCCTGCAAATTTTTTGCTTAACATAAAATTTCAAAGCAACATTTTCTGCTTCAAGAAATTGGGCCTGGTGCCAAGTTTTCTGAAGATTTTTAGCAAAAAACCTGCTCTGCTGAGTAACAGCTGTGGGAAATTGTTGCCGTTGTCTTACTTGTGCAGTTGTCACCGGTCCAGCCTTGTGCACAGTTACAGCTGCAGATGGTCAAATCCAGTATCCCATCATTCATGCAAATCAATGGACATACTGTGTTCAGGAAAAAAGAAACAAACAAGTGTGTGATTTGAAAATTTCAAGTACAGTACTCTATATCTATAAAGCTCTAAATGATCTGTCGCAAGTCTTTCGTACCGATTGCATGGCCACCCATTTAACATCGAGGGAAGGACACTTTAGAATCGGGAAAAAAATTATCTTATCATCTCTAAAAGTATTATTATTATTAAATACAAAATCTCACAAATGTTCCTTTTGACTTCATCTTATCAATCACTACCTACCTAAAACAGTAATGTAAAACTGGCATGATCCAACATTGGCCGCAGTGTCACTAACAGAGCAATTCACTTCGGTAAGCCCAAGCGGGTAGTTATCACCGGAGCTAACGACATTGCTGGTACCGTCGTTGCATACGACGTTGGATGCGATGACAGAAGCGTCAACAACATCACTGGCAGTGGGTGCGGAGGACCAAGTTGCATTTCCTTCCGTCGACCCAATTGGCACGTATAGGGATGGAATGCTGTCCGGACAGGAGACAATTGGGGCTTCGTTGTCTGAGGAGAAAGTAGTAAAAGTCAAGTGAGGAAGTTGTTTTTTAACTGCTATCCGCGAAGAATTTTATAGTGGCTACTAAAAAAAATGGATTAATAGTTAAAAGTTTTGCTTCAACACAGGTTACCAGTCAATGTGATTTATATTGGTTTTGACGTGCTCCATGCCGATTGGGGCATAGGAGAAATAACTTTTATTTAAGCTGTGCAGCTTTTTGGCACTGATCCGTGAAGCTTTTCTGCTTCGCGCACTCCTGCAGTTTTAGGCAAACAGCTTCACCAATCTGATTACTTTAGATACATACCACTGGGTTCATTATCTGCAGGAATGTCAAGGTTTAAAACAACGTCAGTTAAAAAATAGTATTTAGAAAAAGAAATTAAATAAAAAATGTTTAAAAGAGGAATAATCATACATTAGCGGTTGAAGTAAAAATATATTAAAGCGACACAATACAATGGTTAAAAGTTACTTACCAGTAACGTTGATGAAAAACGCACAGGACCCTTCATTTAGGCTAGTATCGTTAGCTCTACAAGTCACTGTTGTTACACCGGCTTGGAAAAATCCACCAGAAGTCACAACGTTGCCAAGATGGTCTTCACAAACAACGCTGTCAGCATTAACTGTAGCATCAACAATATCAGTGGCGGTCGGCGAAGGTGACCAAGTGACACTGGCTCCAGCTCTTCTGAAGTCCACGTTTTTTATGATCGGATTTGGACAGCTGACCACAGGAACATCATTATCTACATAGTAATAATAACAATGAAAACTTATACATGTGTAATGCGCACAAATCCATTAAAGTGCTCATGGCGCTGAATACAAAACAATAATATTAAAATTATATACAATAACTAAAAAATAAAACGTCAGCCTAAGTTGAGAAGAAATCTAGAACATGTGGTAAAGAAATACAATACAAATGCAGTTTTTAAGAAAACATCAAAAGGTAACAACAAAAAATAACAACAAAATGAAACCATTGACTCTGTTTGAAAACATGTACATCAAATTTTTAAGGTAACTGTCAGTGAAAAAAAATACGCAACAAAATACCTTGTTTCAAGTTAACCCTTTTTGTACACTTTTTGTTGTGTCTGTTTTTTTCTTTGTCTTTTTTTCGTGTTTTTTTTGTTGGTTTTTGACTGCGCCTTAAACACCCAGCAGGGTGGATACTGCATTATTATTATTATTATTATTACTATTATTATTAACACTTGACATGGAATGACATCTTTGGCGCAAAATGTTCATAGACAGACTTATGGCGGCTATATTTGGAACCACTTTGACTTTTTCTCCATTTTTTTGCTGACATGCAAAAAGCTAATGTTTTTATTTAGCAAATTTGTCCTGTTTCAGTCACCTACATGTACCATGATTTGCATCGTTCATTTGAGTAAAGAGCAAACAGGTTCTGGAAAAAATTTCCTCCTAAACTCCCTTCACAGGGGCTGTTGTGCTACCATGAAAAAGTTACTTACCAATCACAGTGATCATAAATGAACATGACCCTTCATTTAGAGAAGTATCGTTAGCTTTACAAGTCACTGTTGTTAAGCCATGCTGGTAAAATCCACCCGACACCACAACACTGCCAGGACTGTCTTCACATACAATGGTGTTTGGATCAATAGGAACGCCACCAAAATCAGTAGCCGTTGGTGAAGATGACCAAAACACTGTAGCGCCAGCCGCTCCAGAGTCCACGTTAGTCGTGTTAGGACTTGGACAGTTGACAGTAGGGCTTTCATTATCTGCGTCAAGAGAAGTTGCAATATGTGTGGTAAAAATTACTTTAATTTTTTTTTATGCAAGTCGCCAGACACACAAGCCCTGAAGGCAACTTCAAGGTGTGGGCTACAATGTTGTTTTTCCCAGAGGCCATTGCCACCTACTCCTAGGGCTGAAACAGGGTTGCCCCTTTTACAGTCATATGGATGTAGGCTTGGGTATCATCAGTCCAGAGCCTGGCCGATAGAGCAGAAAGCCCTACCTCCCCAATTTTACGTAGCAAGTGTCAAGACCGGGATTCGAACCCACACCCTGCTGCTCTTAACCGCTCGGCCATGACACGCCAGACAACATTCACATTGTTTTACTGAACTAAAGAGAATATACCTTTGGTTTTTGGAACTCTTCGATTATTTTAATCCTACAAATTATAAATCCTATATAATCCTACATAAATTTACAACAAAACCGACCAGTGAAAATTATTTTTCGGAAGGTGGTAGCGTTTCTGAGATATTGCTAAAAACCCTGAGTGGTCAAGTCAGCACACGGAATAATGATTCATAATTGCAATACACAATCTCAAATTCAAATGTTGGGGGATAAAAACTTATATTTTTTTCTACTTAACCACATTACTTTGAAGTGGAATGATTCTCAAAATGCTTCATACTATTGAAAGCTGCTGAAAGCTTGTAAGGCCACATAAACAAACTAAATTATTGATCGTCCTTTTTTTTTTAGCGGATGGGGGAGGGAGGGAGGTTTTTTTTTTTTTTCTTTTTTTTTTTTCTGAAAAGTTTTGTTGACATGCCAAATATGAAGAAATAAATAAAAGAAAGTATAAAGAAATCATCACAATCACTATAAAACAGAGGGTTTGTGTGTTTTTGATGTTTTCAATAGTTTTGTCAAACAAATTTAACTCCTAGATGACATTTTCTGTAAACTTTTTCAAACAACTAAGCACAGTGGAGCCCAAGTAAATATTTGAAGAATTGTTCTTGCTTTGCCAACATGAATAAAAACCTTCTTTAAACATCTTTTGTTAAAACCTGTACATTTTGAAAAAATCTGGGCAGTAAAAGTATAAAGAAATACCCAGTTTTTTATGATGATAAAAAAAAAAAAAAAAAAAAATGGGGTCGGGGGGTTTTGAACGGTCGGGCGGACGATCAACAATTTGTTTATTATGTGGCCTAACCAAAAGTTGTTATTGCCTTTCATTTTTAGGAGTGATGTATACCTCCCCTTTGCAAAAAAAAAAAAACTTATAATGACACACAAATAATTCCAAATAATGACACACTTTCATCAGGAAATAAAAACTGAAAAAAAAATTGTAATAATAAGCAACACCATTACTTACCAATCACAGTGATGATAAATGAACATAACCCTTCATTTAGAGCAGTATCGTTAGCTTTACATGTCACTGTTGTCACACCAGTCTGATAAAAGCCACCAGACACCACAACACTGCCAGGACTGTCTTTACAAACAATGGTGTTTGGATCAATCGTAGGATCAACAACATCAATGGCGGTCGGCAAAGTTGACCAAAAGACAGTGGCACCGGCCATGTTAGGGTCCACAAAAGTCGTGTTCGGACTTGGACAGGTGACAGTAGGGGGTTCATTATCTGCGGGAATGTCAAGTTTTAAAACAATGTCAGTAAAAAAATAGTATTTGGAAATAAATTTAAATAAAAAATGTTTAACAAAGGTTTCGCCGACGACATGATCATCCAGTTCAAACTTCCCAATTAGGACTTGCATGAACTTTATGAACACTCCTAAAGTGTCATAGTCAGTTCATACATAACGTACCTACAACAGCGATGCTAAAATCACAGGATCCTTCATTTTGTTGAGTGTCATTTACTCGGCATGTTACTGTTGTTAAGTTTGCTGGGTACTGGTCACCTGACATCACGATACTCCCAGAGTTGTCCACACAAATGATACTTGCAGGGTCGATGGTATCAATATTATCAACGGCCGATGGGGTTGGTTCCCAAAGGATAGTGGCAACTGCTGATCCAGAATCCACTACTGCGCTAACATTCATCGGACAGGTAACATTTGGAGATTCATTGTCTAAATATACAGATACAAAAACAAGAACTTTTAGTATACAAAACATTGATGAACAAACCTCAACAAAAGTAACAAAAATGCTGCAAGAACTTCAATTATTTGTTCAGACATACCAGAAACTGCGATGGTGAAAGTGCAGGATCCTTCATTTTGTTGAGTGTCATTTACTCGGCATGTTACTGTTGATAAAGTTGCTGGGTACTGGCCACCAGACGTCACGATACTCCCAGAGTTGTCCACACAAATGATACTTGCAGGGTCGATGGTATCAATATTATCAACGGCCGATGGGGTTGGTTCCCAAAGGATAGTGGCAGCTGCTGATCCAGAATCCACTACTGCGCTAACATTCATCGGACAGGTAACATTTGGAGATTCATTGTCTAAGTATAACAAATAAAAAAACAAGAACTTTTAGAATGTAAACAAATTCATGAACAACCTTCGACAATGCAAAACCAAAGCTGCAAGAGCTTCAATTATTTGTTCAGACATACCAGAAACTGCGATGGTGAAACTGCAGGATCCTTCATTTTGTTGAGTGTCATTTACTTGGCATGTTACTGTTGTTAAGTTTGCTGGGTACTGGCCACCAGACGTCACGATACTCCCAGAGTTGTCCACACAAATGATACTTGCAGGGTCGATGGTATCAATATTATCAACGGCCGATGGGGTTGGTTCCCAAAGGATAGTGGCAGCTGCTGATCCAGAATCCACTACTGCGCTAACATTCATCGGACAGGTAACATTTGGAGATTCATTGTCTAAATATAACAGATACAAAAGCAAGAACTTTTAGAATACAAACAAATTCATAAACAACCTTCGACAAAAGCAAAACCAAAGCTGCAAGAGCTTCAATTATTTGTTCAGACATACCAGAAACTGCGATGGTGAAACTGCAGGATCCTTCATTTTGTTGAGTGTCATTTACTCGGCATGTTACTGTTGTTAAGTTTGCTGGGTACTGGTCGCCTGACATCACGATACTCCCAGAGTTGTCCACACAAATGATACTTGCAGGGTCGATGGTATCAACGTTATCAACGGCCGATGGGGTTGGTACCCAAAGGATAGTGGCAACTGCTGATCCAGAATCCACTACTGCGCTAACATTCATCGGACAGGTAACATTTGGAGATTCATTGTCTACATATAACAGATACAAAAGCACGAACTTTTAGAATACAAACAAATTCATAAACAACCTTCGACAAAAGCAAAACCAAAGCTGCAAGAGCTTCAATTATTTGTTCAGACATACCAGAAACTGCGATGGTGAAACTGCAGGATCCTTCATTTTGTTGAGTGTCATTTACTCGGCATGTTACTGTTGTTAAGTTTGCTGGGTACTGGTCGCCCGACATCACGATACTCCCAGAGTTGTCCACACAAATGATACTTGCAGGGTCGATGGTATCAACGTTATCAACGGCCGATGGGGTTGGTACCCAAAGGATAGTGCCAACTGCTGATCCAGAATCCACTACTGCGCTAACATTCATCGGACAGGTAACATTTGGAGATTCATTGTCTAAATATAACAGATACAAAAGCAAGAACTTTTAGAATACAAACAAATTCATAAACAACCTTCGACAAAAGCAAAACCAAAGCTGCAAGAGCTTCAATTATTTGTTCAGACTTACCAGAAACTGCGATGGTGAAACTGCAGGATCCTTCATTTTGTTGAGTGTCATTTACTTGGCATGTTACTGTTGTTAAGTTTGCTGGGTACTGGCCACCAGACGTCACGATACTCCCAGAGTTGTCCACACAAATGATACTTGCAGGGTCGATGGTATCAACGTTATCAACGGCCGATGGGGTTGGTACCCAAAGGATAGTGGCAACTGCTTTTCCAGAATCCACTACTGCGCTAACATTCATCGGACAGGTAACATTTGGAGATTCATTGTCTAAATATAACAAATACAAAAACAAGAACTTATAGAATACAAATCATTCAAAACTTTACAAGAAGCACAAAATAAGAACTCACAAAGTCATTAACTTCTCAGACTAACCAGAAACTGCAATGGTGAAGTTGCAGGAGCCTTCGTTTAACGCTGTGTCATTCGCTCGGCAGGTCACTGTTGTCAAGCCAACTCCAAACAAGTTGCCTGACATCACAACCGTGCCTGAATCGTCTGTGCAGACGATAGATGCCTGATTAATGACATCGAGATTGTCAGAGGCTGTTGGCAGTGGGATCCATGGGATTAAAGCTCCCGGCATTCCAAGATCTGAGAGATCAACAATGTGGTCAGGGCAGCTGACAGTCGGAGGTTCATTATCTGATTCAAAAAGGAAAAAAAACACATTATATTTTAAAGAAAGTGAACACTATTGGTAATAACTCAAAATAGTTATTGGCATTAAACCTTACTTGGTAACAAGCAATGGAGAGCTGTTCATAGTATAACACACTGTTAGAAACGACTCCCTCTGAAGTAGTAATTTTCCGCGAATTTGATTTAAAGATCTCAGAATTAGATTTTGAGGTCTCGAACTCAAGCATCTGAAAGCACACAACTTCGTGTGACAAGGGTTTTCTTTCATAGTTATCTCGCAACTTTGACGACCAATTGAGCTCAAACTTTCACAAGTTTATTATTTTATGCCATGTTGAGATACACCAAGTGAGAAAACTGGTCTTTGACAATAGTATCCAGTGTCTTTAAGTAGATGAAACGTAGTTTAAAATTTAAGACTTCTGAATAAGTACCTTCAACTGTGATGTTAAACTGGCACATTCCTTCTAGAGATGCGGAATCATTCACTCTGCAAGTCACCGTCGTTAAGCGCACTTGAAATCTGTCACCTGACTCCACTACATTGCCAAGATCGTCAGAACATACAATACTGGTTGCATTAATGGGACCATCAACAGTATCATTGGCTGTTGGCAGTGGTATCCAAGTCACACTAGCGTTCGCCATTCCTTGGTCCACATATATCAATGGGATATCAGCCGGACAGTAGACAAATGGAGCTTCGCTGTCTGTGTGTAAATCAGATCAAAATAAATTGAGTTAAAGACACTGGACACTATTGGTAAATGTCAAAGATCCGTCTTCTCACTTAGTGTATTTCAACATACATGTATGCATGAAATAACAAACAAAATTTGAGTTCAATTGGTTGTCGAAGTTGCGAGATAATGAAAGAAAAAAAAATCCTTGTGCTTTCAGATGCTTGATTTTGAGACCTCTCGAAATCGAATTCGTGGTAAATGACTTCTTTCTTGAAAACTACATTACTTCAGAGGGAGCTGTGGTTCACAATGTTTGATACCCACACCCTTGCAATTCCAGAACAGTGTCTTACCAATTAGACTATCGAGATTGCCCGGAAGCTAGAGACAGTTTGAATCCTATGTATTAGCAGGGGGTATCGCAACGATATATTACATGTTAAATTTGCATAGGGGATAAAGAAAACTAATCCACCGAAGTTCCTGTGCCAAAAAATTCACACGTAGGCAGGGGCCAATTTCATAGAGCTGCTTAAGCAAAAAATTCGCTTAAGCACGAAAATAGCTCGCTTATTTTTCACATGTTACTGGCAAAAATGTCATGCCATATACATTGCTTGTGACTGGTATTTAGCTGTTGTTTACTTAGCATAACAATTGAGTGGAGTCTTGGCCGGTAATCTGATTTTACTAAGCAAGGATTTTTTGCTTAAGCAAAATTTTATGCTTAAGCAGCTCTATGAAATTGTAAATTCAGAAAGTACATGTATATCAGGGACAACTTATATTGAGCTGGAGAAAAGTTCAAGTTACTCGAGCTCACTACATTAGAGAATTAAGCTTGAAAAAGAGGAATCTGTAAGAGGAAATCTTACCTATAATGGTGATGTTAAAATCACATGATCCTTCATTGGGCACAGTATCATTGGCTCTGCAGGTCACTGTGGTCAAGCCAACTGGAAATCCATCTCCTGACGTCACTATGCTGCCAAGGTGGTCCCAACATATGATATTAGTAAAATCAATGGGACCTTCGACAGTATCATTGGCAGAGGGTAAGGGCAACCAAATCACATTAGCTACTGCCATTGAAGGATCCACATTTCTCATGAGGACGCTACTTGGGCAGTAGACAGTAGGAGGTTCACTGTCTGTAATGGTAACCAACAAAAAGATTAGCCGTTAAAGTGAGTGGACACTATTGGCAATTGTCAAAGACCAGTCTTCTCACTTGGTGTATCTTATCATATGCATAAAGTAACAAACCTAAGAAATGTTAAGCTCGATTGGTCAACGGAGATGCGAGATAACTATGAAAGAAAAAAAACACCCTTGTCACATCTATGGTCACACCAAGTTGTGTGCGATCAGACGCTTGATTTCGGGACCTCAAATTCTAAACTTGAGGTCTCGAAATCAAATTCGTGGAAAATCACTTCTTTCTCGAAAACTACGTCACTTCAGAGGGAGCAGTTTCTCACAATGTTTTATACCATCAACCTCTCCCCATTACTTGTTACCAAAAGAGGTTTTATGCTGATAATTATTTTGTATAACTACCAATAGAGTCCACTGCCTTCGAAGGAACGTTACAGAATGGGTAAAAAACAAAAATCGTGAAGATCACAGATTAACATATAACTTACACGGTCTAATGCTGATGACAATATGATTATTTCAAAAAGATACTTACCGGTAACGTTGATGAAAAACGCACAGGACCCTTCATTTAGGTTAGTATCGTTAGCTCTACAAGTCACTGTTGTTAGACCGTCTTGGAAAAATTCACCAGAAGTCACAACGTTGCCAAGATGATCTTCACAAACAACGCTGTCAGCATTAACTGTAGCATCAACAACATCAGTGGCATTCGGTGAAACTGACCAAATCACATAGGCACCAGCCAATGAAGCATCCACATTGGTAGTATTATCAGTTGGACACGTGACATTCGGAGCTTCGTTGTCTGCCAAAAACAAAATAAACATGTGTAGCCAACACTTATCATTTGGCAAATAATAAAAAATAAAAAATAAAATAAAAAAATTGAGATTGTACTGAATATAATGGATCTCTGGTCACGTGCCTCTTAAGTGAAAAAGACATATTAAAATCAGAAACAATCCAGGTTGTTACAAACTCAAATTTCAAATGAAGTCCAGCTTTTGTTAAAACAAATCAAGAACAATAATGGTCAGCCCTCAAAAAAATACTCACCAGTAACGTTGATGAAAAACGCACAGGACCCTTCATTTAGGCTAGTATCGTTAGCTCTACAAGTCACTGTTGTTACACCGTCTTGGAAAAATCCACCAGAAGTCACATTACTGCCAAGATGATCTTCACAAACAACGCTGTCAGCATTAACTGTAGCATCAACAACATCAATGGCATTCGGTGAAACTGACCAAATCACATAGGCACCAGCCAATGAAGCATCCACATTGGTAGTATTATCAGTTGGACACGTGACATTCGGAGCTTCGTTGTCTGCCAAAAACAAAACAAACATGTTAAGCCAACACTTATCATTTGGCAAATCATTTTTCAAAAAACCAAATCAAAATGTTGAGATTGTACTGAATATAATGCATCTCTGGTCACGTGACTCTTAATTGGAAAAGGCAAATTAAAATCAGAAACAATCCAGGTTGTTACAAACTCAAATTTCAAATTAAGTCCAGCTTTTGTTAAAACAAATCAAGGACAATAATGGTCAGCCCTCAAAAAAATACTCACCAGTAACGTTGATGAAAAACGCACAGGACCCTTCATTTAGGCTAGTATCGTTAGCTCTACAAGTCACTGTTGTTAGACCGTCTTGGAAAAATTCACCAGAAGTCACAACGTTGCCAAGATGATCTTCACAAACAACGCTGTCAGCATTAACTGTAGCATCAACAACATCAGTGGCATTCGGTGAAACTGACCAAATCACATAGGCACCAGCCAATGAAGCATCCACATTGGTAGTATTATCAGTTGGACACGTGACATTCGGAGCTTCGTTGTCTGCCAAAAACAAAACAAACATGTTAAGCCAACACTTATCATTTGGCAAATCATTTTTCAAAAAACCAAATCAAAATGTTGAGATTGTACTGAATATAATGCATCTCTGGTCACGTGACTCTTAATTGGAAAAGGCAAATTAAAATCAGAAACAATCCAGGTTGTTACAAACTCAAATTTCAAATTAAGTCCAGCTTTTGTTAAAACAAATCAAGGACAATAATGGTCAGCCCTCAAAAAAATACTCACCAGTAACGTTGATGAAAAACGCACAGGACCCTTCATTTAGGCTAGTATCGTTAGCTCTACAAGTCACTGTTGTTAGACCGTCTTGGAAAAATTCACCAGAAGTCACAACGTTGCCAAGATGATCTTCACAAACAACGCTGTCAGCATTAACTGTAGCATCAACAACATCAGTGGCATTCGGTGAAACTGACCAAATCACATAGGCACCAGCCAATGAAGCATCCACATTGGTAGTATTATCAGTTGGACACGTGACATTCGGAGCTTCGTTGTCTGCCAAAAACAAAACAAACATGTTAAGCCAACACTTATCATTTGGCAAATCATTTTTCAAAAAACCAAATCAAAATGTTGAGATTGTACTGAATATAATGCATCTCTGGTCACGTGACTCTTAATTGGAAAAGGCAAATTAAAATCAGAAACAATCCAGGTTGTTACAAACTCAAATTTCAAATTAAGTCCAGCTTTTGTTAAAACAAATCAAGGACAAAAATGGTCAGGCCTCAAAAAAATACTCACCAGTAATGTTGATGAAAAACGCACAGGACCCTTCATTTAGGCTAGTATCGTTAGCTCTACAAGTCACTGTTGTTAGACCGTCTTGGAAAAATTCACCAGAAGTCACAACGTTGCCAAGATGATCTTCACAAACAACGCTGTCAGCATTAACTGTAGCATCAACAACATCAGTGGCATTCGGTGAAACTGACCAAATCACATAGGCACCAGCCAATGAAGCATCCACATTGGTAGTATTATCAGTTGGACACGTGACATTCGGAGCTTCGTTGTCTGCCAAAAACAAAACAAACATGTTAAGCCAACACTTATCATTTGGCAAATCATTTTTCAAAAAACCAAATCAAAATGTTGAGATTGTACTGAATATAATGCATCTCTGGTCACGTGACTCTTAATTGGAAAAGGCAAATTAAAATCAGAAACAATCCAGGTTGTTACAAACTCAAATTTCAAATTAAGTCCAGCTTTTGTTAAAACAAATCAAGGACAATAATGGTCAGCCCTCAAAAAAATACTCACCAGTAACGTTGATGAAAAACGCACAGGACCCTTCATTTAGGCTAGTATCGTTAGCTCTACAAGTCACTGTTGTTAGACCGTCTTGGAAAAATTCACCAGAAGTCACAACGTTGCCAAGATGATCTTCACAAACAACGCTGTCAGCATTAACTGTAGCATCAACAACATCAGTGGCATTCGGTGAAACTGACCAAATCACAAAGGCACCAGCCAATGAAGCATCCACATTGGTAGTATTATCAGTTGGACACGTGACATTCGGAGCTTCGTTGTCTGCCAAAAACAAAACAAACATGTTAAGCCAACACTTATCATTTGGCCAGAATGTTACAAACTGAAATTTCAAATGAAGTCCAGCTTTTGTTAAAACAAATCAAGGACAATAATGGTCAGCCCTCAAAAAAATACTCACCAGTAACGTTGATGAAAAACGCACAGGACCCTTCATTTAGGCTAGTATCGTTAGCTCTACAAGTCACTGTTGTTAGACCGTCTTGGAAAAATTCACCAGAAGTCACAACGTTGCCAAGATGATCTTCACAAACAACGCTGTCAGCATTAACTGTAGCATCAACAACATCAGTGGCATTCGGTGAAACTGACCAAATCACATAGGCACCAGCCAATGAAGCATCCACATTGGTAGTATTATCAGTTGGACACGTGACATTCGGAGCTTCGTTGTCTGCCAAAAACAAAACAAACATGTTAAGCCAACACTTATCATTTGGCAAATCATTTTTCAAAAAACCAAATCAAAATGTTGAGATTGTACTGAATATAATGCATCTCTGGTCACGTGACTCTTAATTGGAAAAGGCAAATTAAAATCAGAAACAATCCAGGTTGTTACAAACTCAAATTTCAAATTAAGTCCAGCTTTTGTTAAAACAAATCAAGGACAATAATGGTCAGCCCTCAAAAAAATACTCACCAGTAACGTTGATGAAAAACGCACAGGACCCTTCATTTAGGCTAGTATCGTTAGCTCTACAAGTCACTGTTGTTAGACCGTCTTGGAAAAATTCACCAGAAGTCACAACGTTGCCAAGATGATCTTCACAAACAACGCTGTCAGCATTAACTGTAGCATCAACAACATCAGTGGCATTCGGTGAAACTGACCAAATCACATAGGCACCAGCCAATGAAGCATCCACATTGGTAGTATTATCAGTTGGACACGTGACATTCGGAGCTTCGTTGTCTGCCAAAAACAAAACAAACATGTTAAGCCAACACTTATCATTTGGCAAATCATTTTTCAAAAAACCAAATCAAAATGTTGAGATTGTACTGAATATAATGCATCTCTGGTCACGTGACTCTTAATTGGAAAAGGCAAATTAAAATCAGAAACAATCCAGGTTGTTACAAACTCAAATTTCAAATTAAGTCCAGCTTTTGTTAAAACAAATCAAGGACAATAATGGTCAGCCCTCAAAAAAATACTCACCAGTAACGTTGATGAAAAACGCACAGGACCCTTCATTTAGGCTAGTATCGTTAGCTCTACAAGTCACTGTTGTTAGACCGTCTTGGAAAAATTCACCAGAAGTCACAACGTTGCCAAGATGATCTTCACAAACAACGCTGTCAGCATTAACTGTAGCATCAACAACATCAGTGGCATTCGGTGAAACTGACCAAATCACATAGGCACCAGCCAATGAAGCATCCACATTGGTAGTATTATCAGTTGGACACGTGACATTCGGAGCTTCGTTGTCTGCCAAAAACAAAACAAACATGTTAAGCCAACACTTATCATTTGGCAAATCATTTTTCAAAAAACCAAATCAAAATGTTGAGATTGTACTGAATATAATGCATCTCTGGTCACGTGACTCTTAATTGGAAAAGGCAAATTAAAATCAGAAACAATCCAGGTTGTTACAAACTCAAATTTCAAATTAAGTCCAGCTTTTGTTAAAACAAATCAAGGACAATAATGGTCAGCCCTCAAAAAAATACTCACCAGTAACGTTGATGAAAAACGCACAGGACCCTTCATTTAGGCTAGTATCGTTAGCTCTACAAGTCACTGTTGTTAGACCGTCTTGGAAAAATTCACCAGAAGTCACAACGTTGCCAAGATGATCTTCACAAACAACGCTGTCAGCATTAACTGTAGCATCAACAACATCAGTGGCATTCGGTGAAACTGACCAAATCACATAGGCACCAGCCAATGAAGCATCCACATTGGTAGTATTATCAGTTGGACACGTGACATTCGGAGCTTCGTTGTCTGCCAAAAACAAAACAAACATGTTAAGCCAACACTTATCATTTGGCAAATCATTTTTCAAAAAACCAAATCAAAATGTTGAGATTGTACTGAATATAATGCATCTCTGGTCACGTGACTCTTAATTGGAAAAGGCAAATTAAAATCAGAAACAATCCAGGTTGTTACAAACTCAAATTTCAAATTAAGTCCAGCTTTTGTTAAAACAAATCAAGGACAATAATGGTCAGGCCCTCAAAAAAATACTCACCAGTAACGTTGATGAAAAACGCACAGGACCCTTCATTTAGGCTAGTATCGTTAGCTCTACAAGTCACTGTTGTTAGACCGTCTTGGAAAAATTCACCAGAAGTCACAACGTTGCCAAGATGATCTTCACAAACAACGCTGTCAGCATTAACTGTAGCATCAACAACATCAGTGGCATTCGGTGAAACTGACCAAATCACATAGGCACCAGCCAATGAAGCATCCACATTGGTAGTATTATCAGTTGGACACGTGACATTCGGAGCTTCGTTGTCTGCCAAAAACAAAACAAACATGTTAAGCCAACACTTATCATTTGGCAAATCATTTTTCAAAAAACCAAATCAAAATGTTGAGATTGTACTGAATATAATGCATCTCTGGTCACGTGACTCTTAATTGGAAAAGGCAAATTAAAATCAGAAACAATCCAGGTTGTTACAAACTCAAATTTCAAATTAAGTCCAGCTTTTGTTAAAACAAATCAAGGACAATAATGGTCAGCCCTCAAAAAAATACTCACCAGTAACGTTGATGAAAAACGCACAGGACCCTTCATTTAGGCTAGTATCGTTAGCTCTACAAGTCACTGTTGTTAGACCGTCTTGGAAAAATTCACCAGAAGTCACAACGTTGCCAAGATGATCTTCACAAACAACGCTGTCAGCATTAACTGTAGCATCAACAACATCAGTGGCATTCGGTGAAACTGACCAAATCACATAGGCACCAGCCAATGAAGCATCCACATTGGTAGTATTATCAGTTGGACACGTGACATTCGGAGCTTCGTTGTCTGCCAAAAACAAAACAAACATGTTAAGCCAACACTTATCATTTGGCAAATCATTTTTCAAAAAACCAAATCAAAATGTTGAGATTGTACTGAATATAATGCATCTCTGGTCACGTGACTCTTAATTGGAAAAGGCAAATTAAAATCAGAAACAATCCAGGTTGTTACAAACTCAAATTTCAAATTAAGTCCAGCTTTTGTTAAAACAAATCAAGGACAATAATGGTCAGCCCTCAAAAAAATACTCACCAGTAACGTTGATGAAAAACGCACAGGACCCTTCATTTAGGCTAGTATCGTTAGCTCTACAAGTCACTGTTGTTAGACCGTCTTGGAAAAATTCACCAGAAGTCACAACGTTGCCAAGATGATCTTCACAAACAACGCTGTCAGCATTAACTGTAGCATCAACAACATCAGTGGCATTCGGTGAAACTGACCAAATCACATAGGCACCAGCCAATGAAGCATCCACATTGGTAGTATTATCAGTTGGACACGTGACATTCGGAGCTTCGTTGTCTGCCAAAAACAAAACAAACATGTTAAGCCAACACTTATCATTTGGCAAATCATTTTTCAAAAAACCAAATCAAAATGTTGAGATTGTACTGAATATAATGCATCTCTGGTCACGTGACTCTTAATTGGAAAAGGCAAATTAAAATCAGAAACAATCCAGGTTGTTACAAACTCAAATTTCAAATTAAGTCCAGCTTTTGTTAAAACAAATCAAGGACAATAATGGTCAGCCCTCAAAAAAATACTCACCAGTAACGTTGATGAAAAACGCACAGGACCCTTCATTTAGGCTAGTATCGTTAGCTCTACAAGTCACTGTTGTTAGACCGTCTTGGAAAAATTCACCAGAAGTCACAACGTTGCCAAGATGATCTTCACAAACAACGCTGTCAGCATTAACTGTAGCATCAACAACATCAGTGGCATTCGGTGAAACTGACCAAATCACATAGGCACCAGCCAATGAAGCATCCACATTGGTAGTATTATCAGTTGGACACGTGACATTCGGAGCTTCGTTGTCTGCCAAAAACAAAACAAACATGTTAAGCCAACACTTATCATTTGGCAAATCATTTTTCAAAAAACCAAATCAAAATGTTGAGATTGTACTGAATATAATGCATCTCTGGTCACGTGACTCTTAATTGGAAAAGGCAAATTAAAATCAGAAACAATCCAGGTTGTTACAAACTCAAATTTCAAATTAAGTCCAGCTTTTGTTAAAACAAATCAAGGACAATAATGGTCAGCCCTCAAAAAAATACTCACCAGTAACGTTGATGAAAAACGCACAGGACCCTTCATTTAGGCTAGTATCGTTAGCTCTACAAGTCACTGTTGTTAGACCGTCTTGGAAAAATTCACCAGAAGTCACAACGTTGCCAAGATGATCTTCACAAACAACGCTGTCAGCATTAACTGTAGCATCAACAACATCAGTGGCATTCGGTGAAACTGACCAAATCACATAGGCACCAGCCAATGAAGCATCCACATTGGTAGTATTATCAGTTGGACACGTGACATTCGGAGCTTCGTTGTCTGCCAAAAACAAAACAAACATGTTAAGCCAACACTTATCATTTGGCAAATCATTTTTCAAAAAACCAAATCAAAATGTTGAGATTGTACTGAATATAATGCATCTCTGGTCACGTGACTCTTAATTGGAAAAGGCAAATTAAAATCAGAAACAATCCAGGTTGTTACAAACTCAAATTTCAAATTAAGTCCAGCTTTTGTTAAAACAAATCAAGGACAATAATGGTCAGCCCTCAAAAAAATACTCACCAGTAACGTTGATGAAAAACGCACAGGACCCTTCATTTAGGCTAGTATCGTTAGCTCTACAAGTCACTGTTGTTAGACCGTCTTGGAAAAATTCACCAGAAGTCACAACGTTGCCAAGATGATCTTCACAAACAACGCTGTCAGCATTAACTGTAGCATCAACAACATCAGTGGCATTCGGTGAAACTGACCAAATCACATAGGCACCAGCCAATGAAGCATCCACATTGGTAGTATTATCAGTTGGACACGTGACATTCGGAGCTTCGTTGTCTGCCAAAAACAAAACAAACATGTTAAGCCAACACTTATCATTTGGCAAATCATTTTTCAAAAAACCAAATCAAAATGTTGAGATTGTACTGAATATAATGCATCTCTGGTCACGTGACTCTTAATTGGAAAAGGCAAATTAAAATCAGAAACAATCCAGGTTGTTACAAACTCAAATTTCAAATTAAGTCCAGCTTTTGTTAAAACAAATCAAGGACAATAATGGTCAGCCCTCAAAAAAATACTCACCAGTAACGTTGATGAAAAACGCACAGGACCCTTCATTTAGGCTAGTATCGTTAGCTCTACAAGTCACTGTTGTTAGACCGTCTTGGAAAAATTCACCAGAAGTCACAACGTTGCCAAGATGATCTTCACAAACAACGCTGTCAGCATTAACTGTAGCATCAACAACATCAGTGGCATTCGGTGAAACTGACCAAATCACATAGGCACCAGCCAATGAAGCATCCACATTGGTAGTATTATCAGTTGGACACGTGACATTCGGAGCTTCGTTGTCTGCCAAAAACAAAACAAACATGTTAAGCCAACACTTATCATTTGGCAAATCATTTTTCAAAAAACCAAATCAAAATGTTGAGATTGTACTGAATATAATGCATCTCTGGTCACGTGACTCTTAATTGGAAAAGGCAAATTAAAATCAGAAACAATCCAGGTTGTTACAAACTCAAATTTCAAATTAAGTCCAGCTTTTGTTAAAACAAATCAAGGACAATAATGGTCAGCCCTCAAAAAAATACTCACCAGTAACGTTGATGAAAAACGCACAGGACCCTTCATTTAGGCTAGTATCGTTAGCTCTACAAGTCACTGTTGTTAGACCGTCTTGGAAAAATTCACCAGAAGTCACAACGTTGCCAAGATGATCTTCACAAACAACGCTGTCAGCATTAACTGTAGCATCAACAACATCAGTGGCATTCGGTGAAACTGACCAAATCACATAGGCACCAGCCAATGAAGCATCCACATTGGTAGTATTATCAGTTGGACACGTGACATTCGGAGCTTCGTTGTCTGCCAAAAACAAAACAAACATGTTAAGCCAACACTTATCATTTGGCAAATCATTTTTCAAAAAACCAAATCAAAATGTTGAGATTGTACTGAATATAATGCATCTCTGGTCACGTGACTCTTAATTGGAAAAGGCAAATTAAAATCAGAAACAATCCAGGTTGTTACAAACTCAAATTTCAAATTAAGTCCAGCTTTTGTTAAAACAAATCAAGGACAATAATGGTCAGCCCTCAAAAAAATACTCACCAGTAACGTTGATGAAAAACGCACAGGACCCTTCATTTAGGCTAGTATCGTTAGCTCTACAAGTCACTGTTGTTAGACCGTCTTGGAAAAATTCACCAGAAGTCACAACGTTGCCAAGATGATCTTCACAAACAACGCTGTCAGCATTAACTGTAGCATCAACAACATCAGTGGCATTCGGTGAAACTGACCAAATCACATAGGCACCAGCCAATGAAGCATCCACATTGGTAGTATTATCAGTTGGACACGTGACATTCGGAGCTTCGTTGTCTGCCAAAAACAAAACAAACATGTTAAGCCAACACTTATCATTTGGCAAATCATTTTTCAAAAAACCAAATCAAAATGTTGAGATTGTACTGAATATAATGCATCTCTGGTCACGTGACTCTTAATTGGAAAAGGCAAATTAAAATCAGAAACAATCCAGGTTGTTACAAACTCAAATTTCAAATTAAGTCCAGCTTTTGTTAAAACAAATCAAGGACAATAATGGTCAGCCCTCAAAAAAATACTCACCAGTAACGTTGATGAAAAACGCACAGGACCCTTCATTTAGGCTAGTATCGTTAGCTCTACAAGTCACTGTTGTTAGACCGTCTTGGAAAAATTCACCAGAAGTCACAACGTTGCCAAGATGATCTTCACAAACAACGCTGTCAGCATTAACTGTAGCATCAACAACATCAGTGGCATTCGGTGAAACTGACCAAATCACATAGGCACCAGCCAATGAAGCATCCACATTGGTAGTATTATCAGTTGGACACGTGACATTCGGAGCTTCGTTGTCTGCCAAAAACAAAACAAACATGTTAAGCCAACACTTATCATTTGGCAAATCATTTTTCAAAAAACCAAATCAAAATGTTGAGATTGTACTGAATATAATGCATCTCTGGTCACGTGACTCTTAAGTGAAAAAGACAAATTTAAATCAGAAACAATCCAGGTTGTTAGAAACTCAAATTTCAAATTAAGTCCAGCTTTTGTTAAAACAAATCAAGGACAATAATGGTCAGCCCTCAAAAAAATACTCACCAGTAACGTTGATGAAAAACGCACAGGACCCTTCATTTAGGCTAGTATCGTTAGCTCTACAAGTCACTGTTGTTAGACCGTCTTGGAAAAATTCACCAGAAGTCACAACGTTGCCAAGATGATCTTCACAAACAACGCTGTCAGCATTAACTGTAGCATCAACAACATCAGTGGCATTCGGTGAAACTGACCAAATCACATAGGCACCAGCCAAGGAAGCATCCACATTGGTAGTATTATCAGTTGGACACGTGACATTCGGAGCTTCGTTGTCTGCCAAAAACAAAACAAACATGTTAAGCCAACACTTATCATTTGGCAAATAATTTTTCACAAAACCAAATCAAAATGTTGAGATTGTACTGAATATAATGCATCTCTGGTCACAAGACTCTTAAGTGAAAAAGACAAATTAAAATTTAGAAACAATCCAGGTTGTTACAAACTCAAATTTCAAATTAAGTCCAGCTTTTGTTAAAACAAATCAAGGACAATAATGGTCAGCCCTCAAAAAAATACTCACCAGTAACGTTGATGAAAAACGCACAGGACCCTTCATTTAGGCTAGTATCGTTAGCTCTACAAGTCACTGTTGTTAGACCGTCTTGGAAAAATTCACCAGAAGTCACAACGTTGCCAAGATGATCTTCACAAACAACGCTGTCAGCATTAACTGTAGCATCAACAACATCAGTGGCATTCGGTGAAACTGACCAAATCACATAGGCACCAGCCAATGAAGCATCCACATTGGTAGTATTATCAGTTGGACACGTGACATTCGGAGCTTCGTTGTCTGCCAAAAACAAAACAAACATGTTAAGCCAACACTTATCATTTGGCAAATAATTTTTCAAAAAACCAACTCAAAATTTTGAGATTGTACTGAATATATTGCATCTCTGGTCACGTGACTCTTAATTGGAAAAGGCAAATTAAAATCAGAAACAATCCAGGTTGTTACAAACTCAAATTTCAAATTAAGTCCAGCTTTTGTTAAAACAAATCAAGGACAATAATGGTCAGCCCTCAAAAAAATACTCACCAGTAACGTTGATGAAAAACGCACAGGACCCTTCATTTAGGCTAGTATCGTTAGCTCTACAAGTCACTGTTGTTACACCGGCTTGGAAAAATTCACCAGATGTCACATTATTGCCAAGATGATCTTCACAAACAACGCTGTCAGCATTAACTGTAGCATCAACAACATCAGTGGCATTCGGTGAAACTGACCAAATCACATAGGCACCAGCCAATGAAGCATCCACATTGGTAGTATTATCAGTTGGACACGTGACATTCGGAGCTTCGTTGTCTGCCAAAAACAAAACAAACATGTTAAGCCAACACTTATCATTTGGCAAATAATTTTTTCAAAAAAACAACTCAAAATTTTGAGATTGTACTGAATATATTGCATCTCTGGTCACGTGACTCTTAATTGGAAAAGGCAAATTAAAATCCGAACTTAAAAACCCGGGCGTGGGCGTAATTAGTAATCAACCCGGGCGTAATTAGTAATCAGTTCCTCTTTAATTAGTACCCCACCTGGGGTAGTACTCCATCCAGGGCTTGTAATTCGCCTTGCTGAGTAAGTAATCCACTTGGCGTAGTTAGGCCAAACTAAAAAAAAATACCAATTGATCGTCCCCACTCCCCGCCCGCATCCTTTGTTGGGGCTGCATCCTTTTTTTTTTTACTATTTGTTATTTTTCGCTTTTTGTGATGAATAAAAGAAGGAAAAGAAAGGACTGACCTGGGAGCTTTTTCTGAATCTAACGTGATGCTCTCGAACACGTGTAACTGTCTGTTTCGAAAACAATAATAGTGAATGCCTACCAGCAAATCATTTTACAAATCTGACCCTATTAAAAAGTGTTAATACTAATACAGTAATAGTGTTAACACAGGTCCTCATGCAACAAATAGGTACAAAATAAGTTTGCAATGAGTTCAAACTGAAGACTATTGGTGGCCTGTTTGATTGAAATACAAAGCGGCCATCTTGGAAAAAAAAAAAATAGTAAATAATAAGGCCCTCATGCCCCTTTTTTGAAAAATCTGGATGATCAACTGGTATTTTGTTTTATTTGGCCTTATCTGCCCAGGTGTATTTAGTAATCCACCTGAGGTAATTACATAATTAGTAATCCACCCGGGCGTAATTAGTAATCTGCTCCCCTCGTCTGCTGTTAAGTATGGATGGATTCGGTCGATCTGACCTTTCAGTCGATCCTAACTTTCACCAGTTGAACACCTTTTCATTATAATTCAACACTTGGTTTTTTTCCAACTTCAAAGGTGTGGTTAGTTAAGTCTGAGCTATCCAACAGAAGCGACCCATTAAGAATTGCAGATTGACAGATCCAGAGAACAACCTTAACTTAACTTAACTTAAATGCATTTATAAAGCGCTTTAAAGGATTTGGGTACTTTTTCAAAATGTCCATAGATTTACATCAAACTTACAGGGTTTGAAGATAATGATAGTGGAAAGCTTCCCTTTAAATATTACTTACTGAGGTGCTGTAGTTTTTGAGAAATGAGTAAAAAAATGATTAAAATAATTTAATGACATTGTTTTCATACAGCACCTCAGCACGTAGTATTTTCATGGAAGCTTTCTACTATCATTATCTTCAAACTGTGTAAGTTTAGTGTAAATCTGTGGACATTGTGTTTTTTGTCCTACAAAAGTTACTTACACCCTTTAACACTGTTTGAAAGCGCTGTACAGCCAAGAAGAACATTAAAATACAGGATAAAAATATTAGCAATATGGTTTTAAAAATACACAACAGTTAAAAAAGTAGCAACAGATTAGTAAAACATTGCATTACAAACATTCATATTAAACAGAATAAAATACAGAAAAATAAGCGTCAGGCGGACCCACAACCGATAGTCTAGTCTTGGTGCAAGACGTTGCTATTCACTATCACTCAACTATCGCGTTCCCATACTCTACTTGTAGCCGTGCACTTTACTTCGCAACAATAACAAAAGTTGACAAAACTGGCATCTCACAGCGTGTGTTTGTGCGGCCATTTTGTAAGTTGAACAAACAGCATCGCGTGAGTGTTCAATAAAAAAAACCTCACACGTGTATTTCATATTCAACGCGCGTGCAGAATGACGCGCTTGTCATCTTGCGGTCCCGTGGCGTTTGTGCACGAAGCATCACTCGTGCACTCTCTAGTTCTTATATTATAAGTTATCACACAAGCGCGAGTGGAATACGGAAAAATATAGCGTCCCATATCCAACGAGGCCGAAGGCCGAGTTGGATATGGGACGCAGACGCGCTGTATTTTCCGTATTTCCACGAGCGCGCGTGTGATAACGTATTTATCTTCAAGCAAACTTGGCGCATGACACAGAACACACAATACGCATGGTAGTGATATTAGCCGTGCAATATAGGTTTTTATCACCACTCCATACTTGAAGATAAATAACTCTATGACCCTACCACACTTGTGAATAACAGCTTACAGAAACGCCCTCTATGGGTGGATAGTCCCAGCGTGTGTAGCGTTGAGTGATTTAGGAAAGATTACCATACAGGTTGACCAACTCAACAAGAGTTTTTTGGTACGGTTGGCATGTGCGTAAAGTGCTTGCCTCTCACCAAGGTGACCCCGGTTTGATTCCAGGCCAGGGCCATATGTGAGTTGAGTTGTGCATTGGTTCTCTGCTGTGCCACAAGGGTTTTCCAGACTATCCGGTTTTCCTCCCTCGGGAAAAATCAAACACTTTCAATCTTGGCTGTGCTCCATGGCCCTTGCATGCCTGCTTCTCAAACACGTTGTAGCCGCGTCCTTTGCAATTCAGCTCTTAGCTGCGAGTAAGGATGATTAGCCCCCAAATTATTATTATTAAGAACGTCTTGCACCAAGACTACCGATTTCCCAACATTCAACACCTACCATTCACCGTGATGTAAAAGATGCAAGATGCCGTTTCATTCTGCCCCTGAGCAGTGCAGTTCACAGTCGTTTGGCCAACTGGATACGGGTCCATTGAAGCCACATCATTGCCAAGCTCGTTCACACATGTAATGTTGGTAGAGTCGATTACACTACCATCGAAGTCATTGGCTGATGGTTCTGCTGACCAGGTGACATTAGCGGTTGACAGCCCACGATCATTAGCCTGAGTCTCGTTATTTGGACAGGAGATTTCCACTGCCATGACTGCATTGAAAACAAAACAATTTGTTGTTAGTTAATGTTAAAGGTTTTTTATACCTTTTGAAGGGTCAGAGTGATGTTCTTGGGATAGTCGCAAAAAAATACCAGTACTAGTAAACATGAAACTTAACTGAAAAAAGACAATTTAAAATCAGAAACAATCCAGGTTATTTCAAACTCAAGTTGCAAATTAATTCCAGCTTTTGTACAAATCAAACACAAATACACTTTGATCAGCTCCGAAAGATACTTACCAGTAACATTGATGAAAAATGCACAGGACCCTTCATTTAGACTAGTATCGTTAGCTCTACAAGTCACTGTTGTTACACCGTCTGGGAAACTGGGAAACGTGTGTAGCATTGAGTGATTTGGGTTTTGACCAACTCAACAAGAACGTCTTGCACCAAGACTACCGATTGCCCAACATAAACACCTACCATTCACCGTGATGTAAAAGACGCAAGATGCCGTTTCATTCTGCCCCTGAGCAGTGCAGTTCACAGTCGTTTGGCCAACTGGATACGGGTCCATTGAAGCCACAACATTGCCAAGCTCGTTCACACATGTAATGTTGGTAGAGTTGATTACACTGCCATCTGAGTCATTGGCTGATGGTTCTGCTGACCAGGTGACATTAGCGGTTGACAGCCCACGATCATTAGCCTGAGTCTCGTTATTTGGACAGGAGATTTCCACTGCCATGACTGCATTGAAATCAAAACAATTTGTTGTTAGTTAATGTTAAAGGTTTTTTATACCTTTTGAAGGGTCAGAGTGATGTTCTTGGGATAGTCGCAAAAAAATACCAGTACTAGTAAACATGTTGTACATACTAGATTAATTTTTGTGTCCAGCACCGCATTAAATAATATTTTGTTGCCCGTGCCCAGTCACAGCATAACCCCCAGTGCCAAGTGGGTTTGTGTGCAGTCAGCTGCAAGCTGGCGTCACACGAATCTTATGCCAACATCAAAAGTCAATTTGTGAATGACAGGTCAGGTCTACAGTTGAAAGGACAAGCTCTCGAGTCGTCTGACTCGTCCAGTTGTTTGACCTGTTGAGTTGAACTTGTTTGACCTCCTGTATGTAGAGACGACTGTCGAGTTGTCCGACGACATCAGTTGATTTTGCTTAAAGCCATTGGACACTTTTGGTAAACAGTATTGTCCAAGGCCCACACTTCGTGTATCACAACATGTATATAACATAACAAACCTGTGGAAATTTAGGCTCAATCGGTCATCTGAGTCGGGAGAAAATAACGGGAAAACCAACCCTTGTTTCCGCAAATTGCCGTGTCATGACATATGTTTAAAATAAATCCGTAATTCTTGATATCGAGAATTTATATTGTTTTAATGTTTTCGCAAAAAGTAAAGCATTTCATGGAATAATAATATTTTAAGAGAAGTCTTTCACCATTACCTTCTGTAAACCCTGTAAGTTATTTGTAAATCTTTGAACTTTAAAAAAACATTCTGTACCGAAAGTGTCCATTGGCTTTAATTGGCTGAAATAGAACCAATTTATTGGCACTCTACCAAGTGAGTTCTACTAAACTGTACAGTATAAGTTCGGGAAGGAAAAAAGTGCAGTGATTCCTTTTCGAATTTCTGCCTTTTGGAAAATCAAGCCACCACTTTTTCATTTATTTTGACACGAAATATTTTGTAAAAATTTGTGAAAAAGTGGTGGCAGGATACAGACTATTATTCAAAATCCAAGATCTTTACAATACACACTAAATATTTATACATTATGCTGAACCTGACATCACTGCCCCCCCCCCCCCAACCCCTCCCAAATCTACTGTTCCGGCCACTCACTCATTCCAATGTTGCAAACGCAAGCATAACAAGATCATAAGATGATTGGCCATAAATATATTATTAGTAAGTTGGCCTTTCCTTTAAGTTTACTTTAATTAAATTTAACTTATATTTAGTTTTTGCTATTAATTTATTCCCTTACTACTTGTTGTTGGGCTTGGCTTAGAATTACAACATCAAACTAAACTTGCCTCTTCCGTGTCAATCATTGGTTACACAACATGAATCATTAATCAGGCCATTTTAAAACAAGATATATTTGATGTTTGGGGAAAATACACAAGTTCCGATGGCTTTCATACCTCCATGATGACTTGATTCATGCTCCTCGATCACAACGTTGCCTTTTTGAAGCGTGCGCATCCAGAATATTTATAAACAATTGTATCTAACACTTGAGGGCGCTACATTTTTCTTTGCTTCTTTTTCTGCGGTGAGGCCCTTTTCGAAACCACGGCTTCGGCTTTTGATTCGGCTTCAGGCTCCATCCTCTTGTCTGTGAAGCCCTCAACGCTTACGCAAAGCGCAAAGCGCAAAACACGCGCAAATTATTGTCAAAGCATCAACAGCAACCGCTTTGCTAAAAGGGCCATATCCGTGGATTCGAAAAGAGCCATAGAATCGCCATCATCAACAATAAAAAAAATTCCTTATTTTGAAAGGATTGATGAAAAGCACTACGACACTGGATCACAGGCAGAACCCATGCCTGTGGCGTTCACAGACTCGAATTGCTTGCCATCCCCGGCGGCGTTTGTTTTAATTTTCACCACAGTTTCTTATGATTTCTCAGTGTTATGTAAGCCCCTCTAATATACATTTTACCCTTTCTACGAGCAAGGTATGGGAGGGCACATCTTTCTTTTTATGACAGTTTTTGGTTGACTTTGCCTTTCCCTGGACGGCCTCTCATTCTGCTTGTTTTTATTGTCCAAAAAATCAAAATGAATAAATAAATAAAATAAACTCCCAAAGTAACCAATGCTCAAATTAGTTTTTAATATTTGAAAAAAACAATTGAAAGTCTCTCAGCCACTTGAAAACCAATTATGGGGCAAAGGCCTACCTCCCATTCCAAAGCCCAATTGAATGCCTATTTTAAAGCCTACATTATCATCAGCTCCTCAAAAGTTTAACCCAAAAATTATCACACAAGTGTGGCGGTTTCAACTTTCCGCCGTGTTCAGTTTTCCGAATGACCAAATACGGTAACATTACGTCATGCGACCCCTGCGCACAGCACGCGGAAGTAGTCAATTTTTAGTGTCGTATTGAGTAATCCGTGTTAACTCTCCGGTAGCTGTCATCGGGCGGCGTCCGCGAGTACAACGAGCGGCGAACGGATCGTATGAGAGAATTTGGTGTGTTTAGGAGTTGGTCATGGAAGAAAAACATGCCCCCATTTCAAGGGTAATATAGATGGTGCTTTACACGTTGAAATACAGAGAAATGGTCCGGTGATTTAGTCAAATTTTCTTGGGAAATTAGTTAAAATGGAAATAAAAGGAAATAAGAGCAGTTTATAGATGTGACAACAAAGTCAATACTGTGCTCTGCAAAAACGTTGGTCAAATCATTTGTTGGGCAAAGTAACTTCAACAATTATTGGTCGATAATTGCCCAACAAAACCATTTGGTGTTGGACAAACATTTTGTTTGCCAATTTTTTGTTTAAAAAGTGGAACAAAATTTGGGCAAGTTTTGGGCAAATAATTCGTAATCTGAATTGGTTACACTTTTGTTTATTTATTGGAGCAACTTTTTTGGTAATTTTAGTTAATTTCGATTGTTGGTTAAAATGATGCACATAAGTTGGTCAAAATCATCCGATCATGCGCACTACGATCAAAGAGTTGCCCAAAAGTTGGGCAAGGTATGAAAAAACATAACGATATTTTCCAACACGGCGAGTGGAGGAGTGGCTGTGACGAGCGGGGTTTTCCAGTAGATATAGATCAAATTTGAACGTTAATTTTTAACTAAATGAAGTTGTGTTTTCTATTCAGTCGTACATAGTCGTGCAGTTGCAGAGGGAGCAACAAAGTGACACTACTGTTGAATTAGTTTCAGTTTTTAGTTTCAGTTTTATCATGCCATTATGTGCAACGCCGGTTGTGGCATGTTTGCGTGTGCTTGCGCTGCAACTTTCACGACTGTGTACAACAACTGAACAGGAAACAAACTGTATTTTAGTTAAAACCTTCCAAAGCATCTACGAACCACTGAGCCCCTGTTGGTTACCAAAATATACCAAACTATTGATGAGGAAATATTACCCAATTATTTGGCAATCAGAGTGCCTAACTTTGATGTGTAATATTTTGCCCAAAAGTTGGAGTAGTTCACTATTCGCCCTTAAATAATTGGGTAAAAAGTTGGGAAATTTTTTACCCAATTTGTTTACAGTGTGTAATTACAGATGTGATGTGTGTATTGTCTCGTCACCCGGAAAACTGAACACACCGGAAAGCTAAAACCGTTCGAACAACGTGCTGAAATGTCTGGCTACGTCACCCGGAAAACTGAACACGGCGGAAGACTGAAACCGCCACACCGGGGCTTAGCGCATGAATTTTGGCCTGTGGTGCACCCTTTTCGCGTGCGACACAACATCGCAAAAACGGCCCATTACGCAAGCGCTGACTAAGGTGTATGCTGGTCTAGCTAGCGATCAAACTTGAAACTTGATCGCTAGCTAGACCAGCATACACCACAGAACTTTGAATTTTATCTAAAAAGTGCCCTGGAAGGCGAACCTTCAATGTTAGAAAAGGTGACTTCACAGGATTCTTTTAACTTATTACCATCCGATAAACAATATTGTGGATATGGATATGGATCTGGAGAAGTCGCAATATAAGCCGTTTCAATCTGCTTATAATAGATTTGTGTATACACAATCAAACTAAACATGGCACATACTATACCTATTGCTTATGGGACCGTTCGATTGCTTTACACATTATACACCCTCAATGAACACAGTTACAATAAAATTTCGGTTTAAAATGTGGTCGCGTTTTCAACTCGAAGTGAAATGTTTCCAAAATGCATTATACTATCCAAAGCTGCAGCCGTATTTCCACGTATTTTTGTTTAGTTTTCAGAGTCATGGACCAAACGTAAACGTCCGTAAAAACATAGTAGAGTGATAACGTTTTCAATGCACAAAAGTTATGTAGGCCCCTTCAACCGAGAAAGTTTTCAAACGGCACCAAAACTCATCTGTATCTAGTTCTAACTGGCCTAGACCTTTATCACGCTGTCTCCATCTTGGTCATGTTCCTTGTATCGAACAACAATAATGAATGCGAATAATAATTTTGCAAATAGGAACCAGACTATTTTGTCCTTCCAGCCTCGGTTTGGTTACATTGATAGTGGAAACAAATTCAAGATGGCTGCACCATGATTACCATAAAATAGTAATACAATGATGTTGATACGGTTATCATGGTTGAAATTTGAGAAAACGGTTACAGTTTGGTCCAACCGGCCTCGCAGCCAGGTGTCCAAATAAAAAATGCAAATTGGATAAGTTTTCATTAAAAGTGGTACTTTTTCAGTATTTTCGAGCTTACTTGAATATCGGGGGGGGGGGGGGCTTTTATGATCAACTTTATATATTTAGGCAAAAATAAACTAATGAAGTTCAAGTTACCTTGGGCTTTCGCCAGCGGCAGAATAACGGCCACTAGTAAGGCAGCCACGCCAGCCAACAACGCCGTACCACCACGGCGTGGACTCATTGTGCCCCTTCACCCACGGGCCGGTAGAAAGACAATCTTTGCCCACCCCCTATAAGTTGCCTGCTGTTGTCTTTAAAATTATCTTTCCAAGCAATATCGCAGTTTTAAAAATCACGTTTTCCATGGGAGTTTCCTTGCTCTCTTACCACTCCAGATTTTGGTACTCGTATCGGGAGTTGTATTTAGCTATGATCAGTATTACTGCTTTGGATAGCTATGATATCGGTCACACGCTGATGGGCGTCTCCATCTTGCATGCAACGGCACTGTTGATTGGTTGCTTCTTCTCTGTCGACATACCCATAGCTCAAACTGATTGGCAGACGAACGGTCTGCGAAATGACCCTAACAAAGGCGTCACCAAGATAAACTTTCTTAACAAAAAACGTCTGACGCCTAATCACAAAAACCCAAAATAGCCAATGGCTTACCAAAACAATACAACGAAGGACGTGCGCTAAAAAATATTTCACAATGCACGGAACACCATAGATCTGCCCTTGTTCTGAAAACATACTGCCCACCGGAAATCAGCAAAACATCGTACAAATCCCCGTGATTTGGTGTGCCTTTTACTGAAATTAAGTTTTACGGGTTTGCACGTGACTTTGTTGGCTTAGAGGAGAATGTATTACCAGGAACTAGCCTAGATGTTGGTCGAGTAGAACAGTGTTATCCGCAGTGAAAAGTTTCACACTGTGCCTGTGTCACTAATGACACACCGCTCTTTCTTGTGATCCATAAATCAACTAATGTTATACAAACAAGCGTGTTTTACAATAAAGGAGCCGTTCACAAAACGTTGGTTTGCTGGTTAATCTGCTTTTGGATTATTCATGGAAGTAGAAGTTCAAGTAGAAGGCTTATTCAATGTTATTTTTTTATTGTATTATTATGACTCATTTTAAAGACCTATATTATATGCATCATTACATACTTGGTAACCCATAGAAAACATAATAATAATAATAATGCATTTATAATGCGCCATCTATCTAGTGTACAAAACTCTATTCCGAGGCGCAAAACAAAAAACAATACATACAACAAAAAAGAAATGTAGAACATAATAAAACAATTATACAATGAATAATCTACTGTCAAGACAACGAGCTAAGTGTATAAGACGATTTAAATAAATGAGTTTTCAGCAAGTTTTTAAATCATGGAAGAGAACTACAGCACCTGATGTTATTAGGTAAAGCGTTCCAAAGTTTAGGAGCACAAGCGGAAAAGGCACGATCGCCATACGATGAGGAAATTCTAGGAATAGTTAAAAGGGACTTAGCAGAAGAACGAAGAGTGCGAGAGGGGGGCATAAGTTACAATAGTACAAAACCATCACTTTAATTCTTCGTATAACCAGGGAATAATTCACTCTTTGGAACGAACTCTTTGCTAAAAAAAAAGAACAGCGAAACTTTCCATGATACAAAGGAGCACACAAAGTCAAAATAAGTTTTCAAACAAAGATACCCAAGCCATTTCACTGTCTTCCCCTTTGGACCATGCTCCTTAAATGCACTGTACACGTTTGGTAATCGTCAAAGACCAGTGTTCGTCTCAACGTATGCATAAAATCACAAGCCTGTGAAAATCGGTTATCGAAGTTGCGAGAAAATGATGAAGAAAAAACACCCTTGTTGGACGAATTGGTGTGCTTTCAGATAGGAATAAATGACTTCTAGCTAGAAGTCTTTTATTATTTAAGTGAGAAATTGCCTATTTCTCAAAAACTACGTTACTTCAGAGGGAGTCGTTTCCCACAATGTGTTATTACTACTACCAACACCTCCAAATGCTCGTTACTAAGTCAGTTTTTAAGTTAATATTTGTTTTGAGTAATTACCAAACGTGTACCTTCCCTTTAACCGAATATCATTATAGTATGGTGGTCCACGGTAGGTTACCACATAATGAAGGTCATGAGATCAGTTACACCCAAAAATTTAACCCATTAAAGAAACACACAGAGAAAGAAATACAATGTTTCAATGCGGGTTTATCATGACCTTGCTTGGCGTTGCATTTTTACGTACCGTATATAGGCCTATAACCTGATTTGCATAAGTTTTTGTCTGGTTTTTCTTACAGACTCTATACACTTGAACGGGATTCGTTATAGTGCAGCCTGGATTAGGCTTAAGGCCCGGTCACACAGGCCCCGATAAAGAGAACGAAAACGAGAACGTCAAAAATCTCGAGAACGTCAAAAATCTCGAGTTAGGACCAGTTACTCGTCCTAACTTACGACTATCCATGCAATGATCTCCTGTAGGACTAGTCCTAACTCTTTGTGAAATTGACTCCAGTGTCTTTAAAGCGAGTAATGATGAAGTTCATACTAGAACTAATTTGTGTCTGCATTTTGTTTGTTTCGATGATCTTCCCATCAAGGGAACTAAGCAAACTCCGCAAGAGGATGTCAATTATAAAGTAGACAAAGGGACGACGCAGGCTTGCCGCGACTCACAGAAGTACGCACACTGTCACCAAGAAGTGTGTCAACTACCTCCATGGTCAGTCCATAGAACAAAAGAATGAACGAACAAAACCAACAACGGACAAAGGTCTCAATAAGCCAATACAAACAAACACAAACTGATTCCACATCTAAACATGTCACAAACAATCCACCAGTTTTGCAAAACAATACAGTTGCTTTTTATTGCCCAAAGCACCAAGTCCGTGTCCCTTTATATAGTTAGAAAGTAAAGTTATTGTGGCAGTTTCACTCGGATAACAATATTACTTATTTTCAGAAGTATGGTTCTGGGGAATAACTATAAAATTATCTCCCGATAATTGGCAAGGACGTTGCTCAGTCCAACATGGTAATTTTTATTTTATTTTATAGATTGCGGCCATGGTCAAACCATACACAACAAAGTGTGTCAAATTTATTCCCAGGCAACTCGCCTGGCTTCCACCTCCAGTAAATCACACAGGGCGTTCCCATTTGATCCAAATTCAAAGGCAAATGAACCGTGCAGCAACCATTCAAAAGAAGAGGAAAGCAACCACATTACAAACAAACGTGGGAAAACCCTTTGTGGAGACTAACTCCCCTTACTCTAGGAAAAACGTTTGCCACTGCACATGCTAAAGCAAACTCCGCAAGAGGATGTCAATTATAAAGTAGACAAAGGGACGACGCAGGCTTGCCGCGACTCACAGAAGTACGCACACTGTCACCAAGAAGTGTGTCAACTACCTCCATGGTCAGTCCATAGAACAAAAGAATGAACGAACAAAACCAACAACGGACAAAGGTCTCAATAAGCCAATACAAACAAACAAAAACTGATTCCACATCTAAACATGTCACAAACAATCCACCAGTTATGCAAAACAATACAGTTGCAAGGACGTTGCTCAGTCCAACATGGTAATTTTTATTTTATTTTATAGATTGCGGCCATGGTCAAACCATACACAACAAAGTGTGTCAAATTTATTCCCAGGCAACTCGCCTGACTTCCACCTCCAGTAAATCACACAGGGCGTTCCCATTTGATCCAAATTCAAAGGCAAATGAACCGTGCAGCAACCATTCAAAAGAAGAGGAAAGCAACCACATTACAAACAAACGTGGGAAAACCCTTTGTGGAGACTAACTCCCCTTACTCTAGGAAAAACGTTTGCCACTGCACATGCTAAATTTCATTACAATAATATTATAGAGAATGTAATTTAAGGGTTTTGAAACACTTTGTTCAAATCGATTTGTTTACCATGATATGTTAATTTTGGTTTTTACCCATACACTGATGTGTGTTAGCACTGTATACTCAGTACTTTCCCGAGTCCTGTGAAAACAATATCACAGGCATGTTACTCGGGTGGGATTCGAACCCACGACCCTTGCAATTCTAGAGCAGTGTCTTTATCTCTTTATACCTGATGCAAATTTAACATCTATTATATCGTTGCGGTACCCGCTGCCAAAACATAGGATTCGAACTGCCTCTAGCTGCCGGGCAATCTCGGTAGTCTAGTTGGCAAGACACTGCTCTAGAATTGCAAGGGTCGTGGGTTCGAATCCAACCCGAGTAACATGCCTGTGATATTTTTTTCACAGGACTCGGGAAAGTACTGAGTATATAGTGCTAACACACATCGGTGTATGGGTAAAAACCAAAATTAATATTCTTTATCCCCGATGCAAATTTAACATCTATTATACCATGATATGATGAATCTCTACTCACAGTGCCATTTCATTTAGACCACAGCGCTTTAGACGAACAATAGCAATGTAGATAATACAACAAATGAACAATAAAGCAATAAACAGACACTATAAGGAAGTGCTTTCTTGCAAATAGGCAGTGAAATTGAGGTGCGTAGTGTGATGGGAAGATGGTTCCAGAGTCCTGGAGCGGCTAAGGAAAATGATTTATATGCAGCGGATTGAAGAGATTTGCTGCTTAGTTTATTTTCAGCAAGACAGGTTTTGTCTGATGGTGAGCGAAGCCCAGCACTGGTTTGAATGTGAAAAGAAAAACAAGATGAAAGATATGCTGGTGCAAGTCCATTTTAAGCATTTATACACATGCACCAATATTTTGAATTGAATGCGCTCTTTCACCGGGAGCCAATGTAGCTCTTTGAGAAAAGGAGTTGCATTATCATGTTTAGAAGCACAAAATACCGTGTACGTTAAAGGCAGTGGACACTATCGGTAATTACTCAAAATAATTATTAGCATAAAACCTTACTTGGTAAAGCATATTGTTAACTGTATGGGATTTGAGGCAATCGGTTTTTTTATTACACTGTAAACAAATTGGGTAAAAAATTCCCAACTTTTTACCCAATTAAGGGCGAACAGTGAACTCCTCCAACTTTTGGGCAAAATTATACCCGTCAAAGTTGGGCACTCTGATTGCCAAATAATTGGGTAATATTTCCTCATCAATAGTTGGGTACATTTTGGTAACCAACAGTTGGGTAATTTTTTGTTAACCCATTTTCTGGGTATTTAATACATTATCAATAACCCACTAATTGGGCGATGATTTATTTAT
Source organism: Asterias rubens (assembly GCF_902459465.1). Lineage (NCBI taxonomy): Eukaryota > Metazoa > Echinodermata > Asteroidea > Forcipulatida > Asteriidae > Asterias > Asterias rubens. The sequence continues at coordinate 2,776,178 of NC_047080.1, forward strand.
GATTTAACCCTTTTCGGTGTTATCCAACAAAATGGTGAATGTATTTAACCCTTTGATTTACAGTTTCTTCTGTGATACGTCATACAAGCAGGCGTAGAAAATATATTTTCCACGATGGCAAACGGTGGTGAGCTGTGACCTTCCAAGGCCTTGGCATCTTCTCAAAATAACTAAAAGTACACTGTACATTGGCCTTCTGTTTATTTCTCTTTTTAACCTTTTCTGACTTTTCTTTTCATGTATTCCACTTCACTGTTTATGTTACACTTTTAGTTACCTGTTCATATTGTGTTGTGTAGGGTCGAAATTAATAACAAGTTGTTTGCAATAGCTAACTGACTTTTACTTTTTACTTTATTCAAAAAGTTTCCGTCATTATGAGTGAATGAATAGTTAAAGCAATGAACCACAACGTACTGTTGGCGGATTGAAACCTATGTATTACTTTTCATAGAAAGTATCAATAGTGATTTTTTAAATATTTTGTTATTTAAATAATGACTGAATGAACAAGTTAATGTGGAACGTGACTAATGAAATTGCGCGCTCATCGTAGACCAACCAACCAAAACATACTTTTTGATGGGTTAAATTGGACCTATAAAGGATTACTTGTATTATAGAAACGATCTGCTGCGTTCACAATAAACCGGCCTTGACATTTAGAACACAACTTTTTGGGATACGTGTGAACATTACTGGGGTATTAGTTCTCACGTTACATACAGTGTAGTCTTGGTTCCAAGACCATTGGTGTTGCGCGGTCACACACAACCAACGTTCCGATTATGCACGGCAAAAACTGTACACGCTTGTAATGAACGAACGCTAGCGGGCGCTCTGTTTCTCTGATTTCCGGATCTCACCATGTCTGCGCTCACCATGGATGGTGAGATCTAAATCAGAGAAACAGAGCGCCCGCTAGCGTTCGTTCATTACAAGCGTGTACAGCTTTTGCCGTGCATAGATCGGAACGTTGGTTGTGTGTGACCGCGCAACACCAATGGTCTTGGAACCAAGACTATATACAGTGGAACCGTAGAGCGTGGAACATGGAACTGAATAGCAAGCGTGGACATCAACAAATATCTTGACATTCTTAAAAATGGTTTCATATTCACTAGCTTATGAAGACCGAAAATAGGACGGAAAATAAATTAACTTGTCCAAAAATTACAAATGGCACAGTCACACCATTCTCGATTTGCTGTTCCTCAAAAAATAACAAAAATAACACATAAACAAATGAAACATAAAATAATAAACAAATACTATTTCGGACTTACTGTATTTTATTTACATCTGTACAATAGCGAAAACACACCAGGGCCTTATTTCACGGAGCTGCTTTAATTTTAAAGGCAGTGGACACTATTGGTAATTCTAAAAGTACATTGGCCTTCTGTTTATTTCTCTTTCTAACCTTTTCTGACTTTTCTTTTCATGTATTCAACTTCAGTGTTTATGTTACACTTTTAGTTACCTGTTCATATTGTGTTGTGTAGGGTCGAAACAACAAGTTGTTTGCAATTTCTAATTAAATTTTCAATTTAACAATGTTTCCGAGAAAGAAGTAATTTTCCACGAATTTGATTTCGAGACCTTAGAATTAGATGAGGTCTCGAAATCAACTTGCATCTGGAAGCACACAACTTCATGTGACCAATTGAGCTCAAATTTTCACAGGTTTGTTATTTATGCCTATGTTGAAATTCACCAAGTGAGAAGACTGGTCTTTGACAATTACCAATATTGTCCAGTGTCTTTAAAGGCAGAACATACTGAGCACGATACCAGACACAAAAGAAGGTTGTTTTGTTTGTTTGTTTATTTGTTTGAAATTATTTACTCTTGTCATTGGGAAATCAGCGGTTAGCTTTGTAGGAATTCAAACCCATAACCTGATGAGTGCAAGTCCTAAAGCCTAACCACTCAGAGGACCACGGTGACCGATTTGGCTGGAAACCTGATTCTGGTAAGCGTAAAAATTTGTGTGCTAAGCTACATTTTGTGCTTAAAGCAACTCCATGAAATTTGGCCATGAGCTCCGTTTCATTGAGCTGCTTTTAAATCAGAAAGTATTGCTCACAAAACTAGTAAGAAAATTAGAATGAAACCAGTCAAAGATGGCGCATGTGATATGGTATTTGGGCTGGTAACATATTTCTGGTAAGCATAATCTTGTTGTGCTTAGCTAACTTTTCGTGCTAAATCAGCTCTATGAAATCGGGCACATCTTGTTATTAATAATTAAAACATGGATGCGAACACACCATTTAATAAATAAAGTTTATACACCACATGTAATATCTGTAATATCTGGTAAATGATAATGGTGGGTCAAAGAAAATAAATATTTCACAAAAACGTTATTGGTTTAATCAACATACAGCTTATGTTTAAAACAAAAGTCAGAGATGGCTACTTAGAATTTTATACAAATTTAAATATATCTAAATTTGTTTTCTATCACAATTTGTGGCATGTACGCAACTATCCGATACCAATTTCATCCTGATATGAATCAGAAATAATTGTTGAAAAAAAAAAAACGTTATTTGCTTTGCAAATATTAGGGAACCAGTCAAACAAGAATTACTTCAAATAGTACTTTGGCTGGTAACCAATTTCCTCTAAGCAAGACATTTCAAACCCTTCTTAGGCAAGATTGTTTAGTGATTGGCACCTTTTAGCACTTGGTTTCTTTACCTATGACATTGAGCAGGTTTCACGACTGTTCAACATGGACCCAATTTAACGCTTAAAAATTTTCTGCTCAGCATAAATGAACAGTGTACCAGTTACAAATTGTTCATGTGACATGGTAGTTTAGCTGGTAACCTTAATTTGGTAAGCATATTTCTGGTGTGCTTAAGTAGCTCTATGAAATTCACAAAAAAAGTATCTACATGTCAGCACAACAAAATTACCAGAATAAGGTTACCAGCCAAAGTAGCATTTCACACGTACAATTTGTGACTCTGGCATTTTGCTCATTTTCTGCTTGGCAATTTTTGTTAAAGGCAGTGAACCCTATTGGTAATTACTCAAAATATTTATTAGCATAAAACCTTTCTTGGTGACAAGTAATGGGGAGAGGTTGATGGTATAAAACATTGTGAGAAACGGCTCCCTCTGAAGTGCCATAGTTTTTGAGAAAGAAGTAATTTTCCACGAATTTGATTTTGAGACCTCAGGTTTAGAACTTGAGGTCTCGAAATCAACCATCTAAACGCACACAACTTCGCGTGACAAGGGTGTTTTTTTCTGTCATTATCTCGCAAGTTCGATGACCGATTGAGCTCAAATTTTCACAGGTTTGTTATTTTATGCATATGTTGAGATACACCAACTGTGAAGGCTAGTCTTTGACAATTACAAATAGTGTCCACTGCCTTTAAAGCTATTTGATTTGCTTAAAGTGGGCCCTGTGTACAATTTCATGACTTGGCTTACTATGGACCTCTGTACATACTATGGACTTCTGTACATACATGTACAGCACTTTTGAAGGAACACTATGGTTGTGGCCCCTGTATTTTACACATTACTAGGCAATACACACAATGACCATTGTATAACACTCATTCTAAAAGTTGATTGAGAAAGTGATCTGGAAATACTCCACAGACTTCAAGCTCACAGAACACACCAATTTATTTACTGCAAATAGACTGTGCAAGTCTTGTGTGGATCGAAGACGAGAAAACAAAACGAACAAAGGATATATTTTTTTATAAGAGCAACTTTCCCATTAATGCAAAATTCTTGAAAAATAAAATCACTCCAATTTGTTATCATGACAAATTCATTTTTTACATGATACAAATGATTTGAGGACAAAAATAAAAACTTTGTACGAGGATGCTTTTTTTATTTTAGAAACCCCATATGCAGATCCCATCCTAACTGTTGCGAATGCTGTGACCAGAGTTGCGGTTGTTACTCATGTGAAAATACCAAAACAGTTCTTGGTTGTTCTCTCTGCAAGTGTGTTCAGCTGAAACTTTCACATGAGACTATTATTGAATCTTTCTTGAAAAATTTTGCCTATAAATTAGAATTAAGGGGACAAAAACCAAAATCTACATTTATGACTCTACTTTAAGTGAGCTTTTGAATACATTACCGGATACTCAATCACAATATGACATGCTATGCTTTCCATCTAAGCGGGGTGTTTTTGATTCTAAGCTGACGTGCCCCCCTCCGCCCCACCTTCCTCTGCCCCACCTTCATCTGCTCCATCAGGGGCAGGTTTCTGGTAGTTGCCCTTTTTTTGATGGCGGCACATTTTGCAGTCATCATCGTCGTCACTTTCGTCACTCGAAGAACTCTCCCCGAACATCCTCGGTTTCTCGTATATACAACAACCTGGCGGAGTTAAGAGATGAAATCAAAGTTCGACCTTCAGCTGGCAAGCATGGAATGTCACTGAGGCCATGGCCTCCTTTGCCCTGGTCTTGACCTTAAGTTTCCCAAAGACTTTAAAATGGAAGTGCCCTTTTTGAAATGTAAGTTGCCTTGCCCTCACAAAGATGAAACTACAGGCAGATGGCCTCCGTTGCCGCGGTCTTGGCCTCGATACCCTTAAAAAGTTTCTCAAAGTTGTCAAGATTTTCCCAAAAACTTCAAGTTTTTTTTCTTTCATTATTATCTCGCAACTTCGACGACCGATTGAGCTCAAATTTTCACAGGTTTGTTATTTTATGCATTGTTAAGATAGAGCAAGTGAGAAGACTGGTCTTTGACAATATACCAATAGGAGACTTTCCAACGCTAGGCGGCAGCAGACATACCGGGTAAATTTCCATTGTTTACGTAGTTCTGAACATGCGCATAATTCTGAGAACAATGGATTTACCCGGTAAGTCTGCTGCCCTCTATCGTCCCAGAAAGTCTCCCATTGTTGTAAGACTTACATTTAGATTTTTTCTTGCCCATGTGTTCATTGTCTACAACTCCATTTTTCCAATTCACCTTCTTCTTTTGCTTGGGCTTCCTCAGTTTTAATGTCAGTGATGGCTAGAGGAAAAATATATAACGAACATCAGAAAAGGCTGCAAGTTTAGGGAGAATTCATTGATAAAATTGACTGACATTAATGTTGGGAATCAAGTTATAAATAGCAAGTAATATAATTACACATAGTTAAAAGGATGAATTCAGTGTTTTTTAGTTGCGATAACATAACCATCCTCCCGAGAACGGCAGGGGGAGGGTTTCGACATTATCATACTTCTAGAAACTATTATAAAGCTTCCCGTGAGCCTTAGTTTCTAGATTCCATAGATTAGAAGTAACGTTATCGCACCTATGACAGTTGTCAGTTACCGGGTCTAGTCCACAGTAAAATATTTTACACATAGTTGAAACATTGATTAAATTTGCTGTAGAATTTTTAGGCACATGATGATGATGTACTTTTCTATAAAAAAAAATCCTACAAATTTTTGTTCAAAAAGAAAAAATACAAAAACCAATTTCATAAAGATGAAATATTGGCTGATCCCAGACCCAATTCTGGGGCGCTTTACTCCGTTATAAAAACAATTGTTGTTAAAATCATTAAAATAAACCGGAGTACAGCGCCCCAGTTACTAATCACCCCCCCCCCCCCCCCCCTCCCCCCCCCCCTCTTATTTAAGTTTTAACATACACGGCAGTTTCATTTTTTTAATTTGACCATTGACTTACCGAGCTTTGACTCTGAGTCTGTGTTTCGGTGACTACAGCCGCTTGTGTTTGTAAAGTACACGTTGAAGACATGGCTCTGCTAAGAATGCTTTAAAACTTACGATTAAAATTGTCATAAATTGAACATTTTAACACAATTTCGGGTCACCGTTTGTGTGTTGACAACATTTTCTGCATGACAAAATTATACTGGTACCCAGTAGTACCCAGTTTTGCACGACGTAAAAACAACAAGTCAATGGCATGACGTTGTGACACCAGTTTAGGGCAGCGATATTTGTAACCTCGCTCCTTTCTGTGTTTGCTTGTCCCCATAATCAATTTCCTCGGATAATGTGCGCCTGATGGTCCACAGTTGTGGGGAAAAGGTCGTCAAAGCAGAGTTCACATTTCAAGATGGCGGCCTCCATGGGAGAGAAACTAACTTGCAGAGATTTGCACAGCTATTTGCAGACGCTACCTTCATTCGTTCTAGATAAACTATACAACCACCCAGCAACTTGTTTGGCTGTATTCAGGTGAGTTAATTTTACAGTTAATATAAATCAAAAACACAGTTTCAAGATAGACCTAGTATTTTCATTAAAAATATCAAAACAAACATTTTTTAATTTAAAAAATACAAATAAAAATAAATAAAAATAAAATAAATACAATTATTACATTTAATTAAAAAATGAAAGGACGATTAATCACTAATAATGTGTGAGGCCGTGTCCGAAACGACGACTTTGGCTACAGCTTTGTCTAGATCAGCGCGTCTACCACTCCAGTGTTGAAGAATAGCATAACATTAACACTACACAGGAAGCCCAACAACAAGCATGATGACATGATGTTTTGACAAGCAAGAGAAGATAGGCTACCTAAAATAGGCTAAATAACACTATACTACTGTTGAAAATTGCCGACTGGCTTCTAAATTAGTCAAGATAAAGAACCAAGATAAGCTTTTAAAGTTGTATTGTAAAGTTGTATAACATTTTGTAGGATTAGGCTTTTTTAAATTTTTTATTTGGGCCAAGCAAGTTTATACAGCTGTTTTAAACTATAAAAGTAAAACACCCAAATGCTCCTAAAAATCACATGACAATGAGCAATACTACTACTCGGTATCTAGCGGACTCGACTGTCTGTCAAGCAACTTTAATTTCCTATTTCTCTTGCCTTCAGGGAGCTGCCAACACTTGCTAAGCATTATGTCAACAGGGTTTTATTTGTTGAGCAACCGGTTCGTAAAGCATCAGTCGAATCATGGGTCCAGAAGGCCCATCTTGAGTAAGTATGCAGCACCTCAAACCTCACACCTCAGGCCCTGATTCCCAGGTTACAGAAACCCCATTTTCACCACAGGGTACACAACAAAATGTGCATCCTGAGAAAGTGCAGTATCCAAAACCCTTGTTGCGATAACGTAACCCTCCTTCCGACAGCTTCGGAGGAGGGTTACGTCGCAACTACCAAAAACCCCTCCCCCACTCTTATGGTTACTGCTGAATGTCCATCATTTTCAAGGTAAAAGGCACATAGGGCTCAAATATGGGGAATCTTAGTATAAACTATAAGACTACATGAAGTGTGGTTATTTAATACTTGACCAGAAACTTATGAACAAGAACAGAAACGATTGAAAAAACAAAAACATTTTATGGTACAGATTTTAATTGAACAATCATCTCATTTGTCTTATGATCACATTATTATACTTCATTACTCAACACATTTGAAAGATTTTCATCAGACTCAAAGTCATCATTTCAAACATAATTTGTTATTATTCAAGATTTAAAAGTAGAATTAGCTGTTGCAGAAACCTTGCCAACAAAAAGGACCAATGGTATACAAGCAAAACATAGTTTACAGCCTGACACTTTGACCCTAGCAGAGTTTGCTATGAGGGTCAAATTGTCTGCCTTAAAGAAAGACTCTTCTAGGCCCCAAACAACAGGCCAATTAACTATATTGTTACATTGAGTTACTACATTTCTGTGTTTTCTTCCTTGTAGCCCTTAACCTAGAGTGGCATTTAGCCTTGTTTTGGGCGAACTTGCATAAAAAAAATTATATAATTGTTTTTGTTATCTATACCCAAACCAGAAAACACAAAAAATGTGCACAGATTTTGTCCGACTTGAGGATTTGGCACGACAATACCCTTCCAGGAGGTCTCCCAGGATGGCAACTCAACCCAATCTTCAAAGCCAATCTACGGATTGCTCTACTAGGAGGGTAAATATTTGCAAACAATGTTTTCCCCTTCCCTGATTTTGCCCTTCACTTTTTTAGTGACTGGGCAGCAGGACCAGTTAGCTTGTCATTTTCAATGGTCCGTCAGGAAGAATATCGTGCCTATTGACCCCTTGCACGCGCATCACACGCGGCGACCAATGCCACGCTCACCATGTTGGTGGGCAGTAAGGTTTACGTGTATCAACGCCGCGTCGCCTAAAATGCACACTTTACTGCATAACGCGCAGCATAGAGTTGATGGGTCAATGGGGTGTCGTGGCCAAGCGGACAAGAACACCGAACTCAAGCTCTGGTGTTTCTGTTCAGCAGAGTGTGGGTTCGAATCCCGGTCGTGACACTTGCGTCCTTGAGAAAGATACTTAACTATTATTGCTTCTCGCCACCCAGGGGTAAATGGGTACCTGTGAGGGCAGAGTTGGTTCTGGTGAAGGAGACTGTTTCTACTTCTTACCCAGGTCCCATGTGTGAATGAAGGCACCGCCAGAATATTTAAACCACATATTATTAATCTGGTTCTAACTTTGTTTTGTTTCCCCCCCCTACAGTGGAAAGCCATGGTCAGGCACTGGGAAGACTGCACCAGACAAGAATGCTAAAGACATCGATAGCCTTAACAGATATGCAATGGATCGGTGGGAGGTATTAACAGAGAAAAACACTCTGCATTCAGGATTTAGTATCTTACAGATTGTACTAGGGTTTGGCTCAAAAGTTTTTCTTTTGGATTTGTTCTTTTCAGAAATGTGTGCTCTATCACTATTTATAATAAACCAAGAGATAACAAAAAAAAACATTAAATAGAAGATTCAAGTGCTAGCCTACTGCTTGCTTGTAAGAAAAATATAATAAATAAGGTTGCATGCAATGCACAAAAAAAAACACTATAATAATCATAGTAAAACCCGCCCACACAAAGTTCTTTTCTTTATCAAAAGAAACCACAGCATTTGACATAATCAAATTACTTTTTGTCTGAATGCACATTGACATTTCTTTTCTTCTTATTCTCTAGCTGGTGCTTCACTTTCTGGTCGGGTCAAAGGGTGATGAAAGTCTATCCCCCGACATAGCTGGCGTTCTCACACATTCAGGACTCATGAAAATGTAAGTGTACCTCGCAATCGGAGCTGGCCCATGCATTGTGTCGAGTCAACAAACCTGGTGCTGGTTGCGTGTATGGAGGAATATTGCACCAAGAGGAGGTTGTGTAAACATGAATGTATTATGAATCGGAATCGGCTCCATGGGTGTGTCAAAAGTGGATAATTTTGTTTGGCGAGGTGCGACCATGGCCCAATTTCATGCCACTGGAATTCTGCGCCCGAGTTCCATAGAGTTATGCCAATTTACAGGGTATCGCAAGGGTTAAGTGCTTTGGTGAGAAGTGCCATTAAATTGGGCCCTTCTGTGGAGCATGTGAAGGGATTGTGGAATGTTAATGGCTTTCATGAAGGGCGCCCTCTCTGGCTTGTGTGTGTGTTTGTAGCAATTTGTATGTACATCTGGGTATCTGTTTTTGTAAAACCAAGATCTTTCCCAAATCCATCTAAAACAAATAATTGATAGAGATGGATTTCTTGTGTGTGTTATTTGTTTTTCCCCCATGTTCAGAAGTGAGGATGGTCAGCCTGTAATAACACCGTCTGGTTTCCAGTTCCTCCTCCTAGACACTGCATCCCAGGTGTGGTTCTTTATGCTACAGTACTTGGAGACAGCTGAGGTAAGGGGACCAGACCAAAAAACGTGTTTATGGTTTTAGATATTTCTTAGATTTTATTGATTTCCATATACAAAAATAGAAAAAATACATTGTATGTGAACATATGAAATCTGAAAAATATATTTCATAAACTGTAAAAGTCAGCGAGAGTGTTGTTTTGTTGTTACAATTTAAATGTAATCATACAAGACAATTAAGATTTGTCAGTGTTGGAGCATCACTAATTGAACAGCCCCATCATTTATCTATCATAAGTTGCTGCCATTTGGGCCTGTAGTACTTTCAACCTACAAAACCATATAACTTCCTGTATAGGGTGTTAGAACACAAAAGGTTAAAAAAAACAATCCTTAAAAGCCTTTTTCTTAAGGAGTGAAATTTGAGAAGTAACATTTATAATTTTCCCACTGCTGTGTGTTTCAGTCTAGAGTTCTGGATCTAGTTGATGCCCTTTCGTTCCTGTTCCGTCTTAGCTTTTCAACTCTTGGCAAGGTAAATATGGAAACAAGAAAATATACATTGTTGTGCACTCTGGGGTTAGGGGCCTTTTAACAACCGTGACTTTGGTTGATTTTGGCGCTATATAAATTCTCTCTGATTGATTGATTGATTAATCATAAATGTATTAGGTCTTGAACTTCGCTCTTGAAGGTCACAGCAATGTTCCTGTGGTAAGGGGAACATCTATGAGAAAATGTGAATTTGTATTGGAACTTTGCAAAGTACACCACATCAAAAGAACAGGGGCATCACGGCAATTGCTGTTGGTGACATGGGTTGATTTGAGGCCTGATGTATCCATTGTTATATTGCGGTAATAAATGGTGAAACTTATTGGTGGCAAACCAACTACACTGTATCACTACATTGACATCTGACCTCTCACGAATCCAACATTCTCTTAAACCCATCTCTTCCGATATTAGCCTATAAAAATATTGAGTGAAATTTTCTCCTCGTTCTTGACCAGCGCCTTTGAATGTCACACAGAGGAATTGCCCTTTACAAATGCTGTGTCATATTTATTATTATCAACTGTGTGTGTTGGTGTGTATCATTTTCTATGATAATTCTATTATTTTGGGTTGCCTTTTCTTGAAGGATTATTCATGTGAAGACATGACTGAGTCACAACTACAATTCTTACAACATCTCAGGGAGCTTGGTCTTGTGTTTCAACGAAAGGTTCGTTCAACATCCTTATCAATTAAGTCTGGAAAAATTGTGTTTTGGGTGTAACCTTTCCAACTTTAGCCCCCTTTTGATTCATGGCCCCACGCTGTGGTGAACGGAAGTGTTGATTGGGTGATTTTAGAAAAATAATTGTTTTTATATATATAATTGTAGCGGAAAGTAATTATGGAAACAACAAAATGCACATTTTGTCAGGATACGAACAGCCTCTAGCTACGGGGCAACCTTGGTAGTCTAGTTGGTAAGACAGCTCTAGAATTGCAAGGGTCGTGGGTTCCAATCCTACTCGAGTGATATTTTTTCTTAGGACTCGGGGGGAAAGTACTGAGTATACAGTGCTTACACACATCGGTGTATGGGTAGAAACCAAATATTCTTTATCCCCGATGCAAATTTAACATCTATTAAAATGCACTTGGGGTTAATCGTACATGTATCAGGTTGTGATGTCATTAGTAGTCATGACCGAACTTTCACCCAGAGCCTGGTGGTGAGAAGGTCATGTTGAAGAAATGGGTATTCCTGGAATGCTAAGAAGGCAAAGCATTTGAGGGAGTTTGGAGCGATCAGCAGTGTTTTGGGGATAGACCAACACTACCAATGCAGTCAAACCAACTTATTAGTGATAGAGTGCAGGTAATATCAGTACAAAATAATGACCATTTATGTTTAGTACACTAGCAAGAATGCTACCAGATTATCATTCCAAGACAAAATATCTGAAATAATTATCATAATTACAATTTGATTACAGAGGAAGTGCATGCGTTTCTACCCAACAAGTCTAGCAATCAGCTTAGCATCAGGTGAGCACGAATAAATAACATAGTTCCACTTTTTGAAAAGCCAAGGGAAAAGCCCTTACACACTTTGGTGTAAGGGTTAAACCAAATAACATTCTTTATCCCTGATGCAAATTTAACATCTCCTATAATTGGTTTTGCTTGTTCAAACGCCTCGACTACATTATTGGTGCGCCATATAGACGATGTGACCTCTGACAGAACGAAAACCATAACATGATTCGCGCGCAAACCACCTGCCAAAATCTTTGTTTTGGCAGCCAGCCAGAAAGTGTATGCAATCTTACCATGACTACTTGTCTTTTTGCCCGGCGAAAAATGACGTATACAGTGTTTTTTTCAACAGAGGGCGGTTTAAATGTAATGTAAACAAAGGTCACATCGTCTATAAGACTATCTATTACTACAATTATTATTTTTCTTGCCCAAACAAGGTATATCAAGTGTTAGTACAGACAGTCACAGGGAAGGCTTCATCGTTGTGGAGACCAACTACAGAGTGTATGCTTACACAGAGTCAGATCTCCAGGTGGAAATACTTGGCCTCTTTACTCAAATGCTATACAGGTTAGCTTTAAAGTATGTTTGGTTTGCAGTAACACTGTGTGTAGCTCTACTTACTAGGTAGATCATGATTCTTTGAGAATCCGTCTTGCTATGCATTCTACATGTTCTACGGCCGGGAGTAGATTTTTCAGAACTTGGGAGACTTTTCCTCTACCGCGGAGTAGGTTTTCGGAGGTTAGCTTTACAAAATTCAAACTTTGGCATGCAACTCAAATTTATAAGAAGAAAAGTACCAGGCACATAAACACTTGCACTGTTTTTTTTCTTCAAATTTTTAATGGCACAGCTGAGAAACCCAAATCAAGAAAAGTAGCTCAACAGTTGAGAAACGTGCACCCCTGTGAAACCTCACCTCAATCCTCTGAAGCGGAGTTTGGTGCCGATTAAACTGATGCCTTACTGGTCATGGTATATTCCGGGCTAACAAGTTCTGGATGTGCTTGATTGCAAGTCCAGCCTGTGAGTGTGGAGCTGCCCACATCATCAGTGAATGCATTGTTCAAAGTTGCTCAGTCTAGCAGTCCCTATTAAGGAGCTAGCAGTCTGGCCACACTTGACAACAAATGTATCATCTTCGCCTAGTCTAATCTGAGACATATGGACTTGGAGTTATTGATGTTTTTCTTGGTGATTACTGATTAGCATTTTATTTTGGCTCCTCAGATTTCCTAATTTAGCTGTCGGTGCCCTGACAAGAGACAGTGTTCAAGCAGCAGTCAGTAACGGCATCACAGCGGAGCAGATACTTCACTACCTTAGAACGCATGCGCATCCTGAAATGCTCTCAAGGGTAAGGTTAATGAGTGAAAATTTCATAATCGACCCCAATGGTTCCGAACCCTCCGAAACCCCACTCAAGAAATTGTCAAATTTTTTAGGAGGGTACTGAAGGCCAGAAACAACAGTTGCTTATAATTCCTCGGGCTTGCGATCTACAGTGATTAAGTTCACTTTCGATGCTTCCTTGGTTTCATTACCAGAAATATATTATAACGTATAATAATATTATAAGAGAGATTGATTGCTGTATGGTTGGAAAGCATAAATATACATACAAGTTTATTAACAACTTTTCTTTGTTCCTCCATTGATGTGCCATCCCCATTGATTTTGTACATAAAATCAAATCAAAGACACACTCCGTGTGTCAAATCCACAATGTGCCTTTTTGAAAGACACTCTCACAACTTAAAACTGAAAAGCAACAACTAAAATACCAATCACTGATAGCCCTTCCTTTAATTATTTCTAGATACCAATAGTTCCAGCCACTATCAGCGATCAGATACGACTCTGGGAATTGGAAAAAGACAGACTCACATTCCAATCAGGTGAATATTTCAACAAATTAACATGTGTGATTTCAGTTTAATGAAAATACCCCGTACATGTCACAATGATTTTTTGGATTGATTAATCTGAGTCTAAGAACAACAGCAACTATCAAGACATAATGCGTTGAATTTGTTGGAAACAAAACAACCAATCATGGGAGGTATTTTATTTTATTGAATATTTTGCAGCATACGTTGAATTTGGTCACAACAATTGTAAACTGGATTAAATGTTTTGCTTACATTCGGCCGGCCATGCCAACCAGCCCAGTTTGTTTATCAACATTGGAAAGGTATATAAAACTGTGAAAAAAACAGCATGGCGACCATCTTTGACAGCTTGATAAACTTTGTACTGTACTGTGTTTCCCAAAATGCATTGATAGAATAGTGCACTAACATAACTTATTTTTATATTTCAGGGGTGGTCTACAATCAATTCCTATCGTCACAAGAATTTGAGGTTCTCAGAGATTATGCAAAGGATCTTGGTGTACTAATGTGGGAGAACCCAGGCAAGAGGACACTTGTGGTGACCCCCACGGGCCACGATGATGTCAAAAAATTCTGGCGACGACAAAAGAAGGGACAACAGTCCTAAGAGACGACTCTTTTTTTTGTACTTAAGAAATATTTATTTATATATTTTCTACTTGTTGAGATGTTACTTTTGATACAAGGTAAAGAGGTCATGTTTTTGTACACAGCTATGGCTAATTGACTACAATTCTATGTTGTGGACCGTGTTTACAGTGACTGTCAAAATTTGTTGGATCAGACATTGATTCAATGCACAAGCAGCATCATATTTGAGTGAATTTACGCATCCCCTAGTGTTGGGTATCACCACGGCCCAATTTCATTAAGCCGTCAAGCAGACAACTCTACTGATCAAATCTTCTAAGCAAGAAATGGGTGGGGCACCAGTCACAGCAATGGAAACTTTATGGTATTCTGGTTGGTAACCTGTTTTTGCTAAGCAAAATTTGTTCCTCCTCACAGGCTTCAAGAAATTGGGCCCAGAGCTGTTTCCTATCTTGATTTTAGCAAGGTGGTTATTTTTGAGTCTCAAATTTTTGTTTACAACCGGTTCCCTACTGCGTTCAGGAATGCATTTAGGCCATAAAAACAGCGAATAGATAAATGTGTAGAGTAAGCCTTATTGAGACGCATCAGTCAGGATAAAACGGCAATAGTTTTTTTTTGTTCCTGGCAATAATCTTAGCCCTTCAGAAAATCTTGGGGCTGTCAAGATTTGATATAAACTCAACACGACTGACCTGTAGCCGCTCAAAAATAATAAAGTGAGAGATTTGTATCTACCAAAAACAAAGTGTTTGTATCTACTTAATTTTTGTTGCTAACCTCAAATTTTCACTCCTGCTGTTACGTTAGAGATTGTGGCATATGGCGTTCAAGAACATCTGGCACCTAGAAGAAAGAAAACAAAATCACAATTAGGTTTGTTTGAGACAAAACTTCTTCAGCAACACAGGAAAGAATATTTGTCATTTTGCATCCCAAAAAAAATCTTGATTTAAAGAATTTGTTTTTAGTGAAAGAATTAAGAGTTGACGTACCTGTTGGGCTGGAAGTAGAGCTGCAAGCAGAACAGATGTATCCAGGGCTGTGCAGTGTACCTAGACGGAGATGTAGAACAAAAAATAATTGTAAACTTGGGTGTGATCCCTGGCTCAGCGGTTATATGGCATCCGACTGGCACCCTAGAACAAAGATATTGGCTATAGAAGACCACAAGTATGTTTATCAGGAGGTCAATGGTCCAAGTCCCGCTTCAGTAAATTTGTCACTGTTCAAACCCCAACAGTTAATCAGAGTATACAACACTTTTGAAATGAAAAACAAAACAAAAATTTAAACAAGCGAAAAAATAAAATAATAAACACAATGACGCCCTTTATTTGAAGGAAATTATGGCTTTTAGACTTTGTTTGGAGTGTTTCCTAATTAATAAAATTCTGGTGAGCAAAAACTAGCTCTTTGAGCTTCTGGTCTTTTTTTACCTCATCGATATCAAACAAACGTAAATAAAAGTGCAAGTGGATCTTGAATTTTGTCCACATACCGTGTGAAGGAAGTTTCGTTGTCTACTTTGGGAGGCACTCTGGGTAGGAATGGCTGGGTATCTCATCTTGACTCTGCGGCTTATGTAGTCTGTACAGCTGTATACACACCCAACCTTAACGAGAAGAAAAATAATAACAGTGCATCAAGAACAAAATCAGAGGAAGTAAAGTTAATTCGAGAAGTACCCTCGATCCACAAAGCGCAAGTAGTTGTTTCGGCCGAGTACCTTCCTTCCACCCAGGCAGCAGTTAATAGGCAAGGCGGTTCTGTTCAGCACCGAGAAGTCTACTGATCCCCAAGAACCTACTCAACGGCAGTAGAGAAGTCTCCCAAACTAAAAAAAAAAACGCTCCGCGGCAGTAGAATACAATTATAGCTAGACAATTAGTTCTTAAAAGAACAAATCTACGCAGCAAGTTGATAAACAAATGACCAGAACACACTTACCTCCACAAATTCAGCTATGTTTGGGATCCAGACTTCAATGGCATATTTTAAATGCATGCTTGGGAGAAGCTGGGCGCTCGGGACGGAAGTAAGTCTGTAAAAAGAAAAGTTCTTTTTAAAATGCAGGATTTCAAAAACAAAGATGGATTTTTAGGGTGTAAATTCAATACAGTCATAACTTTTCCAAAACGAACATGATTCAACTTTATAACCAAGTGGCACAGACAATGACATTTTGTCCTACAAGTTAGAAGTATCCTACCGGTAGCGTAAAGGAAGTTTCACCAGGAGATCCGTTGCCGTACGGAGAAACTGTGTAAACAGAGCACTGCTGGCAATGTCGCTGTTTTCACACACACCACAAAGTTCAACCTGTAAGGGATGAGAAGTAAGTGAAATAACACTCGCAAAATTACTCCAAACTACTTGATGTCTTGTCAGTTAACCCCTAAGGGCCTTCTCTTGTGTGGCAGTTTTACAGGCAACTTGGTGGCAACCAACAGCACTGCATGCTTAAAGTCACCTGGAAATAGAATTTATTTATTTCAAACATAAGAGTATATGCTTACGAACAATAAAACAATTTTTTTAGTATTTGTTTGTCATGATTTATATGTTTAAAAAATATATAAAGTTGTTTGGGGGGCTGACTCCACCTACCCCTTTTGTGACGTCAATCGAGGCAGACTTTGCCTGCAATGCGTATAGTAAACACACGTGCAAAGTACATGTACGTCCAAGTCGTGAGTTGGTACATTTCAAAAAGTGTTTTTCTGCATTCAGCAGCAATACACCTGGTCGGCATTGCCGGCAAAGTCTGCCTCGATTGACGTCACGAACAGCGCCCTCTCGGGTCGGGGTCTACTCTTAAATTTGTAAATAACATAATAACTGATTTTTTAAAACCTTAGTTAACTGTTTATTCACATTCCACTCATCAAAACACATATATTAGTGACAAAAGCTTTATTTTGAAAAAATACCACTTCCAGGTGACTTTAAGGAACACTTTGGTGCCATGTATTTTTTTTCCAGTGCTAGACACACAAGGCCTGAAGGACACTTCAAGGTGTTGGCTACAATTTAATTGTCCAGGGGTCATTATTGCCATCTACTCCTAAGGCTGAAACAGGGTTACCCCCTCTACAGTCCATGCGGATGTAGGCTGAAACAGGGTTACCCCCTCTACAGTCCATGCGGATGTAGCCTGAAACAGGGTTACCCCCTCTACAGTCCATGCGGATGTAGGCTGAAACAGGGTTACCCCATCTACAGTCCATGCGGATGTAGGCTGTAGGGAATCATGCATAAAAAGCCTGGCTGGTAGAGCAGAAAGAACTACCTCCCCAACTTCACCGAAATGAATAGTCTCTAAAGGGCTAGACCTCACCTGCATATTGTGAATGTAAATGACTTGTATTTAATTTTCTATCAAAACACATTAACAAAAACACTTCTCTAAACTAATCTTTATTTACCTTTTGAGTCTGAAAGTTGTTATGGAGTCCATCAAACTTATCTGAATCTGCGAAGTCAAGAATTAAAAACATATTGATGAGGCAGCAATGGAAAAAATGTGCCAAAGTCTCTTTTAAAGGCACTTGACACTATTGGTAATTGTCAAAAACTAGTCTTCTCACTTGTTGTATCTCAACATATGCACAAAATAACAAACCTGTGAAAATTTGAGCTCCATTGGTTGGTGAAGTTGCGAGATATAAATGAAAAACGGAAACAAACCTTGTCACACGAAGTTGTGTGCTTTCAGATTCTTGATTTCGAGACCTAAAAATCTAATTCTGAGGTCTCGAAATCAAAGTCGTGAAAAATTACTTCTTTCTCAAAAACTACTTAACTTCAGAGGGAGCCGTTTCTCACAATGTTTTATACTATCAACAGTTCTCCATTACGCATTACCAAGTAAGTTTTTATGCTAACAATGTTTTTGAGCAAGTACCAATAGTGTCCACTGCCTTTAAGGAACAACAAATTAGTGATATATGTAAAAGACTCACACAAAAACAAGTTTACCTTTTAGGCTGTCATAACTCCTACCAACTGTAAATCCCCTGAAATTAAATGAAGAAACAAAATGAAAAGAAACCTTTTATTTAATTGTAAAACTGGTTTTAAAAACGTCCACAAAATCTTCTTAGGGTATGTTTCTTCAAAGCAAAAATCATACTGTGACAGTGCGCAAACAAATGGATAAGGGAACAGACCAGAGTTCCGGACAACTTTAGCAACAGTAAAAAAGAGACAATGGAGCTGGGCAGCTGGTAGGAGGCCCTCCAGTGGAGGGTAATAATGAGTAACCAAGAGCAGTTGCTTTCATGAAAAAGGAGTTTGGTTTTTCCAATCAAAATCATATTTGTATTATTTTCCTTTACCTGTATGGTAGATCCTCCATCTCCATTACCGACATCATGTAGTATGCTGCAAAAAAAGTGAGCAATAATATATACTTTAATTTTTACAGTTGAAAGTTGTAAAAAGAAGGGGGTTTTCAAAACCAGTCCTTAGTCTTGGAGCTTTTGGATGAGGTGTGAATTGTGACATCAAGATTGGTGGAGTGCACTGAAAGGGTTTGGATACTTTTTGTCAGACATAAAAACACAAACATCCACAGATTCATGTTAAACTTTCACAGTTTAAAGATAATGATGGCAGAAAGCTTCCCTTTCAAAATATAACTTGCTGAAGTGCTGTAGTTTCTGAGAAATGAATATAACAAAAATTATATCCGTCTCACTTTTTCTCAATAACTTGTCAACTAATCAAACTTGGCACTTGGTAAAATCGAGCCAAGGGATATTTAGATGCTTACCAATAAATGCCATGGGGCTGGCTCCAGTAAGGTACTGTACATTCTCTTGTGTCTCTATTGCATATATCTGCAAACAAAAGAAGTAGGGAGATGATTTCATCCAAATAATTGGTTAGTAGTGAGGCCAGAGATACAGTTTGTATCCACTGTCACCTTGCTAACATTGATGCATTCGACATTAGTGTGAAAATAATGTGACAGTATTTTTACTGTTTTCTCGGCAAGTAATAATAATAATAATAGACCGTTTTTATATAGCGCTTTTCACGCCCGAGGGGTGTCTCAAAGCGCTTCCGACAATATTACCCCTGGTCACTGGGCCTTAAATCATTCCTTAAACCATCTCAGCTCCCTGGGGAGTATACAGCCTGTGCGCAATATATGCGCTACTCGGCTAAACCAATCACAAGAACCATCTCTGCCCTCACAGGTACCCATTTACGCCTGGGTGGAGAGAAGCAATTATAGTCAAGTGTCTTGCTCAGGGACACAAGTGTCACGACCGGGATTCGAACTCACTCTCTGCTGAACAGAAGCATCAGAGCTTGAGTTCGGTGCTATTATCTACTCGGCCACGACACCCCACACTGTATACAGCTGAAACTTTCACATGTGACTTTCTGGATAATTTTGCCTCTAAATCAGCCTTTCATTGACGAAAAGACAATAATGACCCTACCTTTAACTTGTAGCTGCATTTGTTGCAATACTTGTGTTATGTCATATCTTATTATAGGGTGTAGGATATAAATCCAACAAACTGATTCAAAACTTGTTCACTTACCTCGTTAGAAGAGTCTGGATTCAAACCGATTGCTTCCTGCAAAAAAAAAAGAATATTTAAAATATTGACCACCATTAAGTGGGAAGTATACGTTCCATAGTAAAGAATCTATTATATTATCATGACTGAAAGTTTGGTCACGGGCAGACCCAGTAACTGGGGTGCTGTACCCCTTTTTAAAGGCAATAGTGTCTATTGGTAATTACTCAAACTAATTATCAGCATAAAACCTCACTTGGTAATGAGTAATGGGGAGAGGTTGACAGTATAAAACATTGTGAGAAACGGCTCCCTCTAAAGTAAGAAGTAATTTTCCACGAATTTGTTTTTGAGCTGGGGAGCGTACAACCCCAAGCTGCTTTAAATTAGCATGAAGTGTTATATCCAACACAATACTATATCAGCCCTCCCAGGTTCCTTTGTGTAGAGAAGCAATTATGGTTAAAGGCAGTGGACACTATTGGTAATAACTCAAAATAATTCTTAGCATAAAACCTTTCTTGGTAACGAGTAATTGGGAAAGGTTGATGGTATAAAACAATGTGAGAAACGGCTCCCTCTGAAGTGCCATAGTTTTTGAGAAAGAAGTATCTTTCCACGAAATTGATTTTGAGACCTCAAGTTTAGAACTTGAGGTCTCGAAATCAACCGTCTAAACGCACACAACTTCGTGTGACAAGGGTGTTTTTTTCTTTAATTATTATCTCGCAACTTCGATGACCGATTGAGCTCAAATTTTCATAGGTTAGTTATTTTATGCATATGTTGAGATACACCAACTGTGAAGGCTAGCCTTTGACAATGACCAATAGTGTCCATTGCCTTTAAGTGCCTTGCTCAAGGAAGTGTCATGACCGGGATTCAAACACACGCTCTAATGGTTCAAACATCAGAACTTGAGTCCGAGGACTAGACTTTGATGGAATTCTCGATTAACAAAACTGACCAGGGCGATTGACTTGAACAATGCTGGACAGGAGAACGGGACGAATCCTTGCTGGATGAGTTCTTGACTCGCCCACTGCGTCAGGGCAAGCTCCATCAATGCTGCTTCATGTTTGAGGAATGCACTACCAGCGTGTACGGTAGGAAGACTGCAAAATTACAAAATACCATAATTTATTTTATTTTATTTTCATTTTATTCGAAATTTTTATACATTTACCCAAGGAAAAGAAGTTGAACTGGGGCTGTCAAGATTGTACAACAGGGTAAAAACCGTCGTCGAAACATGTGTACAACCCACATTAAAATAATTATTAAAATGGAGATTGCACACAAAAGGCTTTTAAAATGACACAACAGTAAAATATTTAACCAAAATCAAGTTAAATCCTTACCTTTCCTCTACAAGTTCGTTTGAAGTCCACCCTGCTGATTTATCTGCACTGCCTTCTGTAATCACAATAATGTGTATTTTTGGTGTTGTTATTTCGAAAAATTCAAATTTTTGTTGATGATTAACACTACAATGAGAATCTCATCAGGAACATTTATCCGACAGCAGGTCTCCCACTCACCGGTAGTTTTCCAAAATATCGGTTTTGATCTACAAATGCTCATCTGAAATGGCTCAGGTTTACCTCCAAGAATTAATCAGTAAATCTGATCCATCAAGGACTCTAGCCCCTGAAATGTTCGGACATAACTTACTACTTCTTATTTGTGTACAGAATATACTTCCCCTAGCGAGCTTAAAATTGTGACAGAAGTTGGCTAATATTTATCAGATGATGCCATGATTGTTTCGATTTTACCTTCTTGTTTATCAGCTCCAAAAGTTTCCAGGACTTTCGGCGCAGATCCCCGAGGCTAGAGGCATAATAAATATACAACAGAGGAAAATAATAAATAATTTATTATTTTGCATCGTTTAAGTGAGAAGGTGCAAATTTGAGCAAATTAAAGAGCAGTTTCAAGATTATGAGCCGATCTTATTAACACTCATACATGTACTTTGGTTTTGAGTGATAGATAAGCTATTCCAGCCAGCAATGATATCATGTGTTGTTGCATCTACACAGTACAAAGTCAACCCTCCTACTGTCTGACCATTCAATATCATCAAACAACGTGGTTTTGAGTATAATGTCACACACAGACAAATAAATTATGGTAAAGTCTATTGCCAGAAGACACAATTGCCACAGCCGGGAATCAAGTCGAAACACCAGAGCTGGCTCTTAATCTCAACCACTCTGCCTAGACATGCCCTGCTCTTTTTCACAAAGCAAGTTCTGCTGTACAATAGCCTGTGAGGATACAAGGGGAGAAAAAAAAACATAACAGGAACAAAAAATTACTCACAACATCAGGATGTAGATCGTTTGGAAGCTTCAGAGCTGCTGGATAGAACTCATCGGACAACGTTGCGATAGATTTCTGAAAGAAAAAGGTTATAAAAACTGTCCTTAAATCAGGCATACACAGAAAGTTAACGACATGGACAATGTCATCAAATCGACAAAGTTAACCGACCATAAAACTTGCTGCCATCATCTTGGTCATGTACCTTGTATCCACTAAGAGTTATGAATGCTGATATTCATTGGACAACAAGAAACCAGCCTATTTCTCCTTCCAGCCTCGGTTTGGTTACATTGATTTAAAGGAGAGAAAATTAGGATGGCAGCACCATGATAAAGAAATTTGCACAATGTACAATTTTGTACATAATACTGCACAACACTCACATTGATTTGTCGTAGGTTTTCTCGCAGCGTTCGCCCCAACTGTTGCAGTCCATCTTTTTGTTCTTTAGTTCCTTGACCCTAAACAGAGCACAATAAAATAAAATAAAAATAAACAATATTTATTGTTAATCATTTCGAGAGACCAATTGTTCAGTTTTTTGTAGTTGTTGGGTTAGCTCTCCTTTCCTCCATAACAAACATGTAGGCCTAAATCCCTTCAACGACTGCATAACAGGACACTACATGTACTGATGGCATCAGCAACTGCTGGAGCTACCATAATTGCGATAACATAACCCTCCTCCAGACGCCTCCGGCATCGCTGCCGGGAGGAGGGTTACATTATCGCAACAAGAGTTACCATCAATTGGTGAGTAATTACTCACACTTTTGTTCAATTGCTTGCTCCGTTTGTTAACTTCAGACTTTTCTCCTTCAATGCAGATTTTATCTTGCTCAAACAACTGAAGCTCCTTCCACAACGACACCTTGAATGAAAAAGAAACCAAAAAGATCAAATAAACATCGAAGAATGAAATGGAATTGTTATCTCAAAACCGCTGCCTAATTTGTTTCATCCCCCAAAATAAATTAAGTCCCCCCCCCCCACCCCCGAAAAAAAAACCCCAACAACAACAACAACACAACTGCATGTTCCAGTGCAGTGGCCAGCTGATTCTACTCTACACTGTGACTGTCACTTCACCACGTTCACCTGGCATGCCTGGCTGTGTAGGCTGTGATGAAAAAAGTTATCAATTCAAAAGAGGGCGCTATAAACAAAATATAAACACAATTTCCATGCCATGCCATTTAATTGACAACAAACAGTCAAATACGTTCCCACAACCATGACATTTGTGTTAATTAAACCAATAAACCCTCACGCCTCACCAGGTTAGTCAGATTGACCTTTTGACCTCTAGCAGAAACATTTCGTTCCAGCTCGCTCAGATCACTGAAAAGTCTTTTGAACTCAATTTCCGGGTTCAAAATAAATGGCACGTGGTCTCCTTCTGAAGTTGGTGTGTAAAGTGAAGATGATGAATACAAACGTTGCTGCTTGACCCATCGAAATGCATTCGAAATGTGAATGTTTCTCAACTGAAATTGTACCCCTGGCGTTACCAACTTCGACGATAAGTTCTTTGCATATTTTATGGAATTCCCAGACGAAAATTGTTGTTGCATTACACGGCCCCTTTGCACGTGAGGCTGGAGACAAATTCTACACACTCGTAGGAACTGCATGCTGTGTTTTTAACTTTAACATATAAAATAACCCACAGTCTTCACACGCCGGAAAGACGGCCGACAATGTGGCAAGGTCTTCACTTTCAAAGTAGCAGACAAGTTTGTTGACAGCGCGCACGCACGTGAAGATACAGGACGCCCTCAAGAGGTCAGTAAATGACAGTTCGATAGAAACTGCCAAAAGAAGTAAAGACAACGATGAACGACCTAAAGACTGCCAAGAAGTCGCTGGCTGACTGCCTTGGAGACGAAATCAAGCAGTAAGTATTCAGATCATCATAATCATGTGTGGTTGTTCAACATGTTCCTTTGTTCCAGATGATTAAAGTGTTCAAATAAGGCCTGTTTAAAGCAAAATAAAAATGACCTGTTTTTGCTATGCAATGTGTGTAGTTTGGCAGGTGTGAAGTAGGACGCCCTCCACGACAAGGATCGAATTTGTCAATGTTTTGATGATTTTTATTGACGTTTACAATTAAATTTGTTGTTTTTACTTTTAAACTCCTCTATTGGAAACATTTAGTCCGATCTTTTAATATCCAGCATTAACAATTTATGATGATCCATGACTGTTGATTCTTGAAAGATCATTACAACTATGATACGAAATACAAAAACATTGGTTTTGTTTTATTGTATTTTGTTGGTTTAATTGATCTTTCCAATAAGTGATCTTTGCACAAGACAAAGCTCCAACAAATGATACAAACGCCAAGCCAACAACCCAACAGCCAACCTGTCTTTAGCAGATCTTGACAAACAGTTGATTTAACATGACTGAGTGAATTTCATATGTCAATAAATTGTGATTCAGTAATTGTGATTGTGAGTCAGGCCTGATACTTCACGGAGGCAACGGAGGCGATTGCCTTCGTTGCCCCTTGCCATTGCCTTGGTGCCCTTGAAATGCTCCAGTAGAAATTTACAATTTCCTCATAGGGTGCCCTTTGCCAAAGAGAAAATGCCTTGGTGCCCTTGCCTTTTCAAAAACGAAGCATACAGGCCTGGTGAGTTTTGCAATTTTGAAAGAAATAATAGTTTTTCAATGTCAACTTGTCTTTGACACAGGTACTGGGCAAACATGAAGTTATGGTACCGACAAAAGGTATGTTTTATATTGAATGATATGTCAACATGTTCAAAGAATACGGTAAAATGGATAATAAAAAGAAAGCCAGCAAATGTCACACACCATTTCCAGCACATGAGATTTATTATCATTCATAATAATGAGAAATAGCTAGATTTAATAAAGCCTTTTATCTATGGGCATCTCAAAGCACTCACTAATGTTTCATTACTGATGGGTTTGTGAGGTTTATGAATTAATAATGCGTTCCATTTCTAACACTTTTTTAAGTTTTGCAAGTTTTAATAAAGTGCTGCCTAGTTCATCACTTTCACAAATTCTAAGATAACTTATTGAAAGGTTAGAACTTAAAGAGACTACTTGCTATGACATTTGAAATACTTGTTTTTTCTAGATAACAAAAGATGAATTTGATATGGAGGCCAGGCGACTCTTAAATGACGAAAACAGTAAGTTTCAAAATGAAGGATTTGGGAGAGGGTTAGTGATCCTGCCAAAGATAAGGACAACACCGTGTTGTAAGTCTAGAACCTTGGCGGGAATGTTACTGTTGGGCGACAGATGAGCAAGTTTCAAAATCTATGAAGCTGGAGCCACTTTGTTTGAGAACGCTTGATACCGCTTAGCTCAAACAGCTCCCTCAATAGACAAACCAAGCTCTCAAAGTTCGGCCATAACAGTTAGGGTTAGGTTAAAGTTCACCATGGATGTTTTTACTAACTCTTGATATCAAAACAATTTTCCAACAGTTCATCTTCACAATGAGTTCCTCGTCACCGTGCTGACCAAATGTCAGATACTCAGTGCAGAATCATCAGGTAAGTTATGTCTAAAGTTTAAATGTGTAGTTCAAGTACTTGAAATTATAATACCATAGCTAAATCTTGAGCATTTGGAAACACAAGTGAGAGTACTTCTGGGTGACAATGACAAGAACATTTTCACTCGAACGTTGTCGTTACATTCATTCCAATCTAGTTTTAAAGAACTAACAACTTGTGAAAATCTAGGTAATATTGACGCTTAAAAGAAGATTTTTTAGTCAGATACAGTCCTTTTCAAGACATTTAGCACCTGAAATCCTAATTCTCTTTTTTTCTTCTTCTTCTTAAAGCAGAATCATCAAAGAATAAGAGCAGTAACAGTTCTAGCGGCAAATCAGGAGAAAAGGCAAACAAGAAGAGCAAACCACCCAAGAAGAAGAAAATCATTGTCAGGCCAACATTTGAGGTAGGAGTTCTTATCGAGAGGACTTTTGTAAACATCTTTCAAAAGTTCATAAAAATTTACACTTAATGAGTCAAGATGTAACGTATTTAACCTAACATGTAATAAAAATGATTTCAGGTTGATCAAAGAAAAATTTACTTATGTGGGACACCAACCAACGACCTTCAGATCAACGTGCCAGTATTCTACCAACTGAGCTATCTATCTTGGTGGTCACCCTAGTTTGTCAATATCTTGTTCAGGGTGGCAGTCTGAAGCCTTTCAACTGTTAACCTTGTTGGTTTCCCTTGTGTAATAGTTGATATGAAATAAAAATGTCACAATATTATCTAAATTTTTGCAGAATCGCTTTGTGCCGTCTGATCCGATGATGAAGGCTCCTGCAGTAGCCATGCAGGTTGAGGAATCACTCGACTTCTGCGCTCGTAGTTCCTTCTTACCGGATGCTGCCATGCTGCACGGCCGAGTGTTTGTGACTGCGTGGGAGTGGGGCATTGACAACGTATCTGGCGCAACGATTCCCTTGATTACACACTCGGTGCAGGTATGTTAGTCCATGGATCCATTTTGGACAGAACATCAGTCCTGGAATTTCCATAGAGGCCACATCCTCTGTTGCCCTGGTCTTGGCATTGGTGCCCCTTCAAAAGTTCCAATAGACTTGAATTTTTTCAAATGAAATTATGATTAAGGATTATTTATACAGGGTAGCTCATCAGTGTCAAACACTGTTCTTCCTGGGGACCCCCTGCAGAAAAGCAATACACAGAACAAGGGAGACAAACATGAAAGAAAACAACCCATAAAAGCAACAACAGCAATCTGTACAACCGGGAGAGAAAACAAAGAAATGGAAGTGCCCTTTGAAAAAAATGAAAATGGCCTTGCCCTCTCATGGATTAAATTCCAGGCCAGGAGTATGGCCAAAAAACATGGTCTATTAATATAAGAAGTTTCTTTCTCTTTTTTACAAACAGCAAGTACTAAAGAATGTGATCAGTGCAGTCATCTCTCGCAGCAGTGCCTACAACGTGCACTCTGGAAAGTATAAACACAGTATGGGAATCGTCGCGCAGCTACCAGCGCTCCGATGCCAATCAAGAGATCGTATACACCTGGACAAAAGGTACGTATTAGTTGCCTTTGGGTAAAACAGGATGAGAAGTATAATAGACCACCCAGTCAGGGTGGCTCACTGTCATCATTAGGTTTGCCCATGCTGATTTTACTAAGCATGGATTTTTTTGCTTAAGCATAAATTTGTGCTTAAGCAGCTCTATGAAATTGGGTCCAGGATTCGACCCACATTCTGATGTTGCAGTCCTCAGAAAATAAATCTGGCACAATAGACCCCCTCAGCATCAACACAAATTCAGATTGACATGCGGACTTCATAAAATAATAACCATCGCCATCTTCTCTCTGTCTTAGCTGTAACCCGCCAAACATCGATGGAGCATCAGGCCAGTACACTGTCAAGAGACCAGACTCAGAAACCAGTGAACAGTCAGCCGTTATGCAGCAAGCCACGTCTGGTGTCCCGCCTTCAAAGAAACCCATCACACTGTATGACCTATTGGATGCCTTACAGGTGAACAAGCCCTTTTCTTTTCGAGTTCATAATTTTGCTAGTTATTTATGAATAAAACTTCACAATTAATAAAATCACAGTCATTTGTTATAAAGTCGAGCATCAGAAATAATGGTACATGCACACCAAACTATTTTAAGACAATACATGAACTGACAGGCTGTACTGTATTTCATTTCATTTAATTTTAAATACATTTATTTCATGTCAACATCAATCAATACAAAGTGTGATAATATAGACCATATTGAATATGACATCATTGTTCAAATATCTGCCCTGTGGCAACATGTCGTCTGTGAGTGTGTGCGTGTATGTGTGCGTGCTTGTGCCATATAAATCAAACTGGGAACGCTGCGTGCCGCGTGCTTCTTTGATGTACGCGTTTAGATGCGCTTACGGTTTGCTCTACAAGATGGCGACTTTCATAGCAGCAAAAGGGTTATTCAATACGGTCTATTGCTCAGAAAACATATAATAACTTGTACAAATGAAAACTTGAAGTAGATTGGGAAATCAAGAGACTTCTAAATTTGCTTAGTGGATCAATGGATTTCTCATAATTATCTTCACTGCAGCAGAGTTAGATACATTTTGTGTTACCACATACATGTATACCTAGATATTGATAAACCAATTTTTCCGTTACTTGACAGGTCCACCGAAGTGTGTTAGCCTCTCACACTGTCAGCTGCACAGCAACTGAGCAGACACTAGTAGGACTTTGGCACCCTGATCATGATGAACTTTACCAAGATGAGTTGCATCGACAGAGATTACGTCAAGAAGAAAGCGAACTCATGGTGTCATGAACACATCTGGAGACAGTGAACTTAACTTCTGAACTGACATTAGGGGTTGAAGTTTTTGTAATTCTTATATAGCTGTTATTTATAGAACAGGTGGTTTGGTTGGCGTAGTGGTAGCCTTCCACCTCCCTGACCAAAGTAGGAATGTACATTAATGTACAGATCCTTAAAGGCAGTGGACGCTATTGGTAACTACTCAAAATAATTATTAGCATTAAACCTCACTTGGTAAAGAGTAATGGGGAGAGGTTGGCAGTATAAAACATTGTGAGAAACGGCTCCCTCTGAAGTGGAGTCATTTTCCACGAATTTGATTTCGAGACCTCAAGTTTAGAACTTGAGGTCTCGAAATCAACCATCTAAACGCACACAACTTCGTGTGACTAGGGTGTTTTCTTCTTTCATTATTATCTCGCAACTTTGATGACCGATTGAACACAAATTTTCACAGGTTAGTTATTTTATGCATATGTTGAGATACACCAACTGTGAAGGCTAGTCTTTGACAATTACCAATAGTGTCCACTGCCTTTAATGTTTCAAATGTACAAAAAAGTAGCTCTGAATGAGTATAAAATAAAATTACAGTTTACACCATTTTGTCGTCAGGTTTGATACTTGTAAACTATTTAAAAAAAATTCATGAGGACTTTATGTATTAAAAAAGATTAGTGCATCACAGAACTGAATTTGACCATTGGGTCTTACTAATGTTTACTTCAACATATCCTTATTTAGATCGTTATTCAATAAAAAAATAAGTTACTACAAACAAATACAAATTGCGTAAAACTTGTGTTTTTGCTTTTATTGAGTTTGTAGCCATGCAACTGTTAACTTTTATTTGACACCCCTTATATATATAAATAAGAAGGAAAAAGGGACTTGAACAAAAACTTTTGTAATAGTTTTCTATGAAATTCAAAAAGAAGGGAGAAAAAGAGAAGAAATCTACTGATTAGATGAACGCTTCCAGTTCGTGGATGAATGGATTTGTGTTTAGATGAGTGGTCATCCGGTCCCTTTTTCACAGATGGCTGCTCAAGCAAACAGTAGTTCTTTAAAGACCCTTGACACTATTGGTAATTATCAAAGACCAGCCTTCTAACTTGGGTGTATGTCAACGAATGCATAAAATAACAAACCTGTGGAAATTTGAGCTCAATTGGTCGTCGAATAGGCAAGATATTATTGAAAGAAAAAACACCTTTGTCTCACGAAGTTGTGTGCGTTCAGATGCTTGAGTTCGAGTCCTCAAATTATAAATCTATAGTCTCGAAATCAAATTAGGTGAAAATTAATTCTTTCTCGAAAACTATCCACTTCAGAGGGAGCCGTTTCTCATACTGTTTATACTACCAACTTCTCCCCATTACTCGTTACCAATTAATAAGGTTTTATGCCAATAATTATTTTGAGTAATTACCAATAGTGTCCACTGTAGTAGGATGTCGGTCACAGATAGTACATGTGTTGTGGTATATTGGTTGGGAACCAGTATTCCGACCGGTGAGTACATTTTGTTTTGCTTATCTACTTGTGCTTGGGTGAGCACTAATAAAAACAAATCACCGCTGAGTTGGTCTTGTTTTATAAAAACAACTTAAAAACACGTTTTGAAGACCAAGCTGAAAATACAGACTCAGTGCCCATGTGAGACAATACTGTGCGCTCCGGAAACTTTTGCATATGCAAGCGTGTCCGGGGCTATGCAAAACCGTCCGGCGGACATGTACGTGACTGCATGAGCGGTGCATGCACAGAACCTACGTATGCAGCATGAATATTCACGTGTTTTATGATTGCAGCGAAATACCCACCGGCCGAACATTTATTATGTCGATCATTCATGACATGCACTTAGCTTGTAAAAAAAAATGGCGAAAGTGTTTCGTCGACCAAGTGCGTTTAATTTAGGATAACTTTCCGTATGGCGCCACCACTTTTTCACACATTTTTACAACAAGGGATATATCAATCAGGTAAATTAGATACTATATTATTTTATTGCGAATGAAAAAGTGGTGGCGCCATACGGAAACTTTTCCTTAATTTACTGCAAGGACGGTTTTGCACGGGGGCAGACACAACAGCATATGCAAATGTGTCCGTGCGGACACAATTGCATTATGCAGCAGCGTCCGGATGGACACGATTGCATATACAAAACCGTCCCGGCGGACAGTATTGCATATAGAGGACATTATTACATGCGACATCCATTGTCAAGCTGCTTCTGCACACAAAAGGTAAAGTTCATCAAAATTGTGATAATAATCTAGAATAAGGTTACCAACACCACAAAAACCCATTTCGCATTCCTGTACTATCTGAGACTCATCTTCCTCGGTAGTTTTGCTAAGCAAGAAATTGTCAAGTAATTATTTGTTGGTAGTCACTCTTAAACTTAATGACAATGTTTGGTTAAGAGCCTACAATTTCACTTTGAAGTAATGTGGCCGCTTGATAATAGAAGTTCCGAATCAGGCCTATTCCTTTTTCCCTATGTTACCTGAAGGAATATCTCATTAGAGTAATACTAGTACCAATTTATTTCATAGAAGATGGAAAAGTGGTGGCAGGATACGCGGGACATCCCCACGTATATTATTACACTAGCTGTAAGTAACAACTCCAGCAAACTATGTAATTTAAGTTTTTTTTTTAACTGGCTGGGTTAGACTAAATAATTAGCTCCATTCATGGAGGTAAACATATATATCGTGCTCCATTATAGTACAACCATCCGCACAGCTCTAGTATGTTTGCAATGTTTTGTACTCCTCCACAAAAACGGTAAACAATGTATCGATACGTGGTCATGTCAAACTACCCTGGTAAATTAAAACATGAATACTCCTGAAAACGGCTTATTATGATACTTACCGTGTTCGAAACAGTGCGACGGTGTAGGGCATATTAAGCGTGTATGTGTGTGGAATCCAAGGGTGTGTAATACAGGGTTTTACATTCACAAGAAGAAGCGGCGAGTCCTTTGTGTCAGAAGCTAGTCAGGTGCCGCAGCAGGGCAACATTTTACTACCAAACGGGATAGCATTTCATAGCAATTATTGTCGCCTTTCGGCTCTAATTCTTACCTGGTTTTGTGTTCAAGATGCGCCACAACCCAGCCAGTAGACGTTGTGCCAAAAGAATGTCCACATGTGAGGAAACTGTATCCAAAAGAACGCAGTTTTGACGAAACCGTGTAATCAGTTTTGCAGAACACATTCACGTGGCAAAATTGGTTTCCGCGCTTGCGCGCGCTCCAATGACCAACTGCTAAAAATATCGCCAAAGGCGGGCGCCCTTCAAAATAAATTGGCGGCTACAGCTACATAAGGCTACGGTTAGACTTCAGCATCATCATGCATTGGAGAACATAATACAGACCTTCCTATTTGCCAAAGGTTGGGAAACTATGAAAAGCCATAACTGCAAAACAAAAACAGATAGCTACTGTTTGTAACAAATATTCAAACTTGTTGGAAACAAAACAACCAATCATTTGAGGTATTATACAAATGAAAGTTTGCAGAAAATGTTGTATTTTGGTTAGGAACATATTTTCAACATATAATGTTGTTTTACTAAAACATTAATTTTGGTGGTCCATGCCAAGCGGCGCAGTTTGTTTATCAACAATGGAAAGGTCTTTTGACAACAGTAACAACCAGCAACAGTCGTAGCCCTGACCATAACCACCAATTCGGATACAGCCTCGTGACTATTATGAATAAATAACAACCCACATAACAGCTGGTTAACAATGGAGACAAATGGGATACTGTTCTAGCTCTATGGTTCTAGTGTGAGCTTATTGAGAGTTCTGTTTTTTAAGGGGTTGATTCCTGCCGAGAGAGAGCAGGTATGGGGGGCTAGGGATTGACGAACTCCATAATAATTCAAATTCATCACTTCAACACTTCACGTATTTGTTTACTATTACCTCATTTAATTGTTTTGAACGTTCCAAAAGTGACACTGCTGCGTTGTTGAAACATATAACACTACAATGAACCATAGTCCTATTTATATGATATAACTCCACCCACCATATAGTCACGCTCGCCCACTTCACACAAACTGAGCTCAACAATGACCAGAGGCCCATGTGAAAATGCAATGAGCTCGTTTTTGTATAAGTGAGAACTGATTGTTTTGACATGGCTTTTACAAATTATTACAATCCCTAAGACTTGGGGTCTTGTCAGTAAGTTTCAGTATAAGATGAAGAGTGATTTTTGGGTAAAATAACACAAAAACTCCAGCTTTATAGCAGAAGTAGCCAGAACTTGGTGCAAGTAAGATGCACAGGTCTAATGTAGTACCTTGTAAACAGAATAATGTACCATGAACGATTCAGGTAACTAACTATTTTTCATATTTCTTCCAACGAGTCAAAATTATTTATATACTGTCACAGTTTAAAGAAATTTTACATAACATACACAAATTCCATTTAAAAATGACGCTCAATTGTCTGAGAAAACACACTTCCAATGGTTACGTTTTTCTTTTTGAATGCTTACTTGGGATGTACCTTTACCAGATAATTCAAACTTTTACTTTTAGTTTATATCGGTAACTAGCCAGCAAGACCAGGGCCCAATTACATGGCTCTGCTTACCGTAAGCACAGAATCGTCGCTTATGAAATCGGAAGCAAGGAATGCTGTACTTTAATACGGCAAGTATATTTCACAGGTTAGCAGCAAATTTTGGCTTCTGCCCGTGCGTGCTTACAAAGGCTTTTGCAGACATTCGACACTTACATGTAAGCGGGGAATTGTGAGCGTAAGCGCTGAATTCGGCGGTAAGCAGAGCCATGAAATTGGGCCCAGGTACCTAAGCAGGGATGTCTGTGAACACTGCACTAGCCAGTCGGACCACTTGGAGTAAATTTCGACTGGTCCTCATGTGCAAACATTGAAAAAAGGCCAGTACACTTCTTATGCAATACCAACCTGAAACATTACAAATGTGATGTGCTCTTGCAAAATTGGAGGACAAAACATTGACCCCAGTGAGGGCACTGTTTGGACTCTACGTCATATCTAATGGGCTATTAGATTGGTTGTTTTGGGGCTGAATAGTGTCAATGAGATATAACAGGTTCCATTAGATAACAAATATTATGTGGTTTTACCCTTACACCAATGTGTGTAAAAAAGCACAGTGTACTCCGTACTTTCCCAGAGTACTGCGTTTCTTTTCCCTCTACTTTTGCAAGAACATATCACAAAACAATCTCCAAAAGACAGACAATCTCTTTTTAGTGTTAATCTCGTCTGAGTGGGAAGCGCTCTTCCCTCACGCCATCCTTGGTGATCACATTCACGATGATACCGTCTCCTGTATAGATGTCTCGCTCAGCGGCCGAGATGAAAACATCCTTCACTAAGGCAACAGCCTTCTCGATGGTGAGGGGAGGAGCTTCGTAACCTTCTTGATTCTTGCCTCCAATCTTGGAAAAAAGAAAGGGAAACAAATTGTTTTAAAGATAACTTTGACAACTGTCCAAAAATGCAACGTGTGTGGCTCTTAAAACGACTTATTTATTTGGAGCGCTAAGGTTGCCCAAGTTTTATACTCCCCAGGGAGCTGAGAATGATTAAAGTTGTGTTTTTGGCCAATGTAAAGCGCATTGTGACAGTTATTGTAAAATGCGACTTATAAGAACTTGCTTCTACTTATTTGATTGCTGTGCTCTGACAATCAGACTCTCGGATGAGGCAATATGAGGCAATATGGTTCTCTTCTATGTATGCCACAATGGTTTTTCTTCAAGCCCAACCGTTTTTCTTCCCTTCGGAAAAAAATCAAACACTGTCGATCTCTGGCTGTGCTGTGGTCATATACGAGTTGATGTGGCTTGCTGCCTAAGCCACCCTTTCAAGCCAGGGGCTCAAACACGATGTGGCCAGCTTCCAGCTGATCAGCTGGGAGTAAAGATAATACTCCCAATTTAAAATTCTTATCCCTATTATTTTTTATTTTTAGACCAAGTTTACCTGATTGTCTAGCAAGGGCTGTAGGAGTGAGCTGGATGACCCAGCAGCCCTGTACACTTCTCTCTCGTATGAACCAACAGGATCAAAGCTGTACACACAACCTTTACCTATCAATGCAATCACAAAGAACATGCAATTTATATATTCGAATAACAAGTTTTTGTTAGGTTTTTAAGGTTTTAATTACAGAATTTGTAAGGACAGAAACACTATTGTTTTATCAGTTTGAACGGATTGTTCATACTAGACACATTTTCCTCTGAGATGTACACATGCAAATTAAACAAAACTCAATTGACAGTTTTAAATTTGAAACGAAAGCATACAAAGAAATAATAAATAAGGATATCTGGAAAGACATCTGACCATAGAGCATAAAATTGCTCTGTGGACAATCTTCATGTACCATCAAGAATGTTTCAACTTTTTGCAAAATGTTTACATACACTGCAAGTTTTTTTTACTTCTTATACTGTTGTGGTTGACACATTACTGTAACACCATTTGGTTTGGGTAAATTTGTACGACTGACGGAATTCGCCTGACGTTGTCATCAGAATAATCTTGGAACTGTGAGTTATTCAAGGAAGTGCGCATTGCCCCGTGTGACGTGCGTGCAAGGGGTCAATACACCCACACATCCTACAGTGCACTCCTATAGTGTCTACCATATCTCAAAAAAAGGCTAAAGCCCGGTTCATACTTCCTGCGAATGCGAACGCGATCAGATTTTCGTCACAAATTCGCAACGAATTATTCGCAGCAGTTCAACTTTGCTCAACATACTTGCGAATATCGCTGCGAAAGGAGGGTTGTGACGTCAAATTCGCATTCGCATTTGCAGGAGATATGAACCGGGCTTCATGGAGTCATCCAACTGTCACTTTGATGTACTAACCTTCCTCGTCCAGACCGGCCAGGACATTGTAAGTGTAGTAAGGGAAGAAGCGTCTATAGTATAGGATGGATGACAGCATAGAGGCTATGGCCTTACAGCTCATCTTCTTGTGGTTGTCATGCTCATACATCTACAGGAAAGAAAAAAAAAAACATAATTTACAACAAGTTTGTTTCAAAGTGTTTTGGTCTCCATGAGCGTGAGGTGTCCAGGGCCCAATTTCATAGAGCTGCTTAGCACAAAAATTTGCTTAGCATGAAATTTCTTCCTTGATAAAAAAAGGATTACACACCAAATTTATATTTGCTGCATATTGCTTGTTGTTACAGGTATTCAGCTGTTGTTTGCTTATCCTGAAAATCACTCAGAAATTTGGTTGGTAATTCTGTTTTTATCAAGGCAAAAAACTGCATGCTAAGCAAATTTTTGTGCTTAGCAGCTCTATGAAATTGGGCCCAGGCCTTTATGCTTTGTTTTTGAAAGGGCAAGGGCACCAAGGTATTTTCTCCTTGGTAATAATAATAATAATAGTGGCTTCTTACATGGCGCGCGTGTCCGTCTATCAGTGACGCTTCTGGAGCTGTAACACACAGTATTTCCTGCAAGATGTGGTACTACGTTTGAATTTCCAGACCTAATCCTTTTTATAGCACCGTGTAATGTTTTACAAAGTGCTGTGGCACAATTTGCTGCCGATCAGGGCACCCAGTGAGGGAATTGTAAATTTCTACTGTAGTATGTCAAGGGCACCAAGGCAAGACCCGGGGGCATGGAGGCAATCATCTTCATTGGCTCTGTGAAGTATCACGCCTGTGTGTCAAACTGTGGCCAGGGCACAATTGCAAAGAGCTACTTAAAGGTAGGGTCATAGACTGGTAATCAGTAAAAACTGAACTAAAAAAGCGACCACAAAAATTTACTAGGTAAAGAGCCACAGCTACAGCAACAGCCTTAGCAACAGTTGTAGCTATGCTATGCAATCAATTCGAGTACAGCCTTCACAGGGTCGAACTCATACCTTAAGTCTGGCCTCCAGAACTTTAGACAATGTAAGCACATCTCCATGAAAACCACAACTTGCTAAAACAGTGGAGTCAGTTCTGCAAAAAGAAAGAATCTTTCAAATCAGTCAAACTAAAATTAAATGGAAGACTTCATTAAACTATTACATCATGAATTTAACAAATTGGTCACACAAATTTCTTTTAAAAATATTGTTCGATTAAGATCATTAGTAAACCCCTTATTCCCCCCCCCCCCAAGAGGTCACCTGTAGGCAAGTCAACCTAGGGAGCAAGGATTGAAAAATAATCAACGCATGATCATTATTGTCTACTTACAAATTATAGGTTTTAGGGAGATCTCTACTGTGAATGGAGAATCCTTCGCTCAATCTTGTGTCGGAAGCGATGACAGCAAAATCATCACCAGAAACGGCCAAGACAGTCCTGTTTCAGTTAAAGAAATCGATAACATTGTTATAATGTATGTTATGAGTATAATTTATACTCGGTGGCAATCTGTACGGAAGGCAGAAGTACTTTTTGGTAAAAAAAATCAAGAGGTAATGAATGAGTGAAACTGTGTCAATTAATCAAAGTTCTATCTTATGCAGATAATAATTATGCCTCTTAAACTAAGGTAGTTACTGAGGTTATAGATTTTTTTTTTTTTCAACAGAACGCTGATTTTATTATTAATAAGCAGAACTGTCAAGACAGATACAATATTATATTATAAAAGTAATCAGTGAAACATTCAGGAGAATACAGTGTGGCTTGCTAAGAAAACAACAAAAACAGCCATTATTTTCACAAAACAGTCAAAACCATCCCGCCACATAAATTATATCTGTCCTTTGGCTCTGTCCATTATTTAACAGCAGTGGTCAGCCACCAACGTGGGCAGGTTCTGTCCCTCCAATGATTCTCTCCCTTTCGTTTGTACACAATTCTTCTTCTTATCTAAGTATCCGAGTCTGACTGACGATAATGATCGATACATACATAGATAAGATAGGGCTAGAAATATAGCGCCCTCTCCTCTTTTCTTTAGTTAGAAATAGAATCAATTTCAAACTTCTTCAGTTCAGCGCATGTTAATTTCCCAGTTCCCTGTGTGACTGTAATTGACACAGGCTCCGGACACACACTATTCCCTAAATAGACATATTAGTTTTGTATTAGCTTTTACGAATTCTATCTACCATTGTTGTTATACTAACCAACAATCAAACAGCGCCCTCTTGTGTTGAGGGCAGTTCCACTCATAAAATAATCTTGTTTCTACACTATCCGATTTCTTACCCTCCGTTCATGGAGTATGGGCTGAAATATCGCTGCTGAGGGTTCCCCAAAGATGCGTGTGGTGCAGGATCCATTGCTAGCTCCATGGTTTTGAAAAGCTAACGACGAAACACTTGAAATAATCAAAATAGTTTAACGTTTTCCCCGTTCCACTGTTTAGTTGAGTTGATCAATCTTGCATTACAGTGTGACTTTGCAGTTGTCAAGTAATAGTCTGGTCACCACCATAAATTTCACGAATAACACTATTGTTACGTACAGGTTTCATACAACATTAAGAGTAGGCTCACTCAGTTCAAATGTTTTTACTTTAATAGAAATAACTTTAAAAATATGAAATATAACACATTTAAAACAAATCTAATTTAAATAATCATATTTTGTTTTAAAACTATAGAAAAACGATTGTTATTTTATAAATTATTCAAAAATAAGTTAACAAACACATATTACATTAATTTTCAAGGTCAAAGGTTGCGCCGATACTCGCATGCACGATGAAGTGAGAGCGGTTCTTATGAAAAACATTGCATTTGTTATCCACGGTATACATTGACTGGAGCAAAAGTAGACCAAACAAGTCACCAAAATGGTAATTACACTTAATGCTATTCATTTGTGCTGTTTTACTTTATTTGATTTGTTATCAAACAAACATTTAATCAAAGATTTACTTTGACGAGACGGGCGGGCAGCATGCGTTGTGTATAGTTTGGCATGTTTTAACATTTACTGATGACAGAGGGCGCAATTCAAAATTTGTCAAATCTAAAAAAGAACTTAAAACTATGATTTATGATAGTAATATGAATGAATTTAACAACATATTTTTGGTTACAACTAGTAAATAATTACCTGAACATTATTCACCCTTTTTTTTTTAAGAATAGATACCTAGCCTAGGCAAAATTTTTTTTTATTGTATTTGTAGAAAAAAAAATGTATTTTTTATGGAAAACAAAAAAGTAAAAATATCCCACCAACCAAGCTAACATTTACAGGCTAGGCTCTTGAGAATCTATTTTATAAATCAGGAATGCATTATAAATAAAAGGTATGGGTTATGAATTATGCAAGATTGCATGTGTGTTACTGTTGTTTATGTTAGTTGTCAAAATTGTTTTTGATTGTTTCAATTAACATTTCAATCAAATTTGCATGAATTTTCTTTGTGTTCATCCAACAGCTCTTCTATTCATTCTTCAAATCTCTGGTGGGCAAAGACGTAGTAGTCGAGTTGAAAAATGATCTCAGGTATTAAAGAATATTTATCTCACAATTATTTGTAGTTTGTTATTATAATAATAACGCAGGTTCTTATAAAAGGCTTTATCGCAACCCTAGGCATGCTAGGATGTATCAAAGTGCTCAGTACTTTTTCCTGCAAAGGTATGCCAATTTACATTTTGAAGTACAATGTATACGTCAGCTGTTCTTTAAAGCACTATATAATGATATAAAGGGTGATGTTATGCAATTTATGCAGACAATCAAACCAGGAACACCAAGGCAAACCCTTTAACTTACCGACAAGTGCCCACTGGTTTCTTTTACGTGCATTACACATTACTGTCTGTCCGAGTCGATTGTTGATAATTTGTTTTTTAATTGTTTTATTGTTACTTTTCTCGATCTGACATAGCGTAAATTCCCCAAACCTGCGGTTTGTAAATATTTCGCGCAGTGCCGCATTTCTGTCACGTCATATGCGTCCACTGCGCAGGAAACGCCCTGTTAAGCTATGTTATGTAGGCATACTTTGCGTGCCACCCTTAGTTAACTATGGTCATGGTAATGAAGAACCTCCCTAACACTGGATGATTTTGCACGCAAGAATTTTCACAATTTTGTTTATATCAAATGGCTCTATTTTAGTGAAAACATCAATAATATTAATAAATTTGTGTCTCTGAAACCTCTTACTAAAGTTTTGTTGTGGTTTTATCCATCACTAGCATCTGTGGAACATTACACTCCGTGGACCAGTTTCTCAACATCAAACTCTCAGACATCAGCGTGACCGATCCAGAAAAATATCCACACATGGTAGGTGGAGCCAGTCTCAATTAGGAATTTGAAATGCGAACAACTTTGCACTTTGATTGACGAAATTCTCATTCTAAAGAAAAAAGTGGGGATGACCGAGAAATGTTCACTTTGAGAGTGCCCTGAAGAGAAATTTACTAAATAAAAATAATATCTCTAGATCTTAAAAAGTATTTAACAATAACGTGTCAATGTCTATAATTTTGCCTTGGTGGTTGGGCCAACAAAATTCCTGTAATCCTTCTGAGCTCCCTGGGGTGTAAACGGCACCGGGCTGCCACGGCGCTCTGAAGGATTTTTCAAAAAAATATCACCTTCTACCCTCAAGAGATACCCGTTTATTGGGTGAAAAGAAGCAATTATAATGAAGTTTCATGACATGAATTCGAACCCTACCCCGCTGACTGAACTACCAGAACATAACTTTGATGCTCTAAAGCCCTCAGCCATTAAGGCAATTTTTTTCCTCTAATACTTTTATTCCATAGCTATCGGTTAAGAATTGCTTCATCAGAGGTTCAGTAGTGAGGTATGTGCAACTGCCGGCAGATGAGTGTGACACACAGCTTCTTCAAGATGCAGCCAGGAAAGAAGCGGCACAGAGTAAACAGTAGCAGCGGCTGATGACATCATCTTTGTACATATTATGAGACTTTTTTGTAAACTAATTTGTTGGATTGGCTTCATAGCGGGGTTTAAAAAAAAAACATGTGAAGGATGTCAAGA
Organism: Asterias rubens; assembly: GCF_902459465.1. Taxonomy (NCBI): domain Eukaryota; kingdom Metazoa; phylum Echinodermata; class Asteroidea; order Forcipulatida; family Asteriidae; genus Asterias; species Asterias rubens. Next base: position 2,816,545 of record NC_047080.1, read on the forward strand.
TAAACCTTCAGTCCATATTTGACAGGCGTGGGTGAAGTACAGTGCTCATGGTTTTGGGTTAGCCAGGATTTGGTAAAAGGGTTTCAAAATTTGCTGGAAACTTAGAAACTGGGTGTCAAAAATCACATTTATAATTTTTATATGTAAATTACAGGGTGTCCAAAAGACACACCTCTGCCTGATTCTATGTACAGGGCACAATTTCATGACTCTGTTCACTGCTTACCACGAATTTCTGCGCTTATGCCCTGCTGTGACCTCTTTGGAATGTGCACATTACAGGGTGTGGCAAGCGAAGAAATCGTCATTAGAAGCAGCACCATGAAATTGGGGCCAGGTTAGGCATTGTTGTTAGTTCATCAGTCAGCAATTCTGTTAAAAGCAAAGTGACCTTTTTGCAATGTTCTTCAAAGCCAATGTTAAATTGTGGGAAGTTTTGGGACAGAATGACACACATAATAACACGATCACAAATGCCTTTAAAATAAGTTCACCTATTTTTATTACATAGTTTTCTCTGATGAATACATGTATATTGAATTGACCTTTCAAGTTCCTGAAAGAAAATTCCATTTACATGCACACCATGGGGACTTTTGATCATGCATATTCATGACCATGACCTTGTAGTTCTAGGCACATTCCTGTTGTACTAACAATACACAAGTACATTTATTTAAACCTGGTTTTGAAGAGGACATTTGTTATTTAAAGGTATTTTCCTTTGCCATGTGTGAAATTAAGTTATCTATGACAGGTTTGATTTGTATGAAATAAAGACCACTTTCATGTACTTCCAGAGCTTTGGTTAAATTTGTCCTTGTTGTATCACTTGTTTTCTGGTTTAATATCATAAAATGTATTGACAATCAATGGAAACTGGAAACTAAATCTTAAGTCAAAAATCTTGTGCGAATTATTCTAAAGAATACTCTTGGTCCAACAGTTTGCAGTTTAGATTTTAATGTCTGGTACAATGACTCGCTTAGATGGAAGTGAAACCTTAAAACATGATTTTCTCAGTTGCCATACAAAAGCTTGGCCCTCCATGTAATAATAATAATTTGGGGGGCTAATCGTCCTTACTCGCAGCAAAGAGCTGAATTGCGAAGGACGCAGCTACAATGTGTTCGAGAAGCTGGCATGCAAGGGCGCCTTTGGCTGCCAGCCACATTAACTCATTATGACCGCGGAGCACAGCCAAAGATTGAAAGTGTTTGATTTTTTTCTCGAGGGAGGAAAACCGTATGGTATGGAAAACCCTCGTGGCACAGCAGAGAACCAATGCACAACTCAACTGGCATATGGCCCCGGCCGGGAATCGAACTGGGGTCACCTTGGTGAGAGGCGAGCACTTTACACACAAGCCAACCATGTGATGTTTTCCTACACTCCTTAGACAGGGGAATTCAATTAAACAGTCTTGAGAAGTCCAAATCGCAAAAGTTTCATAGAAACGTTTAAGCAGAAAGTATTGCCTTAAAACCTTTTTCTGCTAAGCAAAAATAGGGAGGATATCATTCACAGATTGTATATGTGGCATGGTCTTTGGGCTGATAACCTTAGTCAGCTAAGCACAACTTTTTCTGCTAAGCAAAAATAGGCAGGATATCATTCACAGATTGTATATGTGGCATGGTCTTTGGGCTGATAACCTTAGTCTGCTAAGCATAACTTTGTCGTGCTTAGGTACTTCTTGTGCTTGAGGACCTCTATGAAGTTGGGCCCTGGTGGGAGTGGTTAATAATAGTATATGTACCATTCATTAGCTCTTATCACTTTCTAGTTGTGCAAGTTCCAAGATGTCATCTTCATCTGTTGTCCTCCTGACAGCTTCTCCCTTTGCAGCCAAAATCTCTTCAATATTCCTTTAAGAAAACAAAATAGACAACAAAATTGAACAGCCGTCTTCAATATTCCTTTAAGAAAACAAAATAGCCCAAAACAATTGAAACACAGGCCTGACACTTCACTGGAGCAACAGAGGTGATTGCCACCCTGCCCATTGCCTTGGTGCCTTTGAACAGCTCTTGTAGAAGTTTACAATTTCCTCATTGAGTGCCCTTTATCGAGGAGAAAATACCTTGGTGCCCTTGCCCTTTCAAAAACGAATCATACAGGCCTGGAAACAGCAGTGGTTTGGTTTTGTTGTGTTTTGCCAAAAGTGGTTGAGCATTTTGCACCATTCGAACCCTCAAAAACAAGGGTAAAAATAAGAGCTTAATCTTATGAGCACTATACTCTGTATAATTTCCAGAGTTCTGTGAGAAATTCACCTGGCATATTCCTTTGGGTTCAATTGCCACCTGATTTTTTTTGCAAATCTCCGGAAAGTACTGAGCATAAAGTGCTTGAACATAACGGTGTAAGTGTTAAACAAACAGTTGAATAGATGCCTTAAAAACAGAGACCATGTTGAGTGCAAGCCCACCCAAATTATATCGAATTCCAAGATTCCAAGACAAACAAAAATATAAATCAATCATTACCTTCCGCCCGCGTCAGCAAACCACCCTAAGTTATCAGCGATGAGATGATTCTTACTGCATCCCGGGCATTTGACGATCACCACTCCTTTCTCATACCCCACTCTGGAGATCGTCTTCGAGGACCTTGTCTCACATACTTTGCATGTAAAGACAAGCTGGAATTTGTCCGAGGCTGGTAACTTTCCCAGGGGTGTTTTCTCACCCTCGGAGGACTTCAACTCCTCATTTTGATTTTCTGAGAGAGTTGAAGGTCCTGTGTGCAAACAACTAACATGACGGGTTGACGGAGTTAGGTGTGATGTGGTTTGGGTCATTAAAGTTGATCGGCAATGCACCCTTTTTAGCCATGTCGGAGTAATGAACGGTGTTCCAAGGAAAGTTGTTACTGACCGTTGGTTTGAAAGCAGAGACCTGACTCTTCCTGCGTTCTGTGTTTTTGGAGAAACTGAAGTGACAAGACATTTCAGATTCACTCTGTCACATGGCTGCAGTCCGATTGGAATCTTCTGCTGAATGATATGACTTAAGCGAAAGACAAATACTGCGGAACGTCTTTGCAATGCTAACAATGGTGAAGTCATCTTGACTTTATCATCAGTAGGCCTACCTTCAAAAAAAGGAGTTAATAAATTATGAACAAATGATGAAATAGTTTCGCTGTCAATATACCAAATGCAAGAGAGATTTTACAAAAATTTTGATCTTTTTCCGACTCCGAAAATAATGTAAATTAGTACAGAGCCCCAATAATTGGATATTTGGAGAGTGTAAACACAACATCATGACCATGGGGTTTGGTTCTGGTAAATACTGCACAATCTCCATCCATGACTCCTTCATGCTGATCATGATGAGACACGAGACTAAGCACCTCCATGTGGAGACTATAATTATTGAATTTGAACCTCCAATTTATAATTATATCAAACAAATTCCCTGCCATAGTTCTATTCTAGAAGTAGGCTAAAGGCGGTCGTGTGGTGAATAAAGGTTTCTCATTACCCATGTTGGATATTCGAGCATTCGGGCCTCGTCTATTTCTACCTCCATGGTATATTAGTTTCTACCAAAGATCGTACGGCGCTCTATGATCTTTGTTTTCTACCTCCATGATACTCCTCTACTAATCTGCTAATTATAAATACGTGTGATTTTACAATACAAAACTAGCCTACTATACACTACACAAACACACTCAGTCGTCACAGCACGGAACAATCATGGAGGTAGAAATGCACAACACAGTCAGTCAGTTACAAGATATATAACTCCGGGTTGAAAATGAGTCCTACTTAATTAGGATCATTGCATATTTCAGGGTAAACTTACGTCTGTGCTTCGCCACACAACCACATGCACATGCAGTAAAATCCCAAACAAGCAATGTCGATTTTCTGTAAGGCGCCACCTCTTGGCAGTACCAGTCAGGTTGGCTGATGACGTAGCGTGTTCAGAGACTCTCCGGTTCGATTCCCTTGCATGTGGACTTGGTTTTCAATCCATACCCGACTGCTCTGTGGGTTTTCCTTTTCAAAGTTTTCCTCCCACGTCTATAACTACAATTTATTAATTGTTTTCTACTTAAGAAGTGGGTGTATTGTTATTATCATTTGCCGATTAATTCTTCACGAAACGCTAGGATTAATCCTAACTCGAGTTAGGACGAATAACCCGTCCTAACTTAGGATGGTTCCAATGCGTCCTACATATTTGGATACGGGAACCCGTCCTAAGTCCCAAGATTAATCCTAAGTTAGGAAGAGTTCTGGTGAAATCGACGGCTGGCACATTTTTGTGGCCGAAACTTCATGAAAATGAACAAACAAATAACTGATTTTAGTAACAATTTGAACTTTGAGACAAACAACGAATTTTGGGGAAAAACAACACATTTTTAATGCTTCCCTACGAAAGCTATTTTTCAAACCACTACATTCAAAGACTAAACTTCACAGCAATTTTCCTTTATAATTATCGGTTTATTTGAGATTTAACGAGTGTAGTGATGAGGAGAGTGTGCCGTCTCCCTTACGAGAAACCACACGCATTAGTCTATAACATCTGACGTCACGAGGCTCGTGAGTAGGAGGTTTAGCTGCACGTTACGTGAGCAAACGAAGTGAACGTGTTGAGGCGTCAGAAAATTGTGTAGTTTCCTGACGTCGCCCACTTTGGGCTTATTACATGTCCTCACGTATGACGTCTGCACGACGTACCCGAAGTGAGAAATGGCAACTTCACGTATGCTTATAAAAGGTGATATTTTTACAACAAAACTTTCGTTCGCGTTCACGTTTTTGCTCGCGTCACGTGCAGCTAAGCCGCCCTAATAATTACACCAGAGATCTGCTGTTGACCCTAATCACCTTTGACTTCGCATCATTTCACATGACCTTCATGGTTCTTGAGATTTGCAGTCAGATCACATATAAACCAATAACTGAGGACCGTGGGGACCAGTCTATAACCACCAACATGATGGAACACTCGACTCTCTGCTCCACTGAATTTCCCTTTAAAATCGAGTCATCTCTCGTTAAAATAATTTACTATTAAAACTGATATCATGTTAATATCAGGCAGAGCACATCATAACACCAAAATGTAATCAAAATATAAAAATATTACCAACTTAGTAAAACACATTTAAATTTTAAAAAGCATTTAAAATAGCCCACCTTTTACAACAAATATACCGATATCATGCTATCGGACAATGCACATAAAATTTAAATCAAAATAACATCAATACATCCTCGGTACTTAAAATATCATTTTTTGCATCGGCAAACCAAAAGTTTACGTCATTGCAAGTTAATTATCCAATGAAATGATTGTTCCGATGAAATCACTGGTTCCGAAAGGCAACCAAGGGGCTGTCTGTATCATTGGGATGAAAGACAGGGTACCAGCCGTCGACTTCACCAAACTGTTCCTTCAGGAATAATCTTATGACTTGGGTCTAGTAAGACGTAAGTAAGTATAGGACGCATTGAAACCACCCTAAGTTAGGACGAGTTACTCGTCCTAACTCGAGAGCGCTTCATGAAATCGGCTGCCGTCTAGATGGGCAAGAGCCATGCTGGCAAGAGCAACTTCCCTTTGACCTCTCCAAAATTGACATTGATCTGTGCCCAATGCTTACCACAGAGTTCTGCCCTTACGGAACCCTTGTAGAACACACTTCGAATTCCCAATGCTTTACGTCGTGTTAAAGGAACACGTTGCATGCCTTGGATCGGACGAGTTGGTCTATAAAATGCGTTTGGAACCGTTTGTTATATAATGCATATGGTTAGAAAGATGTTGTAAAAGCAGAATACAATGATCTACACAAATATCCCTCGAAATTGCGTGGTTTTCGTTTTACATCGTCGACGAACACGGTCGGCCATTAAATTAATGGGAGTCAAATTGTTGACACCCATAATGGCCGAACGTGTTTCTTCGCGAAAACCGTTAAGTTCCGAGGCATGTTTGTGTGGATCATACTATTCTACTTTTAAATTACCCATCTAAGCATATATGCATTTCGTAAAAAACGGCTTCAAACGCTCAAGACCAACTCGACCGATCCAAGGCAACGTGTTCCTTTAAGTTCACCATGCAGACGTTTTACACTGATGAGATATCACCCAATTATTCAGAGATTCGTTGAAGAAGACGTTTGACGGCTGATGTATTCCCGCAGAAAGCCCAAAGTTGCTTGCTTTCCACACTGATTTGAAATGAAAGCAAAAACACATAAAGGCCTATTAGTTTTGTTTAGTTTGTTTTTATATTACAAATAACTTCTCAGTCAATATGAATGCCCGAGAAACAAAATTTTATTATAAAGAATTCCCAAAAGTTCTGGAGTAGGGTCCACGTCAATCTTGCAAAAGGCATTCTGCATTGGGAAGAGTTTTCATTTCGGTTTTACCCATAATAGTCAGAATGTGTGTTAGTACTGTATACTCAGTCAGTATAGGGTTACTTTCCCGATTTCGGTGAAAAATGTACAGACACATTACGCAGGTGGGCCTCGAACCCACGACCTTTGCAATTCTAGAGCAGTGTCTTACCAATATACAACTGAGATTGCCCGGTAGCTATAAGAGAGGCAGTTAGAATCATATAATTTAATTTACCTCTATTAGAAATGTCTTATCTTCCTGCTCCATGTCCCAATCGAAGGCCTCCAAGTACTGTGTGTTAATTCCGATGGTGCGCTGGAAATCAGAACTCTAGAAAAGTGAAGAAATTTTGTGAATCGGAGACACAAACCTGTTAGCAAAATATTATCACTTTTAATTTCTTGTATAAATTATACTTAACTTAAATTACTTTCTTGTAAACACAACAATACCAAATCAAGGCTATTGTAAAATACACAGCCGGTCTACACACTATGGTAAAAGAATACATTTTGTGTCCTTTATAGTTAAATTGGCCGATAATTATATCCTACTTTTAAAACATCTCTCTCATCATAATCGATTTCATAATAAACGGGTTCAACGTTTTTCATAGACCAACTCGACCAACGTGTTCCTTTAGTATTGTAATTGTTTGTTCGTTCGTTGATACTAAAAGAAAAAGAACAAGTCACATCACTTTTGCCGATGGAGCCTTCTCGGTATATGGACCCAAACTCTGGAATAAACTTCCGAATCACATCAAGGACACAACATCATTCAACACATTCAAGGCACTTCTGAAAGCCCACTTGTTTCAAGAGGCCTACCATCAATGACTTTTTATTTCTCCTGTGCCTCTTGTAGCCTTTGAGAAAACTTTTGATTGAGGCGCTATACACATTACGTTTGATTGATTGATTGAAAAACAACAGCACCAAAACGAGTAAAGGTGCTTAATACAAAGTACGCAAACAATGACAGAATGCAAGTCAACTACATGTATACTCACCCTTGTTGTTACACGCTGAACATTGAGCAGCACAGTGTCGACCAGGGAACCAAGTAACTGAGTGATACCCTTGATCTCATGCCGTTCATACCCACATAGAGTCTGCAGTAAGTCCACATCTCGTTTGCCTGCCAGTTGGACAAGTTCTGAGTACTCAATCTAGATCAAAATAGTGGGGTAAACTAAGAGAACTATTTAAAGGAATGATGCATTTTATAATGTCAGAGAATGCAAAGAGTAGGACCATCGCAGAATATTTCTTTTTAAGAACAAGCAACTTCAAAAATGTTCAAATGGCTGCCCGCTTGTTATTCTACCAATCTATTTTATCAAAAGAAAATATGCAATGGCCCTTTAGTCACGTGTCTTTCTAATAGAATGCTCGGACACTATGCCAAATTCCATGCTTTTATTATCAGCGGGCACAATCCCAATCTGCCGCTATAAACTCACATTGACTTCATCTAACCTTATGTTTTTGTTTTCAGTTTAAATTTGCATAATAATTATTTGAAATGCTGAAAATGTGCCAAGGCTATTTTAAATTTATTGGGTATTAGATTAAAAAACCTGGTTGGAAAACTTCTTTGAAACTTAAAAAGTGCGTATAAAGTAATCTCTGGTTTAAAAATAAACATAGAAGTTTATGCTCAAAGATACAAAATAATCTTCGCTTAGAACACAATAAATAAAAGTGAGTAAATTAAATTGTATTTTTTCTTTTTACCTCACCACTATTATCGGTGTCGATGATTTTAAAGATGTCGTCTGGATGTTTCACACCGTTAAAAAGTATGTCGATGTCATCATCCGAGAGCTAGAGGAATGACAAAGGATTAATATATCTAGCATCATTATACTGTAAAGGAAGCTATCATGTTTCTTCTCTTCATTATGCCACGTATGCCGACGTTGTTATTAATATATATTTGGTTTGCGGTAACACCATGCGTGTATCTACTTGCCAGGGGCCAATTTCATAGAGCTGCTTAAGCAAAAAAATTGCTTAAGCACGAAAAATAGCTCGCTTATTTTACACATGTTACTGGCCAAAATTTCATGCCATATACATTGCTTGTAACTGGTATTTGGCTGTTGTTTACTTAGCATAACAATTGAGTGGAGTCTTGGCCGGTAATCTGATTTTACTAAGCAAGGATTTTTTTGCTTAAGCAAAGTTTTGTGCTTAAGCAGCTCTATGAAATTGGGCCCAGGTAGAGTTTGTTCTTAGAGAACTGTCTTGCTTAATTCTACCGGTATACCGCGGAGTAGATTGTTTGGGTGTTCGGGAGACTTCTCAGTTTTTGAAAAGAACTGTCCTGCTTATTAACTATTACCTGGGCGGGATAGTATAGAAATAGGCTGGGACTACTATAACTTTAGCGTATAGAATCGTAATTAACTCGTAAGTTCTTGGAGTCTGTGTACATTGGCGAGACCGGTAGAGACCTCACTACCGAGACCTCACTACCAGGCTGAAAGAACATAAAGCGCACTGCCTCGAATGTATGGACAACAACTTTACAGTGACTAGTTCAGAAGTGTCTGTAAGACTGATTATTTGAGTCTTAAGACTGACTAATAGACCAATTATTTTGCATGTAAGACTACATGTATTTAAATTTTCTTGCAAGGCGACTAAATAATTGTGCACCAATCTTTAGAAAAGTCAGTAAAATTAAACCATTTTGAAAGACGAATTAATATTAGTCATTAATTGAAAGTTTGCTTAAATAAAAAAAAAATAATAAAAATATTGAGTAAGTGATGTTTTCAGTAAAGGGTGTAAGGGGAAAAACAATTTGGCTTGTACTTGATGTCAGTTTGAAACTAAAGTTGTGCTTACCTCCTTAAAGGATTGTCTGAACTCGTATTTAGAGACGGTACCACTTTTGTCAGCATCTGCATGGCCCAACATGTTAACCAGTCGCACTAGAGCATCTTTAATTTTCTCTTTTGACGCTTGTTTTTCATCACAACTCTTCTCCTTTTTTCTTAATGAGAGGAATTAGGGACAATAGTAACACTCAATGAATGATTCAACAAAATAACTATAAGATTCATCTGTCGACGAGTTTTTTGTGTTGTCATGGAGAGGGTATTGCCATGGTGATTTGTATTGAGGCATCACACTTCGCTTGTAAGATTTGTGCACAACTTAAGATTTATTTTATTGTATTGTAAGATCAATCTTGGCTATTCTGAAATCGATGTTGCGCTGCTAACCATAAGCACTCGAAAAGGCATGCTAAATTTTCGGTGCTTACTAAAAAAATAATGTAATGTAAATCCAATGTGAACACGCCATCTGGCGCCTAATTTTCTTGCCAACCTGTAAAACACGCCTACGCTTTTAGCAAACTATTGTTCGTTCAGTTAGCACGAAGAATTAAACACCGTGCGTTTAAACTGTTTACGCAAGATTGGCAAAAACGAGATAAGGGTAAGTCAGAATAAAACGACAATTCTGTGCCAGCAGCCTCTTGGTGGCACTCGATATATGATTACACCGATTGGAGAAGAAAACTCACCGTTTAAGTTTTGTGTCTGGGGATGGGACTTCCCTGGCATACTTGCGGACCCTGGCGTCGAGGTCTGTTTTCATTGTGTCCTGCTCACTCGCGGAAAACTGTAATTAAAAAAGCGAGTTATTTTGGCGCAATCAATTTGACTATAATTTCGATCCACTACTTAAATCGTATAGTAAACATATTACTTGAATGTCAACTTGAATTAAAGGATTACACAACTTACCAAACATACACCAGAGTTCTTTTTTAACACACTTCATGTTTGGAATTACATGTACGTCACGCAGGCCATGGCCTCTGTTGCCCCTGGTCTTGACCTTGGTGCCACTCCAGAAGTTCCACATAGACTTAAAGGGAAGGTACACGTTTGGTAATAACTCAAAACAAATAAATTATTAACTTAAAAACTGACTTGGTAACGAGCATTTGAGTGCTGTTGGTAGTATAAAACATTGTGGGAAACAACTCCCTCTGAAGTAAAGTAAATTTTTAGAAAGAGGTAATTTCTCACTAAAATAATAAAAGACTTCTAGCTATAGAAGTCTTTTATTCTTATCTGAAAGCACACAAGTTCGTCCAACAAGGGTGTTTTTTCTTTCATCATTCATTTATGTTATGGTTATGATGGGATACACCAAGTGAGAAGACTGGTCTTTGACAACTACCAAACGTGTACCTTCCCTTTAAAGATTTCTCAATGAAAGTTTCCCTTTGCAAAATGTATTTAGCCTTGTCCTTTCAAGGATGAAACTCCGGGCCTGACACTTACCAGCAGAATTCCTAATGTCTTCTTGTTGACCGTCCCAAAGCGTCTTGACAAGTCCCACTGATCGCTAACATTCGGTTTACAAAGTCGCTCAAAGAAATTGTCTTCCCGGTCCATTGATAAATACCAGCCTAAATAAAACAATAAGAGGAGTTACAGCAATAAGTTGGTCACTTTCTGCTCTCTCTGTGCACGCAGACCAAAGACTTTCGAAAAGAAGCATAGTGTGTGCCTATGGCAAACATTTTGGTCATTATGTGAAAAACCCGTATACAGTGAGATATGGTGGACACAATTCTAGGGCACTCTTTGGTTAGGGCACATTTTGTCTGTAGACACTCAAACCAAAGTAGTCTTTTGGTGTCCGCCATACTTGAAATGGGCTAATGGTTCGTGTTCTCTAGAGTTTTGTGGAAAGAGCCGGTTTTGGGTAGGAGATGCAATGACATGTCATGTACGAGCGGTCAAAGGCACGGACAAAAGCTTCGAGGTTCCGACTACCATGCTTCATTTGTAATGAATCTGTTCGGAAATGGCTGAACATGCAAGGGGCAAATTGTATAGTTTTAGTAACATCCTCTTGATCGATAATAGCCCAACCGTATACCTACCATCAAAAGCGTGGACTGGGTAGTTACACAGAAGACCACCATCAACAAAGTAGTTCTGTCTGAACTTGACCGGTTTCAAAATAGCTGAAAGGGGGATACAACATTGCAACTTGAAACACAAATAAAGTATTTAAAATAGTATCAACATTTTTGTTCGTCAGAATTGTGTTTTGGTTGTTGATGGTTTAAAAAGAGATTCGATCTAACAAATCATTGTGTATTGCAAAGTTTTACACTTTAAAAGTGTGCCGGTCACTTTGGCTTAGAGGAGGGTTCGTGAGATGTAGACTCTTCGAGGTCAAAGGTGACTATGGACGAGGGCAACGGCAGATCGCTGACGTAATTCACGAGACTCTAAGTGTGACGTATGATGTTCAATGTCTTTTCAGCCAAACGAAGCCTTTTCAAGACTATACATTAATACAATAGATAATGTAATTCGATTATCCTTCAACCTTGACCCCAGGTTTAGTGTATACCGTATCCTACCTGGAATAGAAGCAGAAGCCCTGGCAGCGAGGTAGATAGGCATTTTGGGCGTTGTCTTCGCATGAAAATACACGGCGTCCATCATATTCAAATCAGCTCCCACAATGCATAGCTCCACGCCTTCACGTTCCTTGTATAACTACGTACACGACAGTTGGTTTACAAGTTATTCATTTATTCATTTTCATTAATTCATTTTGATTAAAAACCATTTTGATAAAAATTGCACAGATTAAATGACATAAAATTGCACCACCGCAGTGGTAGGTTATAGTGCAAGTTATGAGCTTATAATATTGGTGAACAATAGGCATTCCGTTATTCGATAAGTTTGGACTTATCGTGTACGTACACGATAAGAAAGACTCAATATTACTCATGTTAGAGCAATACCGTAAATTACAGACTAACCTGCCTGAAAGTAAAATTCCTGTCTCCACCAGTCTTATTGCACACGTTGTCACCTATCCACCTCTCCAGCTTCTTTCCTGGGTGAGCGCCAAGTTTACCGACGAGATTCACCAGTCGCCCAAAAATTCCCCACTTCCCGTCTAAATTCAACAAAAATGGATTTGTGAATTGATAAAAAATACAGAATGAAAACCATCACAGGCTAAGCTACAAAACCAAAAAAATAAAAGCAGACACAACAAAAACAAAAGTACAGACAAAGACCAGATCTAAGATTAACATTTCCATACATCACTCTTACCATAAATTAACGGTGAGAAGTTTGGACCCAGCAGTTCCTGTATTTCGTAGGAGTCGTAACCCAAAGCTGAATAAGTAGCTACGATACTTCCAGCACTGCTACCTGCAAATCGCTTGATATTCTTCATTATCCCCAGCTCCTCAAGTACCTATGATTAAAAAACAAAGGCCCAATTAAAGTCAAGCATCACCCCATGAGAACCGTATTTAGTTTGCACTTTGGTACAGCCCTTTACACTTTTTTGGGGGTCAGATAAAGGACCCATATTCGGTTCACGCGGTGCCTGACCCTTGTCTAGGTCAGTAGGGTCACGTGGTGTCTGACTCATGTTTGGGTCAGTGTGGTCACGTGGTGCCTGACCCTTTTCTGGGTCAGTAGAGTCACGTGGTGCCTGACTCATGTTTTGGTCAGTAGGGTCACGTGGAACTTGATGTCTGGGTCAGCCTGACCATTGTCTTGGTCACTAGATTTACGTGGTGCCTGACTCATGTCTGGGTCAGCCTGACCAATGTCAGATTCATTAGAGTTACGTGGTGCCTGACTTATGTCGTGGTCAGCCTGACCAATATCTGGGTCATTAGAGTTACGTGGTGCCTGATCAATGTCTGGGTCAGTAGGGTCACTTTTGTCACTTGTATGACACAAAATGTGTGTAAAGAATGACACAGGAAACCGAAGCACAATTTATATCAAATTTCAAATGTTTAACCAGTCCGGGTCAGCCTGACCCAGATAAGGGTCAGGATCAGTAGGCCCCGTTATCCGGGTCAATTCTGACCTCGGAGTTTTTTACAGTATACATGTATAGGAAAAACTGTTGACTATGAGGAATGACCCCCAAAATACTAACATACATGTACGTCTTGAAGTTTCTCTAAAATGTCAATAGTGGGAACAATTTGTTGGTATCAACTTTGGATGTACAGATAGTTTGTTTGAAATTAGCCAATTACAATTATTTTAAAGGCACTGGACACGTTTGATATTGTGAAAGACCAGTCTTCTCACATGTATCTCAACATTATGCATAAAATAACAAACCTCTGACAATTTTGCTCAATATTGGTCATCGACAAAGAAATAATGAACACTCTTGATACATTACTTTGTGTGCTTTAACCAGATGCATAATGAAAGAGTTCAGTTGTAAACCTTAATTATTTGAGTGAGAAACTGCCCCTTTCTCAAAATCTACGTTGGAGCCGTCTATCATATATGTTGGGTTCAACAGCTCAACAGTTCAAACACCTTCAGCTATTTTTTTAATTTTTTTATTATTTTTTTATTTTAATAACTACCAACCGTGTCCAGTGCCTTCAAAGGATATCTTGATACACTTACTCGGATGACTCCAACATAAGACATACTCTTACTTCCGCCTCCCTCGAAAGCAAGATTTTCAAAAGGGAAGTCACATTCTGCAAACTCTCGCTTCTCGTTCTCAGTCAGAATTGGTACACGTTCGTCTAACCTGTAACACGTTGTTGGTGCATAACGTTTTCCTTTGGATCCACGTTTCACTTGTTTCGTCTGATGAGATGGTGATTGAAGAAAACCACTGAATGAATCTTCAGCCATGATTTTTCAGTGCCTGTGTCTCTAAGCAACCATGGAGGTAGAACTACCGCCCTCAACCGTATAACTGTGGAGAAATCTCGTCGTGAATGATAGTCCAAGTGTTATTAACATTACCACTCGGTTCATTCACTCTAAGTACATAGTACACATGCAATATGTCCATGAATTTGTGCACGTGCTATTCCTAGTTCCGGTTTCGCACAATGCTGTCTACACGCGAACATGGGCCTACTAAACATACCACTCAGCTTATTCACTCTGAAGGCCGAGTTATAGTCGGTCGCGCGATGGTCGGGCGTCGGTAATCTTGACGCGCGATCATAAAAAGACATGGTTTTTAGGCCTCAGTCTTAGGATTGCGCGCAAGTCTTCCGTCGCGCGACCATCGCGCGACCGACTGTAAATCAGCCTTAAGTACATTGTGCAATGTTCATGAAATTGTGCACGTAGCTACATAATAATATTCATAGTTCCGGATTCGCACAGTGCTGCTACACACGAACATACAATGTACATGTACATTTCCACTTGCTCGTCACCAACAGGTTTTAAAGTAACAAAGTACGAGTAGTACTTCTGTCAACCACTTCTTCATGTTCACTGAGGCATGCGATGACAAAACCCATTCATACATGCCCGGGGTCAATAGGTAAAGGGGCCAGATCAAAGGGGGTTTGTGTGATGAGTCATACGTATAGAGAAAACCATTACCGCATTTGCATAAATACACCTGTAGCATAATTGGCAAAAAAAAAATATAAAAAATCATCTAACCTTTCTCCATAGTCTAACATCACAGATTTACATTCAACTTATGATGATGAAAGTAGGAAACATCCCTTTTAATATTTCTGTCTGAAATGTCATATTTGATGAGAAATAAATACCAGTTAGTGTTTTATTCATGTTTAAAGGCAGTGGACACTATTGGTCATGACTCAAACTAATTATCAGCATAAAACCTCACTTGGTAACGAGTAATGGGGAGAGGTTGATGGTATAAAACATTGTGAAAAAAAAAAATATCGATGTCATGCAAAAATAATGTGTAATCGGTTTTCACTATTTTCTCGTGACCCATGATGGTCGATCGATCTCAGTAAAGGTGTGTCAGTTTTGTACAAATGTATACGGTGGACTACAGAAATTGCCTACACTGCCGGCAGCTGTAGCAAAAACAACTCTGTACTGTTCCTTTATTTTTTTACTATTTATTTTATTATTACACATGTATTCCTTTTTTTAATATATAGAAAAATACAATATTACGAGCAGATGTTTATTTATTTATTATACAATGGATATTCACATTAAAAGGTCCCGAATGGCAAGGCATTTATGAACTTCTCACAGAACAAACGTTTCAGACAAACCATTCATAAACACTTTAAAGTTGATGTAAACATAAGATTAAGACAGACAAGAAAAACTTATCAAAACATAAGAAAAATATATCAATTTCAGTAGTATACCAAAACAAAATTATATTAATTAAACCCTGATACACAAACTGTGTAGAAAAAACATTACAGGGTTCTGCATTTGATTTGATTTGATTTTAAAAGGTTTATTAAAAACAAAGACAATCGCAGCCAGAGGCTGAATTGCAGTCAAATTACAAAGATATAAGTAAATATATAAATTTCAAAGAGCTAAAAATACGAGAATAAAATGAAATATAAAACACCGATAAAAAAAAAGATTTACAAAGATTATGGAAAAAAACCTGTTGGCCTCATGGTCCAAAGCAAGTCCAAAGCAAGAAATTTGAAACCAAAACCGCCTCCAAATTTGGGCTACCAGAGTCTGCATGGTGTACACTGTTGTGTTTGTTGTTTGTGTTTCTTGCATTTTATGTTGTTATAAGTGCATGTATGTACGTAGGATTTGACTGCGTAGCTCCACTTGAAATTAAGGTCAAAAGGTGCATTTAGAAGTGGATTGTCATAGTCTTAATGTAGCTTTCTTGCGTAATTCACGAGCTTCGGAGTGTGACGTCATAATGTACAGATTACTCATTTTGTCATTTTTTCAAATATTGCTTCGATACCAGTTTCACGAGTCTCAACGGTGATAAGTTTCTCACGTTCCTTGGGTTGTTTGCTGGTAGACATGTGCTCTCGTAGGTAGCTCAAAGTTGCTTGCTTTCCACACTGTTTTTGGGGACCAACAAAAACTATAACATGAGGCACGGATCTATGAAGTGATGACAAAATGACGTTGCGCACGATATTCCTTACACAAAATTAAACAGTATTTTTTTTAAGTGTACCCGCATCCCTTTTTTTAAAGGCAGTGGACACTATTGGTAATTTCTCAAAACAATTATTAGCATAAAACCTTACTTGGGGACGAGTAATGGGGAGAGGTTGGTGGTATAAAACATTGTGAGAAACGGCTCCCTCTGAAGTGACACAGCTTTCGAGAAAGAACTAATTTTCCCTGAATTTGATTTCGAGACCTTAGATTTAGAACTTCAGGTCTCAAAATCAACCATCTAAACGCACACAACTTCGTGTGACAAGGGTATTTTTTCTTTCATTATTATCTCGCAAGTTCGATGACCGATTGAGCTCAAATTTTCACAGGCTTGTTATTTTAGGCATATGTTGAGATACACCAACTGTGTAGGCTAGTCTTTGACAACTGCCAATAGCGTCCACTGCCTTTAAACAGTGTGCTTTTTTTACCATAAGTGTGCTACCCGCATCTCTTTTTTTAAGGCCTCTTGTCACAGTCGGCTTTTCAATTATTCTTTAATTATTCAACCCAAATTCAAGCTTAATTTACCTCTATGAGAAAGTTCTTATCTGCTCTCTCCATGTCCCAATCGAAAGCATCCAAATACTTGGTGTTGATACCAATGGTGCGGGAGAAATCCGAACTCTGAACAATTCAATAAAAAAGAAAATGAAAAGATGTGAATAGAGCCAAGCAAACAATCGGGTCTTTAAGCTTACGAACAAAATGGGAGTTATTTCCTCTGAATGCGACTTGTTTACTCTTCTCTGTGATATTTCATTGAGCTATATGTTTACAGTTGTACATCTTTAAGCCAGAGTAAAGTTGGTTTGAAGGAACACAAATTTCCCCCCCCCCCCAAAAAAGAGAGAGTTTGTCTCGCATTGTTGGAAACTTATGGAGTCGATTCAAAAGAGGGCGCTATCAGAAGAAGTTTGTACACTAATCTCATGCTGCCCCACCTGTCTGTTTGGTAAGACTCTACGTTTCGTCTTTTGTCACATGTTTTTGTTGACTAGCTTGCTCAAAGTCATAGTTCTTAGACCGATCCAGTAGGCTCTGCCCACGACGCACGTGTGAGCAAGAACACGGGGTTCTCCAATGCCTTCTGCACAACTCTGCTGCGCGCGCCAAGATACGCGCACGATGTCTGACTTTATTTGTCGGACCTTCTTTGAGTTGTGATTGGTCAATACGCAATGGGGCGGAGCCAAGTGGATCGGCGCTACTCACTCTTGTCGTTACACGTTGCACATTGAGAAGCAAAGTATCGACTAGTGACCCGAGTAACTCGGTGATACTGCTGATCTCACGCCGTTCATATCCACTTAGAGTCTGCAGTAAGTCCACTCCTCGTCTGGCTCCTAGTTGGACAAGCTCTGTGTATCTTTGTTTGATTACAAAAAAGTTAGTACAAATATTTTCAAGCTTGAAAATTAGCTTTTTTAAATGTTAAATTTGCATCGAGGGTAAAGAATAGTAATTTCGGTTTTACCCATTACACCGATGTGTGTTAGTTAACACTGTATACTTAGTACTTTCCCGTGTGCTGTGAACACAAAACCACAGACATATTATTACTCGGGTGTGACTCGAACCCACGACCTTTGCAGTTCTAAAGATGTGCCATACCAGCTATACAAATTGTTTACTTCAAACTGCTGCTCACAATATACACTTGTCTTTTGAAATTAAAGCTGTAGGTTAATTACTCGTTCTTACCTCACCACTTCCATCGCTGTCGATGATATCAAAAATAGCATCTGGGTTGTCCTCACACTCAAAGAGTAACCGAATGTCATTAGCAGTTAATTTTCCTCTGTTCTAAAAGTGAAAAAAAAAGCATGTTGTTTTATGCATATTTTGAGAAACACCAAGTGAGAAGACCGGTCTTTGACAATCCCAATAGTGTCCACTGTCTTTAAGCCTACTTCAATCATGTCCATAATCACCTTTCACCTACATTCATTACACATTGAAAACGCAGTCAAATCATATGTACATGTGTACATTACACATTGTCTATAATAAGACAAATGCAAGCTGAGACGACCGGAAGTGCAGCTGCCAAACTTCGGACCAATCAAAACAAATCAATGAAATCAATGTATCCAATGAAATCACTGGTTCTGTAAAACCAATACCTGTCTTTATCCTTGCGGAAAAATGCAAGGGGCCAGTCTACAAGCTATGATGGTTGTGTTACCTGTTGGAAAGATGTCCTGAACTCCTCTTTAGAAATAGAACCACTCTTATCGGCATCAGCGCCGTTCAACATTGTCATCAGTCGGCTGACTGCTTCTTTAATATCATCCGTTGAGTTCTGTACTTTTTCATTTTTCTTTGCCATTTTCCTTCAATCGGTAGGAAAAATAGAGCAGAAGTTTGAGAAAAGAAAGACAGTTTTAATAGACAGTAAGTTGACTGATAAGTGGAAAGCTTACCTGCTAAGTTTTGTGCTTGGGGTTGGGACTGGTTTCCCACCATACTTTGCGATCCTATCGTCAAGGACCGTTTTCATCGTGTCCTGCTCGCTGGTTGAGAACTAACAACAGTAACAATAACAAATAAAAAAAAAGGAATTAAAAATTTACGAAATATTAGCACTTTCGTAAGTAGAAATTGTCAACCGTTTTTGTTTTACTGAGTAAAAATACACACATTCCTTGTGTGCACCCCTTTGGATATTCCTTTTGTTCTTTCAATTGCCCAAGTTCTTAAGATTTTCCAGATACTTTGTACACAAAATTCCTCGTGGAGCAACCAAGTCTTTAGAATTTCCCTATGGAGTTCTTAGAATTCCTTGTTTCCTTTTTTTCCCCTTGGTCTCCAGAGGGTAGGCGTACGGAATATTAAAGCACTATATATATAGGTGCAAAGAGCGAGAAGGATGTTTGAAGGTGGTTAGGGCATTATCCTGTTTAAATTTTGAGGTATTCAAAACTGTTTTTTAATAGAGTGCGACTAGAGTGTTGTTTCTTTCAATATTTTCTTGGAACTTCACTGACCAATTGAGCCCAAATGTTCACTGTTTTTTTTATGCATATATTGGGATACACAAAGTGTATGTCTTTGACAACTCCTAAAAGTAGACATTGTCTTCAAGTGATTTATGGGACAATACGTATTGCCAAAAAAAATTAGACCATTATACACTTTCGGTACAGAAAAATAAAGGTTAACAGATTTACAAATATTTTACAGGGTTTACAGAAGGTAATGGTGAAAGACTTCTCTTGAAATATCATTCCATGAAATGCTTTACTTTTTGAGAAAACAGTAAAACAACATCAATTCTTGATAGCGAGAATTACGGATTTATTTTAAACACATGTCATGACACGGCGAAACGCGCGGATACAAGGGTGGGTTTTCCCGTTATTTTCTCCCGACTCCGCTGACCGATTGAGCTTAAATTTTCACATGTTTGTTATTTTATATATAAGTTGTGATACACGAAGTGTGGAACTTGGACAATACATGTACTGTTTACCGAAAGTGTATAATGGCTTTAACTTACAACCTACCAGAAGTATTCCAAGTGTCTTGTCATTTAACTCTCCGAAGCGTTCTGACTTGTCCCATTTCTTACTCGCATTGGTAAGATCGCCAAATCGAGCAAAGTAACTATCCTTGGGGTCCATAGATAAATACCAGCCTAAGTAGAAGCAGAGAGATCTTACAAGTTAAAGGCTCTGGGTGGATTTAACAAAGAACCAAAAAAGTCTTATCTCGAGTTAGGACCAGTTACTCGTCCTAACTTAGGACTATCCATGCAATTTGTAAATATCTCCTAGGACTAGTCCTAAGTTAGGACTAGTCCGAACTCTTTGTGAAATCGACCCCTGCGGACACGTTTGGTAAAAAAAATACAAGTTTGTAAAATGATATTATTAGCATAAATCTTACTTGGTAACGAGCAACGGAAAGCCATTAAACCGTCATTCAAAAATACCTCAGGCTGTTTCGCTATTTCTATTTGTGGAGAGCGAGTCACGTGGGGGTGTTTAAACGGTCGATAATAACCAGGTGGAGCTGTTTATAGTCGGTTGTTTTCGGATACGGATTTCGGATACGCGACCAAATGCATATCTGAAAACTGTCTCAGTCTTAAAACAAAAAACACTTACAGAGCTCCAGGACGTCGAAAAACGGATCAGTTTTACAAAGTTGTATACTTTTATCATGCCGTTTAACCAAAGAGGCATTCATGAATGGGAATAAAAGAGTAGTGACTCGTTCTTAAACTGCCGTTTAAAACCTTACAGGGCCGGGCCGTGGCACGGCGATAAAGGCCCACGCCTTCGGCTCGGGACTTTATCACACGGCCACGACCCTGCCGGTTTGAAACGGTAGTTTAAAAAGAATTCTCGCTACCATTTTAATCACTTATTACATCACCCTTCGGAGGTCGCGTAGGTCTATACGTAACTCTTAATGTTTCAATTTAATACCTACCATCAAAAGCGTGGACCGGATAATTACAAAGAAGACCGCCATCCACGAAGAAACTCTGTCGAAACTTAACGGGTCTTAAAACAGCTGCAATGAGAATTGAATTCAATATTAAGAGCTCACAAATGCTTTTTTGGAAACTGCTTAAACAATCCCCGCAAAACAGTAATTTTTTCACATTACTTTTTCATTTAGACTTCACTTAAAAATTGCATAGAAAGATGTTTTAAAAAGGAGAATATAATGATCAACACAAGTATCACCCAAAATTGCACGGTTTTCATTTTACGTCGCGAACTAACACGGTCGGCCATTGGGAGTCAAAAATGTGACTCCCATGGCCGACGAGGTAAAAGGAAAACCGTGCAATTTCGAGGCATGTTTGTGTGGACCATTGTATTTTACTTTTACAACATCTTTCTAACCATTATGCATTTCACAACAAACGGTTTCAACTGCTTTTTAAAGACCAACTCGGCCGATCCAAGGCAACGTGTTCCTTTAAAGGTGCAGTGAATCGAGTAAATTGTCACAAAACTGTACCTGGGATCGAGGCAGAAGCCCTGGCAGCGAGGTAGATAGGCATATCCGGTGTGGTCTTAACATGGAAGTAAACGGCGTCCATCTTATTCAAATCAGCTCCCACAATGCACAGCTCCACACCGCTCTCTTTATACAGCTGAAATGGATCGACGTATATACGGAACTTGGTTACAAAACTGTGATGGGTCCAGCTCGTATTTGTTGCTCTATGTGGCGTGTAATGAGGTGCATGCTGGTCTAGCTGGCGATCAAATAAGACCAGCATGAACCCAATTCAACCGTTAGCGCTTGCGTATTGGGTACTTGCCAAAAGGTTAGGATCTCATAATCGAGGTCAAAGGGTCTATGACAATGACATCTCTGTGACGTCAGTCTTCCAGGCTTAGATTTGACTTACCTGCCGGAAGGTATAGTTTTTGTTGCCGGTCTTGATGAGCACCGTGCTAGCTATCCAGTGCTTAAGCTTGTTTCCCGGATGTGCGCCCAGTTTACGGACTAGATTTACCAGTTGCCCTAGCCATCCCCAACTACCATCTTGACATATTTCGGGAAAAACATGCAAATTTGTTAGAATTTGATTTAACTCGGTTATTTGATTTCTTGAAATGTGTTTACTTTTAGTTGATCAGATTCAAACACGCCTTAAAACAACAAGATTGAATAAATACAAATAAATAAACGCTTTGTCTAATCGATTAAACTTATTTTGGTTGAACGAAGACATGGAATGGGATTTAAAACCGATGTTGAACTCAACATTTTGTAAAATTCACCCATAACTAGTTTCCTGTGTGATTTATTACTTGATCTTTGATTTAAATTTAATGTTTAACGAGTATAAAGATACCATCTATTTTACCATAAATTAACGGTGAGAAGTTCGGGTCCAGCAGTTTCTGTATTTCGTACGAGTCGCACCCCAAAGCTAAAAAGGTAGCAATGATACTTCCAGCACTGCTACCTGCAAATCGTTTGATGTTCTTCATTAGACCCAACTCCTCAAATACCTGTTCGGAGAATGAGACGAATTAGGACCATGTAGTACATTTGTTTATGCACTATAGTGAATTACTATAGTAGGCTATAGTATATATCGTGAAATATTGTCAGTTGCCGCTCAAATATTCTACATATATTTTTGTTAATATTTATGTATAACCCTTTTTTATGTATTAAGTCAGACACACGCCAGACACACAAGGCCTGAAGTCCACTTCAAGGTGTCGGCTACAATTTTTGTCCAGAGTCCGTTATCACCTATACTCCTAGGGCCATACGGATATAACGTTGTTCTCATCCATTTGTAATTCTTCAAAATTGTGAAATTGTTGAAAATCTAGACCTGGAAAGTGCCTCATTGTTTCGGAATTTCGAAACTTTGTCAAACTTCAAAGTGCCTGTTCTGCTCATTCTAAATTCTGTCAGCCTGGACATCCTGCCGCCACCTTTACAATCTTTTTGAAAAACAATTACTCAAATAAGATACTGCTTTTTGTAAAAATGAGTGAACAAGTTGTGGAAGTTTTCCCGGGAAGTATTTCAACCTCGTACAGATAAGATTACAAATTCCTCCAGCTGTACTCTAACTCGTGTACGGGTTTACGTAACCAATCGCTATAGCTTTCTGCCTTTGTTCATTGCAGTTGGTTCTCCGGTTTGTTGCCGTAAACTTTTCCTACACCCTTCATATTTCATTTTGTGACTCCTTGTAGTTTGTTAACTAATAAACCTCTTGACCATTAATTCATTGGTCAACTTATATTCCATCGTTCGTCCGTCCAACCTCCCCTGGTAAACGCTACGATAACTTACCCGCACGAC
This sequence comes from Asterias rubens, assembly GCF_902459465.1. Lineage (NCBI taxonomy): Eukaryota > Metazoa > Echinodermata > Asteroidea > Forcipulatida > Asteriidae > Asterias > Asterias rubens. Next base: position 2,839,689 of record NC_047080.1, read on the forward strand.
TCCAACGTACGACAAGCCTTTACTCCCGCCTCCCTCCAGGGCTAGGTTCTCGAAAGGAAAGTCGATGCCTCTGAATTCTCGTTTCTCATCCTCTGTCAGAAGACTGGCTTTTGGCTCAACTAATTGTGTCTTTTTAGAAAACATGTTTGATGGAGGTTTGATGGGCTCTAACGTATACGTGAGTGAGTTAATGTGTATTTTTGATATGAGATGTTTCATTATAGAAGTCGCAATGACAACACTGCTGAGACCAGGCTTTATTTTGCATGAGAATAGTTGTTGCTCGCGGACAATTGGAGTTCAGCTTAAAGCTTAGTCGAGTTGATTGCGTAACTGTTGTAGAAAGTGCACATAGTAGAGAGCAAAGGCATTATTGCAAAGAGCATGGTCTATTCACCCAGATTGGACGATAGTAGGGAGGGGGGGGGTCTTTGCACACTACATTGGTTTCGCACACAACTTTCGCAAGAGATCACCTGCCATTCTTTTGTTGTTGGGCAACTACGTGTATACCTTACATATTCTATCACACAGGTACATTCTTTCTATCACACAGGTACATTCCACAGGTAAACTAGAGATGATCCACCATGCAAAGTTTCAAATCCTATTTAGAGATGATCTTGCTTGTCGGTGAGCACAGCCATCTCATTTGATCTCCTTCCTACGTCATGTGATCTCCTTCGCTACGTTAATGGTGGCATGGTTTTGTGTGTAAAAGCGCTCACCTCTCACCAAGGTGACCCCGGTTCAATTCCCTGCCAGGGCCATCTGTGAGTTGAGTTGTGCGTTGGTTCTCTGCTGTGCCACGAGGGTTTTCCAGTTTTTCCGGTTTTCCTCCCTCGGGAACAATCAAACACTTTCGATCGTGGATGTGCTCCGTGGTCATAATGGGTTGATGAGGCTGGCAGCCAAAGGCGCCCTTGCATGCCTGCTTCTCGAACACGTTGTAGCCGCGTCCTTCACAATTCAGCTCTTAGCTGCGAGCATAGAGCAAGGAACGCGAGTAAGGATGATTAGCCCCCAAATTATTTAAAAAAAAAATTATTATAATATAACACTTGACTCAAGTCCCAATCCCGTGCCAACGCCAGAAAACTATATTTTGACGGTGATGCGGTTGTTTGCTAGTTGGCGTGATAAGCTTTAATAGGGACCTCCCAAACGAGAACGGGATCAAATCTACGTCATAATGGATTCATAGAATCCCAACAAACTTCGTTATTTGACTGCCGTTTAAAGGGAAGGTACAAGTTTGGTAAAAATATTAACTTATAAACTGACTTGGTTAACGAGCATGGATAGTATCAATCATTGTGAGAAACAGCTCCCTCCGATCGTAGCATAGCTTTTGAGAAAGAAGTAATTTCTCACTAAAATAATATAAGACTTCTAGCTAGAAGTAATTTATTCCTATCTGAAAGCACACAAATTCCCATCAAGGGTTTTTTCTTTCATCTTTTTCTCGCAACTTCGATGACCAATTGAGCCCAAATTTTCACAGGCTTGTTATTTTATGGTTGAAATGGGATACACCAAGTGAGAGCACTGGTCTTCGACAATTACAAAACGTGTACCTTCCCTGTAATTTAGTATTTTTGTCACCGAACTCAGGAACGTTCTGATACAGTGCTTATACACACTTTTAAAAGGATCAATTCAAGTAAACCCAAATCAATGTATTTTCCTCCACATGTTAAAATCAAGGCAAATTTTCAGAAATTAAACAAAAAGGTTTTGGATCAAGTGCATTTTCAAATTTTTATTGCCGAATAAAGGCATAAACCCAATTTACTTTGCACAAGTGAAAATAAATATTATTTTTTTTGACAGAGACAGAGAACCACTACGTTTAACACACACACAAGGTGTTAGCGTAAACATGTATTACGCGTAACAGACGAAAGATTAGAGTAGTAAAACCACAATAATAAAATTGAACTCAATATTATCCGAGGAAGTTAAATAAATTAATTTTGTAAACAAACTATATGAAGCAGTATTTATTCCCTGAATGGAAACTGCTTCGGGCGCCAGCTTACTCTACCGAAAGAAACTACGTCACATGTTTGCTACAAAATACAACTTGAAACACAAAAAGGGCTCTCAGTAAATTGTGCATCTTGTCGTTGCTTTTACGTCAATTCACATTTCAAATTGCCACGAGCAATTGCCGTAGGATTTTCTGTCGCTACAAGGGGGACAGATTGAACTATTACAACTAAATAGTTTTAAAACAATATTTTAAAGGAACATGTTTCCCCAGCCGATACTAGTAAATAATATTAACGCATCTTGTTAAAATTTATGAATAAACTATTATAATATTATTTTTCTTCTTAAGAGACTTGTAATCCGTTTTCGATGCTTAAAACACACTTTATATAATATCTCTTCGATCTCTTGACGATGACAAGAGCAAGCTAGTCGAACAAACGTCACAGGAGACCAATTTAAGAACTCATTCCGTAAAATATAACGACCCTATAAGCTAAAATTGTAGACCCAGCCAACTTTCTATTTCTTATCCGTCCGGAGTAGTTTATAAAACGCAGGACAGTTCTGTTTAGAACTGAGAAGTCTCCCGAACAATCCGATATCCGCGATGGTAGAATGAAGAAAGACAGTTCTTTAGAAAATAAAACTCTACCTAGCAAGTAGATACAAACATGGTATTACCGCAAACCAGATATTACACATAATATACATAATTTTTTTCGACATAATTCCATTTTAAATATGGCAAGCCAAAAGTTATTAAACGCGTATAACCACGCACCCTTCGTAACTGAAAACAATAATATTGCTTCTCATTTTGAAGAGAATACAAATAATTTCATTAAAATGATTTCATTGGATAAAAGTACAATGACGTAAGCTTACCATTACTGTAATTTGATTGGTTAATAGAAATGAATGTATGACGTAAGCTTCCCATTACTGTGATTTGATTGGTCCGAAGTGATGTTTGTAGGACGTAAGCTTACCATTAATGTAATTTGATCGGTTAGTAGAAATGAATGTATGACGTAAGCTTTGCATAACTGTTATTTGATTGGTCCAAACAAATATTTTTTTGACGTAAGCTTCCCCTTGTTCTGTGATTTGATTGGTCCCAACTGATGTTTGTCAGACGGTACTTTGAGTCGTCTGCATGCGGTATAAACTGTAATTATGACGTACATGTACCACAGAGCAAGGACCAACAGAGCAAGGACCAACTTTTCCTTGCCTGGTCCTTGCTCTAGGCTTGTACCTGCATGTAATGGTGTTTTATTAACGAGTAGAGGATTTGACTGCGTATCTCCACGGTGAAACAAGTGAAAGGTCAAAGGTGCATTTGGAAGGGAGTTGGCGTCAACCTCGTTCCCAGGGGTGACCGATCTCACCGCGCCATTTTTTCCCCAGCATGCCTTGGTCGATTACTGTTGCCGTTTCTCACGTGTGATTGGTCCGTTATTACCTTGGTCTTGGGTGTTTGCGTAATTCGTTGGTCTCTCTCTCTAACCTTCCTTGGGTTGTTTGCTGGTAGCCATGTACTCTCGCAGGAAGCTCAAAGTTGCTTGCTTTCCACACTGTTTTTGAGACCAAAGAAACTTCATAAGACACCAATGTATTGATGCCAAGATGACGTTGCACACAATTATTACAAACACAAAGCAAACAGTGTTCTTTTTATAGACCTTACAATGGTGCTTTCTGCTATTGAAGGTTAAACCATGCAAGGGATGAAAACAATGTTTATCTTTGGGGGTGGGGGTGGGGTAAGTCTAGCACAAAAAAATCTTTGGCCGGTGTCCCAGGAAATTATAATGGGCTGGAGGAGGATGATTAAAAAAAGGGCGCTAATAAGTTTGTACATAGTTGCCCTTCCCTTGAGGGGACCGAATCTCCGAAGGACAGAATAGACCTTATGCACATGACGTCATTTCAGCAGGGCGCCCTCACCTAGAAGTCAAAAGGAGGTTGTTCATTGGTCAATACTGTGCGCCGCGCGTACAAATCTGTGCGTTTCGATTGTTTCGTCACCGTTTTCCCTCTAAGATGGCGGCTGGATGACGTCAATGCATAAGGTCTATATCCAGGCACACCGGAGCCATTCTATCGCTACTATTCTATGTGTTACTGGAAAACAGTACTTTGTGTGCACTATTCTTATTTATAATATACGTCTAATCCTGAAAACCATTTGTGAACATTCATTGTTCTACTTTTAGTTGGATCTGCTTCAATCTATATTCATAAATACCTCAGACAGTTTCGCTATTCCTATTGGTGGAGGGCGCGTCACCTGGGGGTGTTTAAACGGTTGACAATGACCAGCTGGAGCTCTGTTTATTGACCCTATTCACCGGACGTCATCATCAGAATAATTCTGGATGCGCCATTTTGGTGGACAATGTCAACGTGTGTTATTCAGTGAAGTGCGCATTTTAGGCGACGCGGCGTTAACACGCAAATCTAATGACCACCAACCATAGATATATTTTTAAATACTTTAATATTATGCCTTTTAACCAAAAATGCATTTATGAATGGGAATAAAAGAGTTGGGACTCGTTCTTAAACGGCAGTTTAAAACTTTGCAGGGTCGCTGCCGTGCGATAAAGCCCGAGCCTAATGCGAGGGCCTTCATCACACGGCAGCGACCATGTCGGTTTTAATCGGCCGTTTAAGAACTCGTCGCTACCCTTTAATTATCTTAAATTAATACCTCCATGAGAAAAGTCTTATCGGCTGTCTCAAAATCAAAATCCAAAGTCTCCAAATACCTCGTGTTGATACCAATGGTGCGAGAGAAATCCGAACTCTGAAAAATAACAATTTAGTAGTCAGAAACACATGGAAAGCTGTGAATGGAGGTTGGACGGGGGGTACATAATCAGGGCCCAATTTCATAGAGCTGCTAAGCACAAACATTGGCTTAGCATGAAATTTCTTCCTCGATAAAAACAGGATTATCAACCAAATTTCAACGTGATCTTAAGGATAAGCAAACTATTGCTGAATACAAGTAACAAGCAATATGCAACAAATGAAAAATTTGTTGGTAATCCTGTTTTAATTAAGGAACAAATTTCACGCTAAGCAAATTTTTGTGCTTAGCAGCTCTATGAAATTGGGCCCAGGACTCATAGCAACACACACAGCTGGGTGTCACAGGGGAATCCGCCCCCCCCCCCCCTTCATACGGGAAACTATGAGCCTATTAAAGACACTGGACACCTTTGGTAATTGTAAAAGACCAGTCTCTCACTGGGTGTATCTCAACAGATGCACAATATACTAATAAACCCCTGACAATTTGAGCTCAATTGGTAGTAGAAGTTGCGAGAGAATAATAGAAGAAAAAACACTACCCTTGTTGCACAAATTCTGTGTGCTTTCAGATGCTCGAATTCGAGATTGTAGATTATGTGCAATGGTCTATGTCTCCACCAAGCCACTGCTCTTTGGAGAAATTAGAGTGAAAAAAAAAGGTTGTACGACTTACAGTATTACCAGGGGCCAATTTCATAGAGCTGCTTAAAGGCAGTGGACACTAATGGTAATTGTCAAAGACTAGCCTTCACAGTTGGTGTTTCTCAACATATGCATAAAATAACAAACCTGTGACAATTATTTGAGCTCAATCGGTCATCGGACTTGCGGGGTAATAATGAAAGAAAAAACACCCTTGTCTCACGAAGCTGTGTGCGTTTAGATGGTTGATTTCGAGACCTCAAGTTCTAAATCTGAGGTCTCGAAATCAAATTCATGGAAAATTACTTTTTGCTCGAAAACTATGGCACTTCAGAGGGAGCCGATTCTCACAGAGTCTTATACCATCAACCTCTCCCCAGTATTCGTCACCAAGAAAGGTTTTATGCGAATAATTATGTTGAGTAATTACCAATAGTGTCCACTGCCTTTAAGCAAAACAAATTAGTTAAGCACGAAAATAGCTTGCTTATTTTACACATGTTACAGCCCAAAGTTTCATGCCATATTCTTTGCTTGTGACTAGTATTGAGACAAGTATTTAGCTGTTGTCTTGGCCGACAATCAGAATTTGTTTGCTTAGGCAGAATTTTGTGCTTTTATGCATATGTTGAAATACACAAAGTGAGAAGATTGATCTTTGACAACTACCAATAGTGTTCACTGCCTTTAAAGGATTTGGGTACCTTTTCAAAATGTCCATAGATTTACATTAAACTTACAGGATTTGAAGATAATGATAGTGGAAAGCTTCCCTTCAAATATTACTTACTGAGGTGCTGTAGTTTTTGAGAAATGAGTAAAACAATGTCATGAAAATACGTTTGTAAATGATTAAAATAATTTTCGTCTCATGAGACGAAAATTATTTTCATGACGGTGTTTTACTCGTTTCCCAAAAACTACAGCACCTCAGCACGTAATATTTTCAGGGAAGCTTTCTACTATCATTATCTTCGAACTGTGTAAGTTTAGTGTAAATCTGTGGACATTGTGTTTTTTGTCCTACAAAAGTTCTATAGACCCTTTAAGCAGCTCTATGAAATGGGGCCCAGCTCTCACAAGAGGGATTCACGACCATCCTCTTTAACAAAAAATTTTTAATCAACTACTCACTCTTGTCGTTACACGTTGCACATTGAGAAGCAAAGTATCGACTAGTGACCCGAGTAACTCGGTGATACCCTTGATCTCACGCCGTTCATATCCACTTAGATTCTGCAGTAAGTCCACTCCTCGTCTGGCTCCTAGTTGGACAAGCTCTGTGTACTCAATCTGTTCTCATAAAACATAATTATGGTTATCAATATGTTATTGTTTGCAGATCAACATTTTAATGGGACTTTTGTTATCGAACTGCTGCTGTTCACAATGATTATTTGTACTTTTCGAAATTAAGTTAAAGGCAGTGGACACTATTGGTAGTTGTCAAAGACTAGCCTTCATAGTTGGTGTATCTCAACATATACATAAAACAACAAACCTGTGAAATTTTGAGCTCAATCGGTCATCGAACTTGCGAGATATGGATGAAAGAAAAAAACACTCTTGTCACACGAAGGTGTGTGCTTTTAGTCAAGTTCTAAATCTGAGGTTTCGAAATCAAATTCGTGGAAAATTACTTCTTTTTCGGAAACTATGGCACTTCAGAGGGTGCCGTTTCTCACAATGTTTTATACCATCAACCTCTCCCTATTACTGTCTTGTCACCAAGAAAGGTTTTATGCTAATAATTATTTTGAGTAATTACCAATAGTGTCCACTGCCTTTAAGGAGAATGGACGAGAAGGTGTAGAAGGGCTTAAACACCCAGCAGGGTGGACACGTGAGCATTACAAGACTTATTATTACTACTATTATTAATTATTTTTATTATTATTTTTTAGATTTGTGGATACAATGAACGACCCGAAAGCGAGTACATTGTATCTACACTTTAGAATCTATTTTCTGTCAAACGACGTTTGGTAACGTTTCTGTTTTGCAAAGATTTTAAGCAGTTTTATAGTGCTTGCAACATTATCAAGTACCATGTTTTGATCAGTTTTCAATCTTAAGGTTTTACTTAAAGTAAATTAATTAGCTGGGAAATGTTTTAAGAAACTGAAATAATAACTTGTCAGCTGTGTTTGCACATCATGATATCCTTCAATTTGGAAAGACTGTCATGTATTTCAAGTTGAGCTATCACTTTAGTTTGTAGATTCTACAGTTAAGAGTCGTTACATGTTTATAGTTTAGTGTAGATTCGTATACAGTTAAGTGTAGATTCATACAAGTAATCTTCAGTTTACTGTCAAAGGAATAGTTTAAAGCTGGGATATATATCTAGTTTCTTACCTCACCACTTCCATCGCTGTCGATCATGTCAAAAATAGCATCTGGGTTGTCCTTACACTCGAAGAGTAACAGTATGTCATCAGCAGTTAATTTCCCTCTGTTCTGAAAATGAAAACAAACAAAGTTCAAATCTGCGAATGTCAAATGTTTTTTCAATGACATGCTCTATGCGCCAAGTTCCTTGGTTGTGATCATTACAGTCACAAATATTCCCCAGATATGTCTCCATCTGCCCAATAGCAACAAGGAACACAGACTGAACAGTTTCAAACTTTGAGGCTCGTGAATTACACCAGTGATATTGCTTGAGCCTATACGTCAATTATACATTCATTTCACATAGAGAAAGGCTGTCAAATCCTATACGCGTAAACACTGGGTGCGTTCGTTTAGCTTTCCTGGGTCAACCCCGGTGTGTGGCGGTTTTTTCTTCCAGGACGAACGTGGGTAATTATCTGTACACGTTCGTCCTGGGAGAAAAACCGTCACACACCGGGGTCGACCCAGGGAAGCTAATTGAACGCACCCATTATGTAACACAAATGCACGTTGCTTGTGTAGACGACCGAAAGGGCAAGCTGACAAACTTTTTACCCCAGACCAATCAAAAACACAGATACCAAAAGCTATGTCACGTTTATCCAATGAAATCACTGGTTCTGTAAAACCAATACCTGTCTTTATCCTTGCGGAAAAATGCAAGGGGCCAGTCTACAAGCTATGATGGTTGTGTTACCTGTTGGAAGGATGTCCTGAACTCCTCTTTAGAAATAGAACCACTCTTATCGGCATCAGCGCCGTTCAACATTGTCATCAGTCGGCTGACTGCTTCTTTAATATCACCCGTTGAGTTCTGTACTTTTTCATTTTTCTTTGCCATTTTCCTTCAATCGGTAGGAAAAATAGAGCAGAAGTTTGAGAAAAGAAAGACAGTTTTAATAGACAGTAAGTTGAATGATAAGTGGAAAGCTTACCTGCTAAGTTTTGTGCTTGGGGTTGGGACTGGTTTCCCACCATACTTGGCGACCCTATTGTCAAGGACCGTTTTCATCGTGTCCTGCTCGCTGGTTGAGAACTAACAGATAGTAAAACAGGAGTAAAATTAGTAAAATCAGACTCAACAAGAGAGAAAACCGATTTCAGACAGACGGGAGCACTGTCATTAGAAGCGCAAAGCCGAGGCAAGGTGGGAGAGGAAAAGAAAGAGCGGTATAAACACTTTTGACTTTTCAACTTGTACTTTATTGAATCACCAAAATTAACCCAGGTTACCAACTAAAAAGTAGTGCCACACTTAGTTTTTCCTCAAGACATAACGTTGGAGGTCCATATTATATCAGCTCTAAAGGTCATGGCCGAGTGGTTAAGAGCATCGAAGTAAGAGCATCGAATTCAAGTCCTGGTGCAGTCACCGGAGTGTGGGTTCGAATCCCGGTCGTGACACTTGTGTCGTTGAGCAAGATACTCTACTATAACTGCTTCTCTTCACCCAGGGGTATAAATGGGTACCTGCGAGGGTAGAGGTTGATATTGTGAATGAAAAAGCCTTTGGAGCGATACAAACTGTTGCCAAGGTTGTATAATCCCAAGGGAGCTGAGAAACATTAAAAGGGATGTTATTGTGAAATGCGCTATATAAGATTTTTTTTTTTTTTCCTGTTTTCCCTTTTTTCAGGCATGATGCACTGACCTACCTTTTCAGGGATATGGGGATAATGTGGTCTCGGAATATGCTAAAATTGTACAAAAAAGACCACTATATAAGTATTCAGTTTAAACCAGCACATTGTTGAGGCATGATGGGCTATACTCCAAAATAACTTTTCTTTCTAAAAGTCAACAATAAATGGCAATGGAAATACAAAGGAAGAAAGAAAGAAACGTAAACTAATAACCTTACCACAAGAACTCCCAGTGTCTTGTCGTTCACTTCTCCGAAGCGTTCTGACTTGTCCCATTTCTTACTCGCATTGGTAAGATCGCCAAATCGAGCAAAGTAATTATCCTTCGGGTCCATGGATAAATACCAGCCTAGGAACAAGCAGAGACAGCTTACAAGTTAGTCTTGTTATGTATATTATGTAAATGACTCATATTTTTTTTTAAAGGGCGGCACAATATCAATTCTCAATATCGAGAATTACGGATTTATTTTAAACACATGTCATGACACGGCGAAAGGTGCGGAAACAAAGGTGGGTTTTCCCGTTATTTTCTCCCGACTCCGATGACCGATTGAGCCTAAATTTTTAACAGGTTTGTTATTTCATATAGAAGTTGGGATACACAAAGTGTGGGCCTTGGACAATATTGTTTACCGAAAGTGTCCAATGGCTTTAAACTATAACTGATTTTGGTACAAGTTTTTAGTTATTACTATTAGTTATCGACATTTATTTATTTACTTCGGTTTGACTATTTTATCAAGTGCTACATAAATCGGTCTCATATATTGGTATACTTCAAAATCCTGTCTTTAGTACTTTGTATTAATTTCGGCCAATAATCAGACTCAAATAATTCTTAAAATCGTGATACCCACCATCAAAAACGTGGACCGGATAATTACACAAAAGACCGCCATCAACAATGAAGCTATCCAGATACTTGACCGGACTCAAAATAACTGCAAGAAAGACAATTGAAATCAATGTGGAGGGCAAGACATTTATTTAATACTTATATTTTCAGTTCTATCTTTCAAAGATCAATCATTTCTGTCGAAACCTCTGACGGAATCGCTGTGCAAGTGGATTGGGGTTTTCCCTACATAGTCAACAGACCAGGGCCCAATTTCATAGAGCTGCTAAGCACAAAAATTTGCTTAGCATGAAATTTCTTCATTGGAAAAAACAGGACTACCAACCAATTCCACGTGATTTTAAGGATAAGTAAACAACAGCCGAAAACAAGCACCAAGCAATATGCAACAAATGGAAATTAGGTTGGTAATCCTTTTTTTTATCAGGGAAGCAATTTCATGCTAAGCAATTTTTTGTGATTAGCAGCTTAGCGTCAAATTTTGTTTTAACTGTGCGATTTCCATTTCATAGCACTGATTACCGTACAGGCTTAAAGTCACCTGGAAGTGGTATTTTTTCAAAATAAAGCTTTTGTCACTAATATATTATGTGTCTTGATGAGTGGAATGTGAATAAACAGTTAACTAAGGTTTTAAAAATCAGTTCTTATGTTATTTACAAATTAAGAGTAGACCCCGACCCGAGGGGGCGCTGTTCGTGACGTCAATCGAGGCAGACTTTGCCTGTAATGCGTAGAGTAAACACAATTGCAAAGTACATGTACGGACCAAGTCGTGAGTTTGTACGTTTAAAAAAAACAAAAAAAATGTTTTTTTCCGGCAATGCCGACCAGGTGTATTGCTGCTGAATGCAGAAAAACACTTATTGAAATGTACCAACTCACGACTTGGACATACATGTACTTTGCACGTGTGTTTACTATACGCATTGCAGGCAAAGTCTGCCTAGATTGACGTCACAAAAGGGGTAGGCGGAGTCAGCCCCCCAAACAACTTTATATATTTTTTAAACATATAAATCGTGAAAAACAATTACAAAAAAATTGTTTTATTGTTCGTAAGCATACACTCTTATGTTTGAAAGAAAAAAATTCTATTTCCAGGTGACTTTAAGCACGCGAAAAGGCGTGCTCGTCTTCCGAAAATAAATGACGTCACAATGCAAATCCATGGCAAGCGCGCAACATGGCCGCCTAGTTTTTCTGTTAACCTGTGAAATACGCTTGCACCTTAGCAAATTTTCTGCTACAGTAAGCACGAAAATTTGCTTACCGTTAAGCGCGCTATGAAATCAACCACATACGAAGGGCAGATTTCACAAATAATAGTTAAGACTGATCTTAACTTTGTGTGTCAATCTTAATTGCTTATCAAAGTGTGATGTCACAAAAATAGATCACTATGGTGATAGTGACAATACATCTTAAGACGAATCCAATATTATGCTTTGTGCAATCGTGCTTTATGCAAGTGTCGTGGCCGAGCGGTTAAGAGCACCGAATTCAAACTCTGGCGTTTCTGATTAGCAGAGTGTGGGTTCGAGTCCCAAGCCGTGACACTTGTGTCCTTAAGCAAGACACTTAACCATTGCTTCGTCCTCCTTCGAATGGGACGTAAAGCCGTTGGCCCATGTGTTGTGTAACGCATGTAAAGAACCCAGTCCACGTTATCAAAAAGAGAAGGGGTTCACCGCGGTGTTCCTGGCTGTTGCTGCTTTGCGCCGTAGCACCATGTAAACCCTAATAAGTTGCATCTTAATTGGGTCTCAGAATTCATCACTTCAATAACCTATCTTGAGTACCTTGTTGGTAGATACGTGAGCTATATAAGACTTCGATATTTATTGTTTATATACCTTTATTTATATATAATTATTATTAAAACTGATAAGAGTTCCAGCAAATTAGTTTGAGAGTTAGTGAATCGAGAAAACCGTCACAAACTTTACCCGGGATCGAGCAAGAAGCCCTGGTAGCAAGGTAGATAGGCATATCTGGTGTTGTCTTAACATGGAAGTAAACGGTGTCCATCCTATTCAAATTGGCTGCTACAACGCACAGCTCCAAACCGGTGTCTCTATAAAGCTAAAATGGAGACGGAGACAGAACTTAATGTATACATGTATAGGTTTGCGGTAACACATCTTCCTAGGTAGATGATGTTCCTTTAATGCGAACTTGTCTTGCTTTTCAATCAACTATATTCGGCCTAACCCCGTTATGACGTCGGCTTTTTTGCATACCGACGTCTGCACGCCCTACGTTCGTTGGACGTTTTTGTTAAACGTTTGGAAAACACAATTTTTCAGCTGGTCTAACATTGGAAGGTGACGTCATAATGACGTTTTTACTTCCAACATTGCCCTATAACGTTGGCCAACGTACGAACAATCTAAAACACGATTCAAATATTATTTTTTAATAACTAATTCAAGTTTGTTAATTTTATACTTACAATTTATGAATTGTTAAATTGAATGATTATTTTGTTAAATCAAATGACGCAACATTACATTTTTTGACTAACTATAAAGCATAATAGAATGACCCTTTTTAGTAGCATTCGATTTCGCGCGAAATAGAATAGCTTGGTGGTTAAATTGGCTGCTCATTGCCGAAATTGATCGAGAAAACCTATAGTACTTGACTACATAAAACTAAATACATTCTAACTACAACCTAATACAAGCCTACACACCCTTGTGTATTGCACGTCTTGTATTCATAAAGTACATAATCCGCAGACTCTCCAATCATGGTTTACACCTTTTTCAATGAAAATTGTTTACTCTTTAATTAAAAAATTGGATTGACAATGTTTTGTTGTTGTAAATTTGATGTTCACACTTATCCACATAAGTACAAAAACTTGCCTTAATCCACTGGTTATGAAAGGCAACATGTCTTTACGGATAAACATTTCATAAAGCCTGTAAGCACAAACATTTGCTTGGCATGAAATTTCTTCCTTGATAAAAACAGGATGACCAGCCAAATTGCCACGTGATTTTCAGGATAAGCAAACAACAGCTGAATACCCGTATCAAGCAATATGCAACAAATGGAAACTTGGTTGGTAATCCTGTTTTTATCAAGGAAGAAATTTCATGCTAAGCAAATTTCATGCTTAGGGGCCTACAGAGAACTTGGGCCAAATGTCTCTACTCTCTGGTGTGATTTTGGAACGCTAGGTGGCAGCAGACCTACCACATAAATTTCCAATGTTTACGTAGTTCTGAGCATGCGCACATTAAATGAGAACATTGGATTATACCTGGGCCAAATTTCATAGAGCTGCTTAACGGTCGATTTTGTGCTTAACGGGTGCACCTAGCAAGTTTTTCGTTTCATACCCTTGCTTAAGCAAGTTTTTTTTGCTTACATAGGTAAGCAAACAAAAAGGGTCATTAAAGCCTCTATTTTGCTTAAGCACCCTATTCACACAGCGCATAGTGCAACACTCATTGCAAACGATGTTATTGTGCCGGCACAGCGGTGATTGTGGGTGTGTGGGTGCGTTAGGTGTAGCGAATAAACGAGTGTCTAAAATGCTTCAGAATCATGCTGTACAATGTATTTTAGTGTGTAAACCTTTCGAGGGGCACTTTGAACCATTACAAATAATACATATCAGACACAGAAGTTGATGAATTTTTTTTATCGCCACTTGAGTGCACTCCGCATTTATTTCGCCCGCCATTTTGTCAGCACCTTCTTCTTTTTCGCTTAAGCAAACGATCTAAAATGTTGCGCGCGCAGTTTGTTTACGTGCTTAAGCTAGCAACCGCTGGTGAAATAGGTTTACGCTTAAGCAATTTTTGTTACTACGTTAAGCCAACACATTTGCTTACCGTTAAGCAGCCCTAGGCCATGCACACAGTGCAAAATACACTGCCTTCTTCTGTTTTGCTTAAGCAAACGATCTAAAATCTCCGCGCGCAGATTGTTTACGTGCTTAAGCTCGTGTACGTTTAGCATGGAATCCGAATGGTTTTAAGCAATTATTTTTGCTACGTTAAGCGAAAAAATTTGCTTACTGTTAAGCAGCTCTATGAAATTGGGCCCTGGTGTGTCCGCTGCCACCAAGCGTCCCGAAAGTCTCCCATGTTCAGGCTAGATTGGACCATAGAGATATGTGGACTTACCTGACGAAAGGTATAGTTCTCGTTGCCGGTCTTGCAGCGCACATTGTTCGCGTTCCAGTTTAACAGCCTGTCTCCTGGATTAACGCCCAGTTTACGGACAAGATTTGCCAGTTGCAACAGCTTTATAGCACTACCATCTAGCCATATTTTCAAGAAAACAAAATCATGAATAGGCCAAAATAAGTATTTGTACTTTTTTGTTTTTAAGTTTCTTTTAAAGACACTTGACACTATTGGTAATTGTCAAAAACCAGTCTTCTCACTTGGTGTATCTCAACATTTGCAAAAAACAACAAACCTATGTGAAAATTTGAGCTCGATTGGGAGTCGGAGTTGCGGGATAACTGTTGAAAAAAAAAACACCCTTGTCACGCGAAGTTGTGTGCTTTCAAATGCGTGATTTCGAGACCTCAAATTTATTCTAAATCTGAGGTCTCGAAATCAAATTCGCGGAAAGTTACTTCTTTCTCAAAAACTACGTCACTTCAGATGGAACCGTTTCTCACAATGTTTTATACTATCAACAGCTCCCCATTACTCGTTACCAAGTGAGGTTTTATGCTGATAATTATTTTGAGTAATTACCAATAGTGTCCACTGCCTTTAAATGTGACGAGAAACACACCTAAACAAAACGACGAACGGATACGTAAAACACAAATAAACGCTTCAACTTTTATCCTGAAGACTAGCATTGTAGCCTAGATACTGTTCGAACCATCGATACAAAACCGGCTGTTTTCAGGGCAACACTCCCTCAAAAGCAAATCATTAGGCCTACATAGTGTCCGTAAGTTATACTATTATCTATTGACCCCTTGCACGCGTGTCACACGCGGCGTATTGACGCCGCGTCGCCTAAAATGCGCACTTCGCTGCATAACGCGCAGCATAGAGTTATATATAAAAACGCACAGTGAAATTGCCCACCAGTATGGCGCATTCAAGATTTTTCTGGTGATGACGTCAGGTGAAATGGGTCAATAGATATACTTATCCTTATTCACAATGCAAAGCTTCACACAATCACAAACGCTTTGTGTAATTAAACTGATTTGGGGTTGAACACTAGACACGGAGCGGGATTTGAACCAGAATCGATCCCAAATTGTGTAAAAACGAACTAGTTTCCATTGTGGTTTATGACTTGAAAAAAAAATAATATAATGAAATAAGCAGCAGATTATTGTACAGATATACCATTTCTTTTTACCAAAAACTAAATGCGATGATAATTGGTCCGAGATATTCTGGCATTCGTACGAGTCGCATCCCAAAGCTAAACACATAGCAGTGGTACTTCCAGCACTGCTACCTGCAAATCGTTTGATGTTCTTCATCAGATCCAATTCCTCAAGTACCTGTAAAACGAGACGAAATAAGACCAAAGTATAGACCATGTGAACTTTGTTTACAATGAGTGTAACATTCTTTGGGTATTCTGGCAGGCAAGACACTACTGCACAGGTCATATTATGGGACAATTTACATTTGGTGTCACACAATGTCCGAATAATTAAAGAATTATGAAGTAAAAGCTGGACAAGTTTTGAGAGTTGCCCCTTTCATCATAAGAATTAGACAGAGTGGAACGAACAAAGCACGGTGAGTGACATAGCGTGAATTATAAAGAGCGCGCCACGTAATATGTCTTATATTTTTTGCTTGAAACGGTACGTGGCCGTGTGAGACTGATAGTGCATCGTTTAGAGTGCAGTATCCGTACCCAATCAGTTGTGCATCTGATGTGTACCTGCGTACGAATGTTACGTGTACGAGGATGTTAATAGTCTGTTGGGTGTCAAAAACCAAATATCGACTGCATTTACTCGTGCTATGGTTAAACAGCCTATAAAGGCCCGGTCACACAGGCCCCGATAACGATAACGAAAACGAGAACGATAAAAATGCACGCCCTCGATTGGTTGAACGAGCGTGGGCGTATTCTGCGTGGAGAATTTCAACCAATCGAGGGCGTGCATTTGTATCGTTCTCGTTATCGTTCTCGTTACCGTTCTCGTTATCGTTCTCGTTATCGGGGCCTGTGTGACCGGGCCTTTAAGGACGACCTCAATATTTCAACTGTTACCTTTTTATGGCCAAATAGACATCGTAGATACCGGTTAACAACCAATTTACTCTTAAAGTTTGCATTTAGTAATAAACAACTCGAGTCAAAAATACACCCGGCCGCTCAGCTTTTCAGCCGACACTCAAAAACGGCTTATCTATTATAAAGATCTTTTGACGCCAGTGACGATTTCCTCCCTAATTGGGTTTGAACACAGTTAGCCAGCTTTAGCAAACTGAGTGCGCTATTTTCCACATCAAATAGCCGACACTGACGTCACGATTCCTTTGGAAAATGGCTTGTTAGATAAGCACGCATCGCTTCCCATGCTTACTAAAACTTATAAATCGCCTTTAAAACTGCTGGAAACAGTTTTTTTATGAGCATTCATTGACCTGGAGATATACTCTTGTAGAAAAGTCAGTCAGAAAATGTTTTTTAGACACCCCTAACAATCACGAGGGTCTGAGCAACCAATCCACAGCATGCAATACCTCGTCCGAGGATTTTAACTAAGGTCCACATTAGTAAAGGTCACATGGTAAAATTTCGCAATTTTTTTGTTAATCAAGAGTTCCGACAGCTGGTGTGGATGTTTTGTATTGTCATTTATGAGCTAGCAACTACTAGTGTAACTTTTGATATTACAAACAATGTTGGGTCTCCATTTAATTGTCTACATCTGTTTTCGTAATTATAAAACCCATCAAGAAGCGTCGTTATCTTCAAAGTCAATTTATGAACGCTTCCAACAGTTGGTGTGGATCGTTTTTATATTGTAATTTATCTGCTAACAAGAGCGCCCTTCTAAAACCCGCATGAACTTGAAAATTTACACATAGTTAGCTATTCATTAGGAGAGGAAATCATTTCATTTTTTTGAAACTTTGTAGTTGTTCAAAAAGCCCAATCTTCCCATTTCACATTCTGTCAGCCTTTCTGGACAGGCAAAGATAAAACTTACCTAAAATACAGCGTTTTGTTTTGCTTTACATATCCTGCTGTATCGGAAGTAGAAAGTTTCCGTATCCTTTCACCACTTTTTCATTCGTTATGAAATAAAAAAATATGTATAATTTACTCAAATGACACATTCCTCTTTGATAAAAATATGTGGACAAGTGGTGGCTGGAAACGGAAAGTTTTTCAAGGAAGTAGTTCAATCTCGTAGCTTTAGAAACTTACCCGTATGACTCCAATGCATGCCACGCCTTTACCCCCACCTCCCTCCAGGGCTAGGTTCTCGAAAGGAAAGTCAATGCCTCTGAATTCTCGTTTCTCATCCTCTGTCAGGAGACTGGCTTTTGGCTCAACTAATGGTGTCTTCTTAGAAAACATGTTTGATGGAGGTTTGAGGTGCACTACTTACACGTCGAGTGTGTTGTGTATTTTGAAATGTTGTATAAAACTCACGATGACAAGATTGCCGCGATCGACTAGTAGTATAATAGGCTTTAGTTTGCATGAGAAAGTTGTTGTTCGTGGAATAGATTGGAGTCGGCTTATGTTATAGTTGATTGTACCGATCTCTATTATACTTTTTGTTAATTGTCAGTAAGATACCCTAGAGATCAGAGGTTGATTGCGTATAACTGCTGTAGGCCGTGCACACATGGGGTGGGGAGGGGAGGTTCTGTGTATTGGTTGCGCACGCAGCCATCGTAATGAAGTAAAAAAAACTGGCTAGAATGGAGCCAGGGAATATCATTTTATCCACTGGATTTCAGTGATTGGGCAACACCGCTCGTGCGATTGAACAGTACGTCTATGTGGAGATTACAATATCACTGCTAACAAATCCATTCACACTCACCAGTACCCTATTCACATTTACAACGCTCTCCTTTTCTGTTTCCAATAACAGTAATGGATGCTAACATTCATTGCGCAAACAGGGCACCAGACTATTATTTCGTCCATCCTTAGTTTGGTTACAATGAGTTGGAATGGAGTAAAATCAAGATGGCCACACCGTGATAAAGGTATATTCCTACAGCGGAAGAAGTATTAATCAGTAAAGCTGGTAGGTGGACAGAAGTTTTCCCGACTTAAAATGTGTATACAAGCAAATGTTGTTCGCTCGGCCCCAGCGGCCAGTCTATCCAGGGCTAATCGCTTGCACAGATTCTTGTTCAGTAAGTACGTCATGTTTGCAGTGCATAGATATATGGCGCGGTGTGAGTGTGATGCATGTAGCGGGGACTGCGCATTGTTAAACCAATGACAGTACATGATACGTTTGCCCATACCAGCGCCTTTGGTTAAAGCAAGGCGCTGGGGACGAGCGAACAAATTTTGTTGAACGACAATTCGCAACATTATGTTAAGATTAAGACGCTCAAGTGACTGTATCGTTATACACTGTTACCTTTCGGTGTTTTCGAGTCCTGGCAGAGATTCGGCAGAGTTGTCTCTTTTCACAATGTATTGACCTTCCTGTATAAAGCTCAAGCCGAATAAAAATAAAAAATAAAAAGAACCGCGAAGGCTTTGGATCAAGTGCATTTTCAAAGTTTTATTGCAAAATAAAGGCATAAACCCAATGGGGGACTTTCGGGACGCTTGGTGGCAGTAGACTTATTAAGTAATAAGATCCATTGTTCTCGGTAATGTGCGCATGCTCATAACTACGTAAGCAATGGAAATTAACCTGGTAAATCTGCTGCCACCTAACGTTCAAAAGTCTCCTATTCACTTTGAACAAGTGAAAATACATATTCAAGTTTTTGACATACGGACAGAGAACCGTTACTTTGTACACACAAGGTGTACGTGTAAAAATGTATTATGCGTAACGGACGAAAGATTAGAGTAGTAAAATCATAATAAAATATAATTCAATATTATCTGAGGAGTTTAAATAAATTAATTCAATAAGTAAATAAACTTTTATGAGTACTTCTTCTCTTAAAGCCATTGGACCCTTTCGGTTCAGGAAAGATTTACAAATAACTTACAGGGTTTACAGAAGGTAATGGTGAAAGAATTCTCTTGAAATATTATTCCATGAAATGCTTTACTTTTTGAGAAACCAGCAAAACAATATAAATTCTCGTTAACGAGAATTACGGATTTATTTTAAACACATGTCATGACACGGCGAAACGCGCGGAAACAAGGGTGTGTTTTCCCGTTGTTTTCTCCCGACTCCGATGACCGATTGAGCCTAAATTTTCACAGGTTTGTTATTTGATATAGAAGTTGTGGTACACAAAGTGTGGGCCTTGGACAACACTGTTTACCGAAAGGGTCCAATGGCTTTAAAAGGAAACTGCTTTGGGCTCGAGCTTATAGGCATACCCCGAAAATTGTGTGATACAAAAAGGGTTTAATAAATTGTTCATCCTCTCGTTGCTTGTCTTAAATCCAAATATTTTATATGGTCGTTTATTTTGGCATCAGTCTGCCAGGACCCAATTGCATTGCTCTGCTTACCGTTAGAAAAGAACCGACTCTAACAAAAGCAGGGCATTTGTTTTGTTATGTCACGCGCATTTCAGGGTTAGTGGGGATTTTTGGCTTCTGCGCGTGCGTACTCCACGTGGCCGGCTGTGCGCAGAAATTCGGCGTTTGCACGTAAGCGGAGAATGGCGATCATGAGCGCAGAATTCGGCGGTAAGCAGAGCCATTAAATTGGGTTCAGTTGTGGTAAGGGATTTTGTTCCCCATACCGCGAACTGTGTACAAACTCTTCTGAAAGCGCCCTCACTCGTCCAGCTCACTCCAAGCCTAACGTGCCTTTACCGAGTTATTGCGATAATGTATATACCATTGTGACTCTAGCATTGTTCCGAAGGCACTGGATTCCCGCCCAATATTGTCTAAAATAATAGTCTGTATACTTTTTATAATTTAGGAGGACGAGTTGCCCGTGTACGTAGAAACAACGAAGCTGTGACTATCTGAAAGTCTCTCCATAGAAAAAAGGGTTTTTAAATTAAATGGCTCTGAAGTTGTAGTTATTTTTTGGAAAAAAACACAATCTTAAATCGTGTTATTTCCTGTTTGAACCAATGTCTTTCTAAAGCGCGAATGTATCAACACATAATGAAGTAGCTACTTTCAGCATAGCTGTAAAGCCGTGTTAAGTAAATATATTTCAGGAATAATTTGCACTAAACAGCATTTGACGTGAATGCGTGCCTGCAATATTCTATCGACACGACTGTGACAACGAGCTTTTCGTTTGAGTAAAGAGCGCCCTCAATGGACCGTGCACGGAGCGGATGTTGTATTTTTGTTTTTAACTGAATAAGCTTGACGAAGTGGCGTAGACGTTGCGCACAAAAAAAGACATAGTCTCACACCAAGATTTTCTGAAATAATATCATAACGTACAAAAAAGCATCTTGTCACAATTTATGAATAAATATATAACCACATTTTTCTTCTTAATTAGAGTAGAGACTTGTAATGTTTAAAACACACATAATATACATATACATCATTTCATTTTAAATCTGGCAAGACAAAAGTTGTTAAAAACTGTTTCAGATAAGTCACCTATTTGTCCCCGACTATAGTAGAGTGTATTATAAGCCTTCTCACAATCTTGGCTTCTGTCACAGTCCAACGTCACATAATCCGTCAGATACAACTTTATATTTATATAATTTAATTAAAAGCTACAAAAATGTAATAGTCCCTTCATAAAATACTTGTAAGTTGGATGTGCAAGACAATCGTCAAATTCCCGTGTCAATGTTTCTAAGAACTTTGGAAAACCAGAAACCGTATTTTTTTCATCCACACAACGCAAAGCCTCGAACAACACTTTTGCATGGTCCAATGATATCAGTGTACTTTGCAGGACTCTGTTACCAAATCCTGCAAAGTCAATTGGGGGTAAAGTCACTTTTTTTGTTCGTTCAAAAACCGGTTACCCAAAATGTCGATGTATTTAAGATTTTGTTTCCAGCACAATCTCTTAGTTTGCGAGAAGACAAGCTTCCCGGATAATGTTTACATATAAATTATAATATAAAAAACACTTTGATGACTGGGCAATAATAATGGAAAGTATATCACGTAAAACATGCATCTTAAGAAATTCAATAAAAGTAGCAACAAGGTTTCAGAAAAAATATTGTGGCGTACGCGAGTATGGATAGTCAGTCAGAAGGTAGACATGCTGGAATGCATTTAAAAATATTCAATACAAAAATAACAGTTCTTGAGTCACAATTATAGATTTCCCATACCCTTTATGCACATAGGCTGTTAGAAATAACATTATCGTCATTATCCGATTTCATTTTAAGTCGATCTCGTCTTCATCAACAGACGACGAAAGGTAGAAAGGTGTGGCAGATTTATCTTTGATTGGACTGACCCCTTCGAACACCGAGCTACGGTCCTCGGAGTCTGATTGTGTGGACGATGATGTCGAAGGGCGACCGAGCTTAGGAGACCGTAGGAGTTTCCCCAAGAGCTCCGCTCTCATCTCGGCTTCGGACTGCGTGGAACTACAGCTGCTCCCGATCCGCGGTGATCGTGGCCATGATTGTAACGTGGATGTGTCTGACCGCGAGTCGCAGTCCGAAGCCACTGAGCTGGACCGACTATCGAGCCTTGAGGAACCGTAGAACACCGAGTCGGAATGGTTGGAGCCGTAGCGCGGTCTGGAGAGCACCTTGTGCTTGGAGGTACCAAGGAGTTCAGCCCTTGCGTCTGGGTCGGCTGTCTGCGAAGACAACGTGCGCCTGTTGAGACGAGGAGAGCGCACACAGCTGAACATTTTACGCCGCATCTCGGCCGATTCTTGCCCGTTGCCACCGCCCCGGAGTGACTCGTACGGGAACGTGCAGTCGGCCGACTCGAAGGAAAAATCCGACTCGGAGTAACCGGAGTCGGAGTATTCCGCAGACGGCCTGGGCGGATTGCTGTTCCGCCAGGGGGTTAGTCCCTCCAGATTGTTATCATTTGCGAAGTTCTTCTCGTAGGCCGCTAGTGATGTTTCACTGTGGGGCCTTGTGGAGAGGCCCTTAGTAGTTCCCGAAGACGTCTCGGCGATGTTGACCAGAGGAGAGATGAACGATCTCGGCCGGCTGTTGTTGGTCTGCACGGGCCGCTCAGTCATCTGCCCAACAAGACTGATGAGTGGTATCTTGAAAACGCGCGTTGGAGAACCCATTATCGGACCCACTGTATTAACACAGAAACAGCAAGATAATTTTTTTTAAAGGTGGTGTTCGATTCAGACATTAACAGCTAGTACGTGTTGATAACTCTTGAGTTTGGCAAAGTGGCGAGAAAGGAAAACCTTAAATCATTGCTGATATTATCAGAATTGGTATCGAAATCGAAAAAGTCATTAATTTATCAAACTGCCAGGTTTCGGCAATGAAACAAAAAAACTTTCAACAAAATTTGTTCATAAAGCGAAACATCGCGCAAGTTCTTTGCACCCCTGCGTAAACTTATCAACGCTGAAGACCCTCGATATTTAGTTTGATTCTTGATTTACTTCAGGGTGAGCAAAAAAAGTGTTAGTGATGTTAGTTGATTAATAGGGTTAGTTTATATCACTGTCATTTACATAATAGTAAAGATAGTTTGAAATTGAACCTTGAACATTCAAATAGGTTTATACATTAAACATCAATGCTGCTTACATCGATGTACAAGGTTGATATAAACTGTACAAACCTTTTTATACAATTTCCAATATCGAAAGAGCAATATTGATCTTCGCTGTACAAACCCATTTGAATGTCCAATGTCCAATATCAAATAGCAACATAGATATTTGCTGTGCAAACCTATTTGAATGCACAATGTCCAATATAGAGAAAGCAACATTGATATTCGCTGTATTGAATGTCCCATGTCCAATATCGAAAGAAAAAAAACATCCGCCGTACAAACCTGTTTGACTGTCCAATGTCCAATATCGAAAAAGCAACATTGATATTCGCTGTACAAACCTACTTGAATGTCCACTGTCCAATATCGAAAAAGCAACATTCTCTGTACAAACATATGCCAATGGTTCAATGTCCAATAATAAACCAACTTTACCGTCATTGTCATTACCTGCGTTTGGGTTGGTAGGGCTTGCTAGTGGAGAGAACGGATTGACTGGATCCATGGGACTAGGCTGCAGACCATGGAGTAGATCTGGTATACCCGTAGACGTGAAGTGCAGATCACACTGTGGGGCATCAACCAAAATCAAATCAGCAAAATCTACAAACTTATTTTCAAGACATTGGTACTAAATCTCCCTTAAGTACAAGGTCAAAATCAGTTTTATGACCCATTCACTTTCCAACATAGGAAATTGGGAATCAGTTGCAAGCCTCTAACCTCGCGCTAATTCCTCACTCTTTGATACCGTTCAAGTGCATTATTCTGTCAACATCAAAAATTCTCGAAATGGTCTGTACATATTTCAAATGGTCTGTACATCTTTGTTAAGAGAATGTTTAGTTCATTCGGCATTGTACACCATTGTAACGTAAGGTGCGAGACAAACTAACTCGATCAATGAGTTAGTTATTATCATTTATCATAAAGACTCTCTTTTAATTGGAGGGTTTGGGAATTTGCCATTGGATGTCCGTTTTAAAAAGAAGTTTTTACTGCAAATGGTGTGAAGTTATTTTCTTTTGTATAAACGAGACTATATTCACCCACTTTCTGTTTCTACAAATCTAATACTTTAATGTTAAAATTCAGGCTTAAAGGTAAATAGAATTGTGTTGTGTTTGCATTGGTAGAATGACATCCATTTATAGAATGGTACCATTTTTGCATTGGTAGTAAACCGTACCAATCGTACACGGGGAACCAAACAAAGATGGTCGCGGTTGGTGACTGGTATCCAGCCTTACCTTGGACGAGATGAGATTGAGGTGGGGCATAGTCATGGTGTGGACTAGGTTACCATTGACGACAAGTCGGATCTCCAAAGAGTCATGCGTGAACGCCAGAATGTAAGGGAAGGCACAAACTGAAAAACAAACCCAACAACAACTTTATTTCAGAGGGAAATATTTCACAGAAAGAAAAATGTTTTCGTATGAACTTCACAATCCTGGTTTGATTGGCAGCTTTTTGCGCCACAGCACCTTATAAACCATTAAATGGTGATATGTTAAGGAGTAAATCTCATAATTCAAACGTAGTCCCGCATACCTTGCAGGAAAAATACTGTATGGTAAAGCGCCTTGAGCGTCAATGAGTGACGGATCTGTGTACGGATGGGCGCGCTAAATAAGAAGCTACTATTATTATAACCAGTAAGTTTTCAGACTAAATTTAAATATTGATGTTTTTTTTTATCCTTATCATACTGTATTAACAATGGTTTTTATAATGTCTTACCGATGGCTTTAGGTGCAGAGTTCCAATGTATGTCAAAGTCCGATGAGCACTCGCCCGATAACCTCTTGAACTGAGACATGTCTGGTAAGCAAATAAAGAAGAATTGAAAGCAATGGTAGAACACAAGTCTAAAATGGAGCTGAGCAAGGATACAACAGACGCAGAACCGATAACCATTGAAGCTCAGGAATCAATCACTTTAAACAAACGTTTAAAGACAGTGGACACTATTGGTAAATGTCAAAGACCAGTCTTCTCACTTGGCGTATCTTAACATATGCATAAAATAACAAACCTTTGAAAATTTGAGCTTAATCGGTCGTCGAAGTTGCGAGATAATAATACAAGAAAAAAACACCCTTGTCACACAAAGTTATATGTGTTTAGTTTCGAGACCTCAAATTCTAAATCTGAGGTCTCTAAATCAAATTCGTGGAAAATTACTTCTTTCTCCAAAACTTTGTCACTTCAGAGGGAGCCGTTTTTCACAATGTTTTATACTATCAACCTCTCCCCATTACTCGTCACCATGTAAGGTTTTATGCTAATAACTATTATGAGTAATTACCAATTGTGGCCCGTGTCTTTAAGTCATTTTGAGAATGGTGAACACAAAAGTATGACACTATTAGGTTTGGGTAAATTTGTCTGCATAAATGTACACCCAGTGCCAGTGCCTTCTACAGTGTCTGCCATAATTTAAAAGGTTAATACCAGAGGAAAAGATGGAGAGAGGAGCCGCAACAATACTGGGGGACAATCACATGGTACCACCAAGCACAAAGTAGAGACATTTGGATGTTGGAGGCCTCGTGCTGAGGCCTTCATCCCGCAGTGGATCAACAGGGGGAGGGGGGGGGGGCAAATAATATACAAATCAAATGCCAACTTACGGTTGTATGATAGAAGAAGTTCCGGCTCCTCGTCTTCGTATATGTCTAAGGCAGACACAAGATTAACCTGCTGTTTGTAAAACAAGAGTTAGCAAGTGTGAGAAGCAGTTTACTACGAGACGTTTGAGCTACATCGAAAACGGAAGCTGCGGCCGATTTGACGAAACGCTATAGATTAATCCTAACTCGAGTTAGGACGAGTAACCCGTCCTCACTTAGGATAGGTTAATTTCGTCCAACGTATTTGGATACGGAACTAAACTCGTCCTAAGTCCTAAGATTAATTCCTAAGTTAGGAAGAGTCTTGTGAAATCATCGGCTGGTGTTCTATTTGAAAAGCTGTGTCAAAAAGACAATGGCATCGACAGAGGCCTCGCGAACCAGCATCGGTGCTGCTAGCTGGAAGCGAAGCACTGTCTCTTTATTTCGGAACTTACTTTCGGTATGTCACTTACTTACAACTCTATGTAGTATTAGATTATGTATGGACAATATTATGTATGGAACGACAGTGACTGTCTTTCTACTTTCGGAGTGAGTTTACTTTGCTGATTGTCACATTGTTCAGCTCTTTATTGTATTACAGATGATGGAACATTGTGACTGTCTTTTTACGCTCGGCACTCGCACTGTGCTTTTTGTCATACAATAATGCATAGCCCTTTTAAATTACATGATGTATGACATCAGTGACGGTCTTTCTACTTTCGGCACTTACTTTGCTTGTTTCTACGAGATGTAGCCGGAATGTATCTCCATTCTTCTCATTGATGAGGTCAAACTGATGACGGAAGGCAACGCATATCTGATTATCATCTCTCCCTCCGTCTACCAGGGACATGATGACGGGAACCTCAGCGGCTACAAGCTCCTGTAACATCAAACCAAGGATATTAACAATGATTAATAATTGTCACATTTACTTAGCTTGTTTTGTATTTGTAACTGTCTGGTGTTTTTGTTAGATGGAAATAAATGGTGTATAAACTCGAAATGGATACATATAATGTCTTTTCAGAGCTATTTTTGACTATGCTAATGTTAGTACAGGAAAGTGATGACTTCCATTGAATGGAATTGCATTGAATACTAGGACATAATGTCTATTTAGAGCTTCCAGAATGTCACTATGCCTACTACATTAACGTTATGGTGCAGTCCACCTTCCAGTACCGTGCTCTTTAATGGTGGCGAGGGGCAGGTCCCTCCAATGTTATCATTATGTTAAAACACTATTTTACTCTTGTATACAGACCTCAAAATCCTCCAAAGGATGCTTGAGATTCTAAGAACCCACTGAAGACACAATAGGGGTGGGGTGGGTACCACTTGA
The DNA here is from genome assembly GCF_902459465.1 of Asterias rubens. Taxonomy (NCBI): domain Eukaryota; kingdom Metazoa; phylum Echinodermata; class Asteroidea; order Forcipulatida; family Asteriidae; genus Asterias; species Asterias rubens. The sequence goes on from NC_047080.1 coordinate 2,866,821, forward strand.
CCAATGTACCCCAATATCAGCGCATTCTTCGGTTAAAGACAGTGGACACTATTGGTAATTACTCAAAATAATTATTAGCATAAAACCTTACTTGGTAACGAGTAATGGGGAGAGGTTGATAGTATAAAACACTGTGAGAAACGGCTCCCTCTGAAGTAACGTAGTTTTCGAGATAGAAGTAATTTTTCACGAATTTGATTTCGAGACCTCAGCTTTAGAATTTGAGGCCTCGAAATCAAGCATCTTAAAGCACACAACTGCGTATGGCAAGGGTGTTTTTTTCTTTCATTATTATCTCGCAACCTTTTACATCATTATCTCGCAACTTCGACGACCGAGCTCAAATTTTCACAAGTGAGAAGACTGGTCTCTGACAATTACCAATAGTATCCAGTGTCTTTAATACGCGACTGACCTTTGGAATTTAAACGAACACATTTAAACCATATACCTACCCTAACGAACGTGAATCCCTCTACGGGGTCTGTATCGGCCTGCATACACCATGCCGTCCAGGCAGCGCTGTGCTTCCACGCCATCACTAGTAGCTTCTTGCCTACCGCTACTACCATACGTAGGTGGCTACCACCAGGCCGACTCAAGGCATACAGATGACATCCTTGTTGTGGAGTAAACGAAAAACAAAACCATCATCATAAATTTAAGAAGTTGGACACTTTCGGTAAACAGTTTTGTCCAAAGGCCCACACTTCGTGTATCACAACTTCTATATAAAATAAAAAACCTGTAAAAATTTAGGCCCAGTCGGACATCAGAGTCGGGAGAAAATAACGGGAAAACCCACCCTTGTTTCCGCACGTTTCGCCGTGTGTTGATATGGTGTTTAAAATAATCCGTAATTCTCGCTATCGAGAATTGATATTGTTTTAATGTTTTCTCAAAAAGTAAAGCATTTCATGGAATAATATTTCAAGAGAAGTCTTTCACCATTACCTTCTGTAAACCCTGTAAACTATTTGCAAATCTGTGATGTTTTTTATTTTACCGAAAGTGTCCAATGGCTTTAAGGACATCAAAGTAACTAAAAGGCCTACACTCACACTGATATTTCATGAGCAGTTTCTACTTAATGCTGACCTGTGTACAATTATTTTGTGCCACCAGTATAATGTTGTTCGATGGACTAAATGTCACTGCAATATTTATACAACTATAGGCCTACATCGTTTCAACAACTCGACCTTTTTTTGATAATGTTAAAACATTATAAAACAAAGGTCGAGTTGACCTGATCAATTACACTTGGTTTTACCTTTCGTTCTTTCTAGCTTATGGTCTTTGCAATCAGTCTTAGCTCGCACCATTAATTCGTTTGGTTCGCCTTCAAAATCAGTGAGTCGAAAAACATAAACACGACTCTCCTTCCCTGACGGACAAATAAAAAACGCAACAAATTATTGAAAGCAGTTGATGAAAAATGTTACTCAAGGTTCCGAACAAGTTTTTTTTTTAAAGCAAGGTCGCCCAAAACAAGTCTAAAAGCCACTCTAGGTAAAGAGTTGCTTTTTTAATATTTGTAATTGCAGCGGGGGCCCAATTTCAGAGCTGCTTAAGCACAAGAAGTAGTTAAGCACATCATAATTATGCTGACCAAAATGGTTACCGGGTTAACCCGCAATGGAGAAGTGTATACAAGTATGCGTGTAAGAGTTATAACTCTTACTCTTCCACGACAAGTGTTCTTGGTTTTTAGTAAGTGTCTTTACGGGACCCACGGCTGCGTGCTCCGTCAGAGCAACTATTACAAAGTATCTCGCCTATGGATATAGTTGTCACGACTTCGACTCGAAAACACATGGTGTAACCCATGCTAAAATTTAGCAAGGGACCCTTGATAAACTGCTCTAGTGTAAAAAGGGCCCACTATGACCACTCCAAAGGTAAGGGATAAAATAACCCCATGTAGCTTCAGATGGGTTGATTATTGAGTATTAAAGTCTGTACCTTTATCGGCTCTGAAGATAAGAAGATCGTGTGCTTCAACGACGCTCAGTTGTTTAGTGTTCACAGTTCGGTCAAAGAGTAGGCGTGGAGGGAGCCCCTCTAAAAAGATACAGAAAAAAAAGTTGTTAAGAAATCGGTGCACTTTTTTTCTGAACATGATGGAAATTTCTTGCCTTTCTTGTATGAAATGTAGTCTCCTTTACACATGGCGGACAAACTTCATGTTTTTCATCATGACAATAATATATATATAACAATAATAATGACAATAACATATATATATATTTTTTTATCTTAATCTTAATTGGGGAGAGGTTATTTTGTTTATGAAAGTAACAACGAAGTGTGCAGAAGATGTTGGGCAACATATCGACTAAATTACCTTCAATACAGAATATTCCAACTTCTGTGCCAACGACGAGCCGGTCACCTGAAAAAAAAATACACACATAAAATTATACATTATGCACCAATATTATAGCGAGAGGTACAATTAAATTAATCTAGGCGACACAAAGAAAACTGTTTGCCTGCTTTCGACCGAAGCAATAACATTCTGAATCTTCATTTTGAAAAATCAGACTTACCCCATGAATCACCGCACTGCACTTCGTGTGTGAAGTCGTTATAGATGCACTGCGGTTCCCATGGCTGTGTGGTCAAAGTTTTAAACACTAACATGAATAGTTATATACAGCTCCACACAAACTATTCTAGACATTCTTTGACATTCAAACTTGATGAAAACACTAAACAGTTAATTGTTCACAATCAGGTACATCTTAAAAATCGCATGAAGGCCTGAAATGTTATTGCATGAACTAAACCTTTTGTATTATCCAATTAAAGTTTCCATTATGAATGTTAAAATGCCTTTTAATGTTTGTTTTAATATCACACGCCATCTTCTTAATATTGTTTCTTCAAATACTGCACATTAATGTTTACTTTAACCAAACAGAGGCTAGATAACAACACACATAGTCTGGTGCTATATGTCTAAAGCAAAGATACTTTCTTTGCGCACACACGGGAACGTGACCAAGATGGCAACAACAACAACAAGAACACAGTGACGGTATTTGACGCAATTTATACGAACCTCTCGTTTGAGAAGACTCGTCGTGGCTAAGCTGGTTGGCGCATCACCCTTCACGATTGTCTTCAGTTTCAACAGCTAGAGAACAATTCAGACAATAATACCAATCGGTAGTTTCATAATGTACATTGGACATTCACATAGGTGTGTATATGACGAATATTAATGTTGCTTTTTCGATATTGAGTAATGGCAATCACATAGGCATGTGTAACGAATGTCTACCTTGCAGATCGATAATGGATATTAAAACAGGTTCAATACAGTGAATGTCATTGTTGCTTGTTCGAAAAGGTTAGTTACGGTGAATGTCTACAATATTGGACATGCGGACTTGCGAATAGGTTTGTACAGTGAATACATACCTTGCATATCCATATTGGACATTCACACATAGGTACTTTGTACAATGTATGTTTACCTTGCGCATTGATATTGGATATTTGGTATAGGCATGTGCAACGAATGTATATCGTTATTATATATTTGACATTCACGTAGGTTTGTTCAGCGAATGTCAATGTTGCCTTTTTGATGCTGGACATGTGGACATTCAAATCGGTTTACAAAGTGAGTATCTACCTTACACATCAATATTGGATATCGGATATCGTATAACTTATACATCGTCAACCCACACCTGTGACGTCATGCTATTGTTATGAAATCGCTCCATTATTTTGTACGAATGGCGCGATGGGCCATTCGCTTTACACGAATGGCGCGCACCCCAGGCACTATCCCATACATAATGGATATTGGCGTACCTGTCCAACTCTTACAAACTCCACCTGTCGTGCCTCTTCCTTCTTGTTCCTCCAACCCCATACAGGCTCCGGTATGACGTCACTCAAGGAACGCTTGTTGAGCATATTCTGAACAGCAACAAACAAAATGGCGGGTGTTACATGGAGAGTAGCATAGTACTATAATAATCTCATGAGGAATCTTTTAGGTTAATTTGTGGGTGAGATCTTGGTGGTTGATTCTGTTTTACCTTGTTTGTTTCTGGAAGGTCTTGCTGTAGATTCTTGATAAGCATCTCAAGGGTTCGTTGTCGTTTATTGGAAAAGGTCGGTGTGTTAAAGGCTGCTTTCTCGCCGTTAATAACTGCGAGAATAAATGGCAAAATCAAACCTTGTCAAAAAGAGGAACGTTGTGGTGGTATAGTGCAACATGTAATGGTTACTTTTAAGTGGAACTTGAAACATTGCATGGTGACAAGTAGCCTTTAGTCAAGTCGCACACGGCACACCGGATGGCACGCACAACCCCAAAAATGTAACGAAAAAAGACTATCACCGCGAGCGGCGAAGCGCCTTTACCAGCTCGTTTTGGGGCCTTATGTTTTTCTTTACATTTGCCAACGATTTTGGTGGGAGAAAATGTAATGCATAATGCATTAGCGTGGTGAGTTGCTGGCCAATAAGAAGTCACAATTACTTGCATCACGTCACAAGAACGTTCGATGCAAATTCGTTACATTTCTCCAACCAAAATCGTTGGCAAATGTAAAGAAAAACATAAGGCCCCCAAAACCAGTTGGTAAAGGCGCTTCGCGGCTGCGCCGCTCGCGGTGATAGTCTTTTTTCGTGCGTTACATTTTTGGGGCTGTGCGTGCTATCCGGTGTGCCGCGTGCGCCTTGACCAAAGGCTAGGTGACCAGTAGCTCACGTTTAACAAGAAGAAAGTCTCTGAATGCATGGGAGTCGTCAAAAATGGCCGGTGAAGGCAGCGGCGGACCAAACAAAGGCACTGATTCCTCGGAGAACACCCGTAACCTGCAGGGAAAACAAAATCAAAGTACGAGATAGTTGGGACTGGGTACACTCTAAAAACGCGGGTGCCGGACTCAGGTCCCAAGGGGCCTGACCAACTGCCGGGTCGGGCTGACCCGGAAAGTAGTTACGACATGGGAGCTTAAATCAGATTCTTCTTATCTTGTACCCTTTTCCGAGTAATTTTGACACAGACTGAAAAGTCATATATCGACCCCCCCAAAACGCCATAATGTTATAATGGGACAGCGAAACTAAGAAACGAACCGCATGATAGTGTCTATATTATGTGTAAATAATTGCATCGTACACAGAGATTGCTGACTGTGTCTACATTTTCATTAATATTTTATCTTTTCATCAAAATAATATTTTCTGTTGGGGTTACCCTCAGTTGTTCCTTCTTCGTACATCAATCGGCAAAGTTTACTGGGGGTCAACAAGGAACTACCAATACCTTCCGCGAGCTCCCTCTTCGCTATTACGCCATTGGCTGTTTCCCGTTAATCCCACAAGCTAAAGCTTTATAACGACCGAATACTTCGCTGAATCTAATACAATTATTTACATCCAGCAAATTTCTCCGAATACTTAACTAGTCTGATTAATGTAGACTTATCAAATAAAGTAATTACCCGAATGCTGTCATGCGAAAAAAATTCTTGGAAGATGGGAAAGGTTCAACCTTGTACGCAGCGGAGATAACAATCGGTTATTTTCACCTTGTCTGTTATTCATATATGTTCGACCCCGGGTGACACGAGGTTTTCCCTGTACTTGCATGGGTTCAGTCGAAGACAATTACATTTACCCCAGTCCTGGCAAATTGAATCTCGGATGTTGGGAGTGCTAAAAATAACCTTACAATCTGGGTAATGAGTTAGATTGAAGGATTTATGGGGGCGGTTGAGCATTCCCGCGACGAACATTTAACGAAGAGAGAGGGGAAAATTACTAACAAAATGCAGCCCTTTTAAAGAAGGAAAAAAAAAATCCCGTAACATTAAAACTAGTTGCAACTGATTCAACGAAGCAACACACGGGGAGTGGCTGCTTGACAACAATAGGAGACTTTCCAACGCTAGGCGGCAGCAGACATACCGGGTAAATTTCCATTGTTTACGTAGTTCTGAACATGCGCATAATTCTGAGAACAATGGATTTACCCGGTAAGTCTGCTGCCCTCTATCGTCCCAGAAAGTCTCCCATTGCGTTGAAATAAAAGACATTTCTAAGAACCGTTGTTCTTCCTGAACAAGTCGACAAGAAAGAATTGGTGCAAGTCTGATTTGAGTTACGCCGTCCGGTGCGTTATGTTCTGATCGTCTTTTGGAAACCCAAAGGAAGACTTGTGGCCAGTCTGATTACTAAACGCGGCTGTTGTCAGATGCAATTGTGTCCGCCATGCAATACTGTCCGCTCCGGACACTTTTGCATGTGCAATCGTGTCCGGGTCTATGCAAAAACCGTCCGGTGGACATGTAGGCGAGCCTGCCAGTGTCCTGAACCTATGCAGCATGAATATTCACGTGTTTTTATGATTGCAGCGAATACCCGACGGCCGAACATTTCCCATGTCATTCATGACATGCACTTAGCTTGTAAAACAAATTGTGAACGTGTTCCGTCGACCAAGGGCATTTAATTTACTGCAAGGACGGTTTTACTCGGGGCGGACACAACTGCATATGCAAATGTGTCCGGGTGGACACAGTTGCATTATGCAGCAACGTCCGGGCGGACACGATTGTATATGCAAAACCGTCCGGCGGACATTATTGCATATGCAATAATGTCCTCCGGATAGTATTGCATGGAGGACATAATTGCATGCGACACCGTTGCGCGTGCACATAGGACTCGGCGGGTAAATGTTTCAATCCATTCAACGAACAGCATTAGCCCATTGCAGTATCTCTTAAGCTGCAACACACACATCGCTGATGAAAGCAGCTTAAGTTGCAATTTGGAGTGGCAAGTCAAATTTGCAATTCAGGCCGTGTCGATGTTAAAATTTAGTGAAAATATTGATTTCGTCCGGTGATGATGTGTCGTCCGGGACGATGTGAACTCGATAGATGGGGGAAAACACTCCACTTGCCCGGTGTCCCCTACCCTCCACGATGCGCTACGTAACCCGACACGGAGAACCACGATGCAAAGTTTTATTGAAAGCACTGGATCCCGTCGTGTTTCTGCTTGAACAACAGCATCATTATTGTGTTAAGGAGGGTTTCATCCATGCGTTTACTTTAAAGTACGGGTTGGTTCTTCACTTACCTATATGTATTGTTTAACTTGTTAAAAGTCACAAGCGCAAATATATCTGATTGTATCAGTTAAGGATAACTCATGGTGGTTTTAACAAAGGAATGGACGACCTGAAATTGGCCAGACTGCAAGAGAGTGAACTTGAAATATCCTCGCTTAACTCTAATCCTGTTCATTTTGTCACAGGCTAGGGATCGAACGAACCCAATCGAATTTATTCTTGTTCCGGGTGAATATTGGATCTGGGGCAATGCCATGTACAAGTCAATCCAGGATGTAGGTCAATTCTGGATCGAGCTCAGGAACTTATCCAGGTCAACTCTGGATAAAAGTAAATCCAAAATGCAGGTCAATTCCGGATCGAGGTCAATCCCAGATCGAGGTCAATCCCAGATTGAGGTCAATCCCAGATTGAGGTCAATCCCAGATTGAGGTCAATCTCAAACCTAGGTCAACCCTAGATCCAGGTCAATATGGATCAAAGTAAGTCCCAGATCCAGGTCAATCCCAGATTGGAATCAACACAAACATCCAGATCAACCCCCATCGGTCAACCACCGGTCAATCCCAAATCTAGTTCAATCCTTGATCCGGGTAAATCCTGGTCAAAGTCTGCACTGACTCAAAAAGGATACGGGTAAAATGTGATTTGATCATGGACGGCTTGAAGGTTGGCTCGGCCTCTGGGTCATCCTGCTCTTGAAAGACGATGGTGACAATGTCGTTTCCAATGTGACGTTTCCTCTCCACCTTCAAATCAGAAAAATACCATTCATTAACACTTTCAATCGGAGACTTTGGAACGCTAGGTGGCAGCAGACTTACGAGGGAAATGTCAATTGTTTACGTTGTTCTGAGCATGTGCACATGACCAGGAACAATGGTTTGACCAGGTAAGTCTGCTGCCACCTAGTGTCCCAGAAGTCTCCAATTGCACACACTTAAAGTAGTAAAGGTATACAAGTCTATTTATAAGTAAAGCCACTGGTGAAACATGCAGCTTTGTCAAATTACAGTTAATTCCACGTATTTAATTTTGTAGCCCGTGCTATGTGTAGCCTTTAACAAAGTTGGCGGGCAGACACACAAGACGCGATCATATATGCGGTAAGCAAAGTCTCGATTGAAAGTTCACGGGACAACCTTTAACATTTTCTCTAGATGACAAGGTTTGCCCTAATACTCTTCCCCATAACACTGCCACAGACAAGCAAACACATTTAGAGTATTTGATTGTTGCGATACTGATGAAAACATTGCATGACTTTAACATGCCGTAACGCACGCCGCATCATCGGTCGCTATCTTTTTTTTTTTTTTTTTTTTTTTTTAAACCCAGAGACGACATGGTGATTGTTCAAACCAATATCCACCCATAGCCTTGTCGCAATCTGGTTGATCGTTTTACCTTCCTTCCACAAATATTGATGGCATTTGTCTAACCCACGCCTGAGTAAATACGGTGCCGAGTTCCCATGATTAAGGAATGTTCTCAACTCATAGCGACCAATGTGATTTGCTCTTGGCCGAGAACGTGTAGTGATTTTCCTCGCAATACGTGTTGCATTTCAGCTTTTCAACATTTGCACAAATATTTGTACTTCAGGTTTGGCTAGCCTAGTTTTAATATCTTTTGAATCCGAGTCTTCTTTGAGTGCGTTCGTTTAGCTTCCCTGGGTCGACCCCAGTGTGTGGCGTTTTCTTTTTCCAGGACGAACGTGTGCAGATAATTACCCACGTTCGTCCTGGGAAAAAAAACCGCCACACACCGGGGTCGACCCAGGGAAGCTAAACGAACGCACCCATAATAAAACAGGCGTAAGTAATTGAAGTCTGATTCTTATGGGCAGGTAACGCTTGTTAGCTAAGGTGGTATAACACTTTTTAAAACATTTCCTGCAAACAATGAGACAATTCGTATAACAGCAATCATTAGATTATATGTCCCGAAATATCGAGTAGGGCGCCCTCGCCTGGATGTCCAAAGAAGGCTGCTCATTTTAGTGACATTTAAGATGGCGGCACGATGACGTCATTGCAAAAAGTCCATTCGAAACGGGGTAGAGAAATCTAAAAACACGAGACCGTAAATTCCGAATTATCAAATGTCCAACTAATGCAAATCATGCGCGTATTTAATTATCAGTGAATAAACAAACTGCCGACTATAGCCAAAACGTTCAAACAAACACGAAACTTGCACACAGTCGCTTGACTGTTTTTGTGTTTTACCTGCTGTTTATTATCTTTGGAATAAGGGAGCATAGTCGAGACGTGGAACATTATCTCATGACCTTCGTACATTGTGTAGACAGCCTCCAGACCAGTCGTGTTGTCTGAAATAAGAAATGAATCATTGAAAGGAGAAATTCATTATCCAGAACGCTCAACTATTTCAGGCAGTTATACTTTTCTATCACTGCGTCACCGCTCGGGAAAGCACTGAGTATACAGTGCAAGCAGCACACATCAGTGCAAGGGTAAAACCAAAGTCAATGACAACTGTGTCAACAAAAAGGGGAAAACATCGACACAATTTGCAGGATCAGGGGAGTTGAGGGGGTTGCTACCTACTTTTGACGTCCAAGCCACCGTTGAACTTATCCCAGTTTTTTAACTTGATCCTCCCGCCCAGCAGTTGGACAAAGTTTAAAAACTCCTCGCTACCATTTTCTATAAGACAGTTTAGAAAACAACAAATCGATGTTAAAAACAAATAAAACATCATAATTAACCAATTTATAAACAAACTTGAATCATGTCAATTCAAAAGATAAAACAAAAACAATTAAAACACACTCCAAAACCCCAAACAAACAGTTATGTACATTGTTACTGTTAGAACACAATGAACATCTCTAGTGTATCAATATTTCTTAAAATTAAAAAATTAGCACATAAGTTAAAACACTACAAAGGCAAAATTTTGTTCATAGTGAAACCAATTCAAAATATAAAGTTTAAATAATTAGAAATAAACCCACACAAAATACACAAAGAAAAAAACTCTGACAACATACAAAACTACATAAGCTGCTCTTTACCGTTGCTGAACATTTCATCGTCCGATTTCTGCCCCTCCTTCGCATAAAGCACCCCGAATTTGAAGTTGACTGATCCTTCCTGTTCCTCCAATAGGAGTAGCTCCTAGACAAATTCAAACACAACCACAAATATATGAGCTAACAGTAAATGATCCAAGGGCCTTGTCACATGGGGAAACTTGTACAGGCAACTTGCAGGCAACCAACTGGGACAGTGCATGCTACTAGACCTCTTTGGTGGCACGTGAGTAATTTTCAAACAATGTCTTACGATCCCCAAGAACATGAAAATGTGAATGGATTCTCTTCTTGGAGATTGCCTGGAACAGGTTGCCTGTAAATTAATTGTTCCTCGGGACATGACCCTAAAGACCTTGGCCCAATTTCAAAGAGCTGCTAAGCACAAAAATTTGCTAAGCATGAAGTTTCTTCCTTGATAAAAACAGGATAACCAGCCAAATTTCCATGTGATTTTCAGGATAAGCAAACAACAGCTGAATACCAGTAACAAGCAATATGCAACGAATGGAAATTTAGTCGATAATCCTGTTTTTATGAAGGAAGAAATTGTATGCTAAGCAAATTTTTGTGCTTAGCAGAAATTGGGCCCCAGGTCACACGAGGCAACTTTTACAAGCAACTTGGAGGCAACCACCTGCAGTGTATGGTACGAGTGCATGCTACAAGTTGGTGGCACATGAGTAATTTTTGTAACATGTTTCATAATTCACAAGAATAACATGCCATCGTTTAAATGTGAATGGAATTTCTTCCTGATGATTGCCTGGCACTGGTTGCCTGTAAATTGCCTCTCGCGACATGACCCTAAAGCTTCGTACGTTGTCCATTACCCCTCGGTACTCATCAGCCAAGCCCCACGGGGGAGCTAGCGTTACAATTCAAACGAAATCCATTCAAACATATCCCCATTCCTCCAGCAAATCTAGAATTCGAAAGATGAGTAGGAGCACTCGTCAATTACAGGAGATACGAGATTTCCGGGAATTTTAATTGAAATCATGGTCTGGATATTTATCCAATTGGCCTTTGAGGAGATTTTCAATCTAACAAGGTGGGGCTTTTGCTTATTGGTAACTTGGGAGCATTTGAAGGGAAATGGAACAGCAAATTGTACGTCGGACATCCAAAAGTTGCGGAGTGTTCCAAATAAGGGTATCTCGAGACCTTTTTTTAAAGGAACACGTTGCCTTGGATCGGACGAGTTGGTCTATAAAAAGCGTTTGTAACCGTTTTTTATACAATGCATATGGGTAGAAAGATGTTTTAAAAGTAGAATACAATGATCTACACAAGTTTGCCTCGAAATTGCGTGGTTTTCCTTTTACTGTGCGAACTAACACGGTCGGCCATTATGGCCGACCGTGTTAGTCGACGAGGTAAAAGGAAAACCGTGCAATTTCGAGGCATGTTTGTGTGGATCACTTTATTCTACTTTTACAACATCTTTTTCCCCAGTTCATTTTATAAAAAACGGTAACAAACACTTTTCAAAGACCAACTCGACCGGTCCAAGGCAACGTGTTCCTTTAAATTCCATCTTAAACCCACTGGCACAAAAAATGGGAGTATGCCCCTTTCTGGGGTAACTGTTTTTTATAGAATCAAGTGCGAAATGGTTCAATAGCCGCATCTCTCGCAGACAACTAAGCGGCTTTGCAAAACGGTGGTCAGTTCAATAAACCCACAGCAATATTTTGACGGAGTTGAGACTAAAGTGAAAAATTGACAGCTGTCTGCAACACGCAATATGTGTCAACATTTCACAAAAAGGTAGATCAAACTGCATCTTTTAACCAGTTAAGCCCGGTTCAAACTGCGAATTCGAATGCGATACGAACGTTGACGTCACAAATTCGCATCAATTAATTCGCAGCAGTTCAACTTTGCTCAACTCACTTGCGAATATCGCTGCGAAAGGAGGGTTGTGACATCACATTTACGTCAAATTCGTTTCGTATTCGCATTCGCAGGAAGTATGAACCGGGCTTTACGCGTCAACGAGACACAAAATGGAGTCAGGTCTGTTTACAGCCGGGATTCGTGTCAATTCTAACCCTGGAGTGTTTATAATGTCTAGGGATTGACACAATAAGTAACATTTATGTTTACATCATCTTAAATTTGTGCATACACCTCATCAACTAGAAAGTGACAGTTCTTTCGCAGTGTACTGACAGTAGACATACTTTCCATAGCTTTTAGGGTTTCCGGTTGCTTTTGCCTTTTGGCGTACTCTGCGTACATCTAATCCCGTTCACATGCCTATTGCTTCAATTTGTCTTTGACATTCGTTTTCCGCATTAAAGTGTTTCCCTTTTTACCTTCTGTATGTCTGGAGTGAAGATTTCCTTCGGCGACTTGTCCATTTTGATATCAAACCGACTGAAGTTAAAAGAAGAAAAAAAAAGAAGATAAATATTGGAACTTTATATCAAAGTGAGTTGTCAATTAACTTTAATAGGCTTTACGCCCTTTCTATCCAAATACATCAATTACAATGTAAGTGGATGCCAATGCCGCTGGTGCCCACCATACTTTTTTTTTTGAGCAATGCGGAAAATGTAAACGGGGGTCAACATTAATTGAATTGCCCTTCGAATAAAATTGCCCTTCGAATGGTTTTGGAAATAATGGTGCATGACAACAATTTATGTTTGGTGTTTTATCATAGCAATTGTTTCACCAAAAAACAGACATGAACCGTGGGCTATAATATTAAATACACATTCATCAAAATATCTTTCAAAACCACACGGGGCTATGTATTGACTGATTACATTCTACCGAGAGACGTTCCCGGGGCAAAAGTGCAAACATCTTTCGTCTTCTGAGCAAAAGTCGGCTAACGAAGCCTCATGCATTCCAATTGAAATTCATAAAGACCGTCATTTTGTGTGAAAGCATTTGCAGAAGATCAGACAAGAACACGGTCAAATATACGGGTTTGTTTTTAAATGTTCCAACGATCAACACTCTATAGTTTGTAAGTCAAGTCATGACTCGAAATGACTTAAGATTCACCTCACGAAGTATAGTGTTTTATTTTTAGTGTTTGAGTCGTGACTTCTTTCCAAGAAATTTTGCAGAGGGCTCCTGTTGTAGAAATAAAATTGCAGCTTTAAAAAAAAAGCACGTGGAGTATTCAAGGAGATGGGTATCCACAATCTACTGTTCACTTCAATAAAACCCTTACATTCATGCAACAAGAATTTCTTTAATATGAACTGACGCTTGATCATTGGGAAACACACTGCGACACGATGATTAACGTCCCCAGTTTAGTAACTGAACTTTCGGTTGTCAGACCCCATCACCATCTCACACAAATCATTACTTCTAATATCATTTTGTTTTCATTTTGGGTTGAGTCAAAAAACGAAATCTGCCTGAATGTTTGTAAGAAGTGATTGAGAAAATGACGGATGCAATTTTGGGTCCTGTATGCGTATCATCTTGCGGCTTTTCGAAGGGTGAAATTGCTTTGGATCTGCGATGCCTTGAAGCTGTCAAGTCAGATGCATTGGTTTGTTTCAAACTTGAAAGAGTTCACAGCTATCTTTCAGGTATTCTTAATCATGGAGAAAAAGTAACTGCACTTCATCCATGACCATCCGAAGCCCATTTGACACATGTCGAGGCGTATTTTCTTGCTCACGCTTAAGTTATTTCGAAGGGAAATTTGCGTCTGTCACAAACGGTAAAACGGGCTGAAGGAATTTGAGTCAAAAGAGGGCGCTATAATATGAAAGTTCTAAAAAATTCGCCGTAAGGCTGGACAAAATTTAATGTTCTCTTGCAACTCTGCACATGTTAAAATTAAGTCACTGTTAGCTTTTTACAAATTACCCATACCATACCTTTATATATCAAGTACAAATTTGTCATATTTGTTTATGTATTTATTTATTTATTTCTTATTTACCCTGGGGAAACCTATCAGTGAAACACTGTTTTTCAGAGGTGCCCGGCAACTACATACACATTAAAATTTTGAAATTGTATTAATATACAAATCAGATTGTCGTGAATACTACATCCCTTTTGGCTCCACCATCGCTACCGCTACTTTCTGATCAAATAAGTTTGTTCAGGAGATTCATTGGACCCCGGATTGATCCGTCCAGCAAAACTCTCCCGATTTACGGAGTTATCCCTCTGAAGTATAGAGGATCGGAGGAGGAGGACCGGCGCATAGACCTTATTGCAGATAGCAAAAATCCGACGTCCCGCAAAGGATTGTGGGAAATATTTTGCACCTCCAGTTATACGGTCATCACGTAACGTGTTCTACAAATTTTTTTTGTAAACAATAAGTTTGTAAACATTGACATTGTTTGTGGTGGACGGTCATGCTTCTGTGGCGGAAGACAGTTTCACCCACGAATGGGTGTACCTCCATGCTTTATTTAGCCAAGTCAGATGTGTAATATTAATATAAAAAACTACGACAATAATGCCATCGGACCAGTGTGTGCTTTGCGACTCAACGGAAGAACGAGGGACTGTACATGTATGTACGTACGTAGGTAGGTCCATGCATGTTCTTTTGACTTTGATTGAACACAAAATAGTTTAATAAAATATCAATAAAGCTTGTTTATGATTTAATCATGACAGGGTCATGATTAAATCATCAAGCATGTCAAACCCAACAAGCTGTAGGCTACAATTTGAGTATTGTATAGGCTAGATTTATGTGTGATTTGTGGTAGAAACTAAAAAAGAAACATACATAGGCCTATTCAATTATATATTCCTCAACATTTTTTAGAGATGACAGATATTGATATTATATTCAGAATATAATATCAATATTCTGATAATGATACTGCTCATTAATTAGCTCATAGTCATATTAGTCTTGACTGACTTTCAGGGCAGAGTGTTTGGTTATGATTTACAAGGCAAAAGATCATTCATAAATGCCTCAATCAGTTTCGCTATCTGCATTCCTGTTGTGGTGGAGAGCGCTTCACGTGGGGTCAGGGTGTTTAAAGTTAACGAGTGATAAAGACCAGCTGGAGCTGTTTATAACCGGTTGTTTTGGATATGTTTAGATGCATAATATGTGCTGGTCTTGGTGCTAGATGTTTCACCGATACGGGTGATGTTTGTGAGTTGGCCGCGCTGGGTGTGAAAGCAAAACAAGAAACGTCTTGCACCTCAGTCATTAAAATGCAACACATGTCAGGTCATCAAATAAGATACGTAAAAGAGGAAACAAGGGCTGAACGACCACGACCCTGCCTGTTTTAAACGCCTTTTTAAGAACTTGTAACCACTCATTTATTCCCTTAGTTTTTGTCTGCTTTATCTTTCAGATAATTACTTGTGCATCAACATGCTTCGTGACAGGACTCATATTGGAAGCAGTTATTCTCCCAGTTCTGTGTTCACTCCAAAGATGTGATCTACTGTTGTTTTGTGGACTCGACCAACCACATCCTACTTCTTTTGCTGCAGGAGAGCTCATTGACCATCTTCTGAATTGACTAAAGGCTGTGTGTGTGTATGTGTGTCTTCATGCTCTTGAGGCCATTTTTGACTGATGACACGTAAATTGGCGATGAAAAGATAAATGTTAATTGCAGAGTGAACTGTGACGCAAGCGAAGGTATCGCAAATGCTTCTTAATATGCTGTGCGTGGCGTCCTGCGGTTGTAGGCTACAATTCTCAGAGAAAGTAGAATAATACAATACAATACAAACAATAACACTGTCCAAACGTCCATTTCCACTGTCTTGAAGAGTTTAAAGCTTCATTTATTCTGGTTACTTAAATCATACAATAATACTTCATAATGCAAAGATTTAAATAATACCAAGGGTTGCAATTGCAAAGATCTAGAGGGTTGTAGTTAACCGCCTCAGTACAGTCAACATGAACAATACCTGAGGCAAACAAGGGTAGATAATAATTGAGTGAAGTAAACTGCAATGTAAGTGTTTTTAAGGGGCCATGAAAATACCAAGTGTGTTATAAAGTTAATATTACCAATTTAAATATTTGAAGAAAAAAATTAAAGGATGGAAATTATAAAATAAAAAAGTGTTTGTAAACAAATATATTGAACAAAAAGTGTGACAGGTTTGGATTTATTTTCAGCAAGAGTTAAATTATGTGTACCCACAGTTATCAATGAAACCTTTAAACTCTCACCATAAAATGGGTCACATAATTACAGATGCTGGTTAGATTGTGAACAATTGTTTTCACACCAACCCCGGGAGTTAAACTCACAACATGCATGATATAGCATTCACAAACAAGAATTTGTCACAGGTTTTATACAAAGCTGCAGTTTTATCATGGCACTGTCATCTTTAGATTCCATTCCAACCTGTGGGTGTAGAAGATAGTCT
The DNA here is from genome assembly GCF_902459465.1 of Asterias rubens. Classification (NCBI taxonomy): domain Eukaryota; kingdom Metazoa; phylum Echinodermata; class Asteroidea; order Forcipulatida; family Asteriidae; genus Asterias; species Asterias rubens. Next base: position 2,883,362 of record NC_047080.1, read on the forward strand.
GATCCCTCTTCTAGAGTCTTTTTGTGAACAAGGACTCTGACATGCATGCCGTGTTTGCCAAAGGTGGCTGCAGCTTAATAAATATCAATTGTTTTAATGTTGGCTTTGTGAAGTCATGAGACAGCTTAATACATTACAATTTGCCTCTGGCAGTACTGAAGCCATTATTAGTGGGCCCTGAACCACCTGACCACAGTGCCAGTCAACTTACTTGTTAATTTAAATCCAAATTTTTAAGATGCAGAGTTTGCAGAGAATCACATTTAAGTGCTCACAATACTTCTTCTTTGATGGCAAGGTTTGAAATGACTTTTCACCCACTTAAACTACAAAATGAGACCTATCAGTATAATGAGTTTAGAATCGTTTAGAATCAAAAATGTATTAATTGGGATAGTTGCCCCCAAAATAATAAAGTTAAATGGTAACAATTTCCAAGTAAAACCAAAAGGATTTATTTTTTGAGGATGCCCAATGCAGAATCTATTTTTGTTGTTGAATAAATCAAACTTATTTGAAAACAAAAATTAAAAAGAAATTATATTCTTTTTTCAAATTCCTACCTTAAGAAGGGTTTCGCTCATGTGACCTAGTCTTTGTTTTTCGAATTACAAACCTACAAAAACTCATAGTCTCATATCATATGATAAAATTATAGGCATAACAAACATACCATTATTACAGTACCAGTAGGGTCTAACAATAAAGCTTACAACTTGATGCTTTATGGTACAGTGTACTAAAAGTATCATTTTTGTAATACATGCACAAAACAAAGCACAAAGTATGTAATTATATTATGCACAGAATCATGTTCGTACAATACGTGTACATCAAACTTGTATAAACTGAACCCTTGATAAAAACATGTTTATGCTAGGACTACTTCTAAGTTCTAGAAACTAGAAGTATGCTAGGACCTACACCAGAACCTTGTCGTACTTGTCATGTCATGATCTACGGTATAACCATGGAGGTAGAAATAGATTTATATTAATAAATATAAACATAAACCACAATTACTTAGTCACTTTTGGTCACTTTAATTTTGAACCATATCAGTGGTAGACCTAAAAAGTTGATGGTGTGAGAAATAAGGAAAAAGTATCATCTGCCACATAAAGTTTTAAAAATGTACAACTACCATGATTGAAAGCTATTCTATTTACGTCCACGTCATTGCTGATCAGTATTACAGATACAATCGAATCAAGACAATGTAACCATTGATGGGCTTTATCCATAGAGCTATATCTAGACTCTATCTAGACTAGGAATAAGAAATGTTTTTATTTTTTGTAAAACAGTCATGACAGTCCTCGATCATCATGACCTTGGCAATGTTTCTCTGTTTTGTAACAGAAAAAATGTCTTACTTTTGTCATGGAGGTCGTCCATGCTTTTGTCGAAGTATTTATCAGCACAAATCGGAGTCACTGGTGGGAAGTTTTGGTTGTTATTTCCGATCCTTCGAGGGTGACTGATGGTTGCGGGAGGGTCACTGATCCGTGTTGCAACTTCTGGCCATTGACCTTGTCAATGTCAGTCTTCCGACGCCCTACAGACGTAGACGGGCAAACCTAAAAACAGTAATTTTATCGCGAAAAAATGTCGCCTTTGGAGTTTGTCTTTAACTACTGTGTCTTGTCACATTCACTTTAGCTAAAGATTACCTTAGTTTGTCTATGCCAGAACTATTTATTCTATCAACCAGCTCTTTCTCGGTCACTCCTGTCACATCCATTTTGCAAACCGATCGATCGTGTACGAACGTTGAACGTTGTTTACTTTTTTGAGCGAGGTGCCAAATTTTTCCCACAGTCCTTTGCGCGCACATGCGCAGTTGTTCAAAATTGCTATCTGCAATAAGGTCTATGGTTGTATGTGTGTAGAAGCACCCAGCCGTTGGGGCAGCGTGACTGATGTACCAGCAAACACTATATACAGGGTGCGTTCGTTTAGCTCCCCTGGGTCGACCCCGGTGCGTGGCGTTTGTTTTTTTACCAGGACGAACGTGGGTAATTATCTGCACACACTTGTCCTGGAAAAAAAAACCGCCACACACCGGGGTCGACCCATGGAAGCTAAACGAACGCACCCATACAAAGGCGCGTTGACGGCACTCTAAAATATTTGCAGAGTTGTGCTTGATGGAAATGATTCAATCTCTGGGTGTGGGGGTGTATACACATCATGACGATTCCTTTTAAGGTGCGTGTTTGAAAGCTGCGACGATGTGCGCAAATGAAGGCATGACAGTATGGGTACTAGATCATGACACGAACTGTGAGATTTAAAACATGAAATCACGGCACGAGGCGTGAGGCTTCGTCGGCAGCCATTTTCCGCCTGTCATTGGCTCTGGCTTGGACTTGCGTTTAAGCCTCGCCTCGTGTTCTCTTTGCCAAATTTTATGAAGCCTGTAAGCACAGCAACATGCCGGGAGGGCACTGAAACAATCTTGCTCAAGCTAAACCGGCGAAAGGCAAAAACTCCATAATGTTGCGATCGGTGCCTCACTCATCGCTTGCTTAGCAAAGAAATCTGCTAAGCAGTATTTTTTTTCTTAAACTTTATGAAATTGGGCCTTTACACAGAGCTTCAAAGTGAACCTCAACCATAATAAAGAAAAACTGACCTGAAACACATGAACACTTAAAGGCAGTGGACATTATTGGTAATTACTCAAAATAATTATTGGCATAAAACCTTACTTGGTACAGAGTATTCGGGAGAGGTTGATGGTATAAAACATTGTGAGAAACGGCACCCTCTGAAGTGCCATAGTTTTAGAGAAAGACGTTATTTTCCACGAATTTGATTTCGAGACCTCAGATTTAGAACTTGAGGTCTCGAAATCAACCATCTAAACGCACACAACTTCGTGTGACAATGGTGTTTTTTTCTTTTTAACTGTTATCTCGCAAGTTCGATGACCGATTGAGCTCAAATTTTCACAGGTCTGTTATTTTATGCTTATGCTGAGACACAACAACTGTGAAGGCTAGTCTTTGACAATTACCAATAGTGTCCACTGCCTTTAATTCTGTAGTCGTGTTGCAAGACGTACAAAACAAAAAGCCAGCCAGCGGAAATCGAGAGTTGTCCAGCGTACACTCTCTTGCCTCGGGCTTGTCTCTCTTAATTGTGATTCCATGTACGCTTGCATCAGCTGTCACTGTGCTAACCCAACCGTGCTTGATGGCAAAATAATGCAAGGTCTTGAAAGTAACGAAGGTCTTGAAGAAGAATTGTATCTTCTTCACCTTGCTTGCTGTGTGTCCTTTTAAAGAGAATGGGTACTTTTTGTGTGCGACACAAAACAAAACGTCCGCAGATTTACACTAAACTATGGTTTAAAGATTTGATGATGGAAAGCTTCCTTTAAAATATTACTTGCTGAGGTGCTGTACTTTTTGAGAAATGAGTAAAACAGTTTAACGAGCATTATTTCAGCATGTACAATGGGTTTACGCGACTCTCCTGAAAAAGTTACTCTTTGATTTTCACTTAATAAAAATAAAAGTGACAACTTATGAGGCTTAAAATTCTATAGGGAACTTATACATCTTCATGCACAGTGAGTAGGGATTCATGTCTTGGCCAACAACTTAATCCTCAAAAGCTACCAAAACCCTTTAAGGCAGAGGATGTCGTGACGCTACGTGGCCCCATGGTTCCCCTCGTTTGTTTCATGGAAAAAACAAACGATCCCCTCGTGGCCAGGTTGGGAAGTGATCGATCCCCGACCAACCCCATTCCATCAACCCCCTAACTGTGTCAATGCCCTATTGCCTCGCAACCGAACGTCTTGAACCACACTGCCCTACTGTTGTTCAGTGTCACATTTGATATTAATATTATAAGGGTCAAACTTTGCCAGGGAGAAGATGCGCCCAAAATGCAAACTTTAAACCCTTAAAATTGCATTTCTTATAGCTGCACCACTACAAAAACTCGTTACAGGAACTTTGAAATCAAACTCTATTGACAGCCTTACATTCCGACACACACTCAACGTTGGGGTTGATCCAGCAGACAGGGAGAAGTAAACCACAAGACAAGAGTGCACTTCCTTGCTTGACATAGATTCGTGAAGGGGGCCTACTTCCAACCCAAACATGACCGAGAACTCTAGAGAACATCGTCAATAAGTTGCACCTGTCCATCGGCCCGATTTACCCGCTCTTCATTACTGCAAATGCCAGCGTAAAATTAATAAATGGATTGAGGAAACGCAGGGGAGATTCGGATATGAATGTTGAATGATGGAGAAGTCGGGTAAAGGGGTGAGTGTTCGATTGCAGTTCATGGCTTGTAATAATTCGCAGGGGTTAATAATAACAAGTCATCTAGAGTGGGGGTTGTACTTTAGTGTTAAAGAGTCTGCTCCAAATAGTAGAATTGCAAGACACATGGAGAAAAAGCTGCGCCCCTCTTGTATATAGTGGATACAGTCTTCAGAACAATATTATTATGATATACGCTCAATATGGTCTGCTAAGCACAAATAAGGAGGATACCAGTCACAAATTGTCGTGCGACACGATCGTTTGGCTACTCCGGTATAATTTTGTTGTGCTAACTACTTTTGGGATTAAGCAGTTCTATGAAACTCGGCCCTGCATTGACCAAGGTCCGGGTACAATGGGAGACTTTGGGACGCTAGGGGGTAGCAGACTTACCAGGTAAATTTCCATTGTTTACGTAGTTCTGAGCGTGCGCACATGACCGAAAACAATGGATTTTACCTGGTAAGTCTGCTGCCACCAAGCGTCCCAAAAGTCGTCCATTGGGGCTGACACAGCTGTATGATAGTGTACAAATGACCCAGATAAAGTCCAAATTGACTCACCATTCGGATTTAAATAAACAAAAGTAGATCAGTTTCCGGGTGTTTGTCAGGCTCCCTGGGATCCGGAATCCGTAAAAGAAGTGTAGATTTAATCGAACACCAGGTCTTCCTTAATTATGTTTAATAATAGAAACACTCATTTCTTCCTTTCGATCGAAACCGTGCACGTACAACACAAATCCATCGCAACACACACACAAACACATAATTGAAATTCTTGCTAGCCGAGAAAGTCTCCCCACCCCAAAACGAACCCTCGAGTCAAACTGAATTGCAAATATGACATTTTTATCGAATATCCGAGAGATTCTCATTCGATAAACGGTTAAAAAAGCCGGCACGTCTCCCCAAGAAAAACACGAAGTGCAATTGCTATTCTCGCCACGTCTTGGCAATTCAGGTAACCGTAAATAGATCGTGTGAAGTGAAACTGAGTAGCGATGTGGCTCCAACACATGCATGCCGTCTGCCTCCATCCAAACAAAACCCCAACCACATTCCTGCTACTTGTCAGAAGAAATGTCCTCATGGTTGCGACTTTAAGCCAAACACTTTGTGGAGGTCGTATAATTTATTGTGCCCATTTGAGAAAAACTCTCAGCTCTGACGTTTAAAACTCATTGTGCCAAATTGAGAATAATTCCTAACTCATCGAACAAAATTACAATTTCTAATAATTTTATAACCTTTGCAGTACGTCAGCCTTCGCAAAACAAAACGTCATTGCATTGGTGCCCTTGAAATGCCCTCAGTAGAAGTAAAAACTTCATCATAGGGTTCACTTTACTAACGAGAAAATGTCTTGGTGCCCTTGCCATGTCAAAAACGAAGCATTATACAGGCCTGTATGTCTTCGACACAATGCTTTGACATCCACATGATATAAAACTATCAAGTCCTACTAAAATGTTAATATTCGTCAAAATTTCACATGCTCTTCTTTTTTGAGCGCGGTTGACAAGCAAAAATGTTGTGCATAATAGTGTCCAAGGCTTACTGCCAAAGCATAAACAGTCCGGTCATTCACAGTTCAGGAAAGAACGCATGTAACACTATAGACTTCGGTATTGTTGTATGGTATCTGCGTGCTGGTGACCCTCGAGATTGTCAATTTACTTTACCATAGGGAGTTATTCCTGAACAATTATTGTCTTCATCAAGAATGGTTGGCAAATTTTCCAGTCTGCCCTTTCTCTAATAACAATACCAGAACCATCAAAACCATTAATACCGAAGGTTTTGTAACTAAAAAAAGAAACATTTGCAACCAAATTTAACAAAATTGTTATCAAGGATACTTGCGTATAAAAAATAATTTACCTAAATTTCCCTACGGGATTCAGGCTATATGGTTAAGGAAGTTCTATGGCGCTTAACTGCATTGTGAAGTTGGAGACTAAAATGTGTAAACTGTATTCAGGCGGCACGTCAGCAAGAACATCACGTAGATGCCAATACCTGCGTAAGAATGCACGCTCTTCCGTTGTGCGTGCAAGTTGTGTTAATTTCTCACCCCTTGAAAATATCGGAACTGTTTTTTGTGAGAATAGCACTGGTGTTGTTGTGGCAGGAGATATTTTCCCCTGGAGAAACTGTCCCCCAAAACGGCGAAATGCGTACAAACTACTTCTGATAGCGCCCTCTTGAGTCATCCTCCCACAGCACTCGTTGGGTGCGTTCGATGTATAGCTTCCCTGGGTCTACCCCGGGGTACTCACTTGGTTGAGCCCCTGAAAAGAGTTAAACGAACGATCACTCACCGCTCTCGTAGTGACGTCATGCACCTGGGGCCAGCCCCCAAGTGACCCACTCCACAAGCAGGGCACTAGGGGCTGACCCGGGTGAGCCCCTGGAATGGCGTCAAAGCTATTTGAACGCACCGGGGGCAGACCGGGGTCGACCCAGGGAAGCTAAACGAACGCACCCGTTGATTTCCCATAAGGGGGACAGAATCTCCGGGGGGGGGGGGGCATATTACCCTGGGACACCGTCTAAACATGGATGCATAATTATAGTTCTACCTCCATGGTCTAAATATTAGAGTCTATGGCTGCGTCTACGACTATTTCTAAGAGTGTTGCTAAGGACCTCCTATACTTCAACGCATGGCTCGGAAATCTAGCCGTAGCCACGAGCTGTAACCATTTATTTGGACACGGCCTTGCCATGCCCTGTACAGGATTACAAAAATGTCTAGTCTGGTTCACTGCATGCGATGCGCTTTTTAAAACGCACAGCGGCGTCTGGGTAAAAATGGCAGCAGCTTTGACGAGGACGAACAGTGATGATTATTTCAAATAGTTCAAGGGAGCAGGTTATAATTTGTTTTCATCCTTAAGCTGATGTGTTTTAAGCACTGTATACTCAGGATATTCAAGGGCAAAGGTATTAAAGCATGATTGCCGTCCATGATTAATTTTGGTCGATGATAATTGAACTACCCCATTTAGGTCATAGAGGATATTTTCTTATTAAATGGATTGAACAGGGAAAAGGGGACCACTCAGACGGCCTTTTCTGACAAACCTTTTTTATGACTTTGAAATCCGTGCTGATAAAAATTATGCTGGTTGTGGTTTTAAAACTGGGTTTCTAAGAACAAACTTGTCCAGCGATGGCTGCATTTTAGACAAAAACCGTTTAAACATTCATAAAGTTAAAGGTATGTAAGGATAACATAGTACATGTTAAGCTTTAGTTTGATAGTAACTGGTTATGAAGTTTATCTAGCACCATTTTGTCATAACATTGACAGTATACAAACTCTCAGAAAGATAGGTAATTGCAGTGATGAATTTTGAGAACCAATTATTTAGCACCGTATAAGGGATTACAAGGTGCTAGCAGCCACAGCCAGGAACACCGGGGCGAACCCCTTCTCTTTTCGAAAAGTGCACTGGGTTATTTTACATGCGTTACACAACACATGGTACCAACGGCTTTAAAAATCATGCCTAGATTTCTTACCTTAGAATTCTCTTGACGGACATTGGCTTGGCAGGGTTGTATGGAATGCATATTTTCTGTGTCCCCTATAAAGGCAAAACAAAAAAACGAGATCAAGGTTCATAATTAGAAACAAAACAATTTCATTAATATAAGTTTTTTTTTCTCTCTCTACAACTACTGAGTGACCATCATCAGAGCGTTCACAACGTTCAACGTTACAACCCCCACAAAAGGCGGGAAAAATTAGGTAAATACATTAATGGTTAAAAGTAGTCTCGAATTCCATTCCATTCATACCATTCATACACATTCAGATTCGTTCGCGGCTATAATAATGCAATGAGAAAACCCCAATTTAGAGATAAATTTGCAGAGCCGCATGAAAAACAGACCGCTGCCATGGCAACGTTATGACGTTTACAAGGCGGCACGCTGTTTTGGTTCGGCACACACAGTGTGGCAGCTAAACTCTCGGATAATTAATTTGGCAAAGAGGGATTTTTATAACTCCACGAGAGTGGAGGCTGGAAAGGTGAATAAAATTACGGGACGGAACGAAGTGTGATTTTTGTTTTCTCGTCTTCGGTCCGCCGAATTGACAAATATTTCAAATTCGAATAAATGGTGTTTTAGCTTGTTACACTATATAGCCACTGGCTTAAACATTTCCAGGTAGATAAATTTAGATACAAAGAAGAAAAATATATTAAAATACTAAGTCAGTGACCAAGATTTAAGACTAGGCTCAGCTCAAGTTAGGATGAGTTATTCGTCCTTACTTAGGACTAGCCTTCAGTTTGTAATAGTTGGAAGAGTTCGGAAAGAGTTCCGTGTGATAAAGGTTAGGTTTCACAACGAGTTTGGACTATAGTCTTATCTGGAGTGAGTATCTCCGAGGTCTAGCCCTAAGTTATGACTAATCCTAACTCTTTGTGAAATCGACCCCAGCAATCGACAAAGCCTTTTTTTACAAAGCATGTCCCATACACCCCTCAGTTTAAAGAAACACCTAGCACCCAGGTGTATTTCCCCACATGGCACAATCAATCTATAACTGAGCATTAGCAGCTGGAACACTTTGACAACTTTGTCCGGATACCAACCGGTTCTTGTTTATCGTTACTCAAAGACTTAATGGCAAATAACGATCGCAGTTTTGCTCCTAATGCACTTTTAGGAGCACCGCTACACACGTAACAATGCAATAGCAGCGACGGAATTTGTACTGCCGTTGAAAATTTGTTGACAAAGTCTGAATGTTTGACGGTCACTATATCGATTTGACATTGATTTTGACATTGGGTTTCTTAAAAAAGAATAATGTTTACACTATCTTTACTCAATATTAGCTCTGTTTGCAGATGTAAACATTATTGGCATTTCCAGATGAAACACATTGACTGTTGACGTCATGAATTAGATATGGTGCTATCTCGTTATAACGCACAGGAGCAAAACAACCTTGTAAAAATGAACGGGGTGGATACACACAGAGTTAGGACTTGTGGATTATCCCTAGGAGATATTAATAACTTAAAGATAGTGGACATTATTGGTAATTGTCAAAGACCAGTCTTCTCACTTGGTGCATCTCAACATATGCATAAAATAACAAACCTGTGAAAATTTGAGCTCAATTCGTCGTCGAAGTTGCGAGATAATAAAGAAAGAAAAAACACCCTTGTCTCACGAAGTTGTGTGCGTTTAGATGGTTGAATTCAAAACAAAAAAATTCGTTGAAAATTACTTTTTTTCCAGTGTATTTAACCCCGATGCAAATCAAACATTATTATACTTACCGTTGTTCTCCATAGGATGGATCGATACTGGGGGACATTGTGATTATTGGCATCAGTCAGAACAACAGAGAGGAAAACAATCCTCTTGTCCACGTCTAGACCTACGTAGTTCTGGTGGACTGGAAAGACAAACGGATTTAATCAGTAAAATATTGTATAATATGGAATCTGGCTTTGGAGGCATGCAAAACTAAACAGGCGTTGACTTGAGATTTAAAAACAAAAAAGTTCCCTGGGTTATGTAATAATAATAATAACAAATTCTTATATAGCGCATTTCACAATAACCGTATCAATGCGCTTTACATTAGTGCCCTGGTCATAGGGCCGGTAACATCCCCTGTAATGTTTCTCAGCTCCCTTTGGAGTACACAGCCCTGAGCTGCCTGTAAGGTGCTTGTGGCTTTTCATACACAATATCAACCTCTACCTTCGCAGGTAGCCTCGAGTAACCAATTGTTCTTCATTCCACATTAAAACACATGGTGTATTTTCCCCAGACTTAGTTTATCAGCATTTACGCAAGAACAAAAATGTTCGACAAAATATAAAACCACCAACTTCATTTTTGAGGTTTATAACTTTTATTTAAGATGGCCGCCGAACCACTTTAAATTGAAAAGGGCGACAGTTTTTGTTCAGCTAAAATGACTACAGTTTTTCTGAATTGGTACAGCAATTGCTTGGGCCACACTATCTCATTCTCAGCATCAGTTTGGCTCACATTCTATACCATGCCAAATATGAGCAGAGTGTATCAAATTTTCCAACATACTTCAACACACAAATTTTCTCTCGTACAAAAGTACCCTCCCTAAACACCTCTACAGATTTCCTTTGATTTTCAGCGCACAGTGAAGACCCAATTGGAAGGTGGGAGGAGAACCATGCCCCATATGGAAAACTAACACATTGACGTGAACTACAGAATCAAATAAACACAACATGGATGCATTATGTCCAAGGTCCATCCACGCGACCCGTAATACCCCCTTAGGATGCACCGTCAACAATATTAACTCACGAAACCTTGTGACAAAACATTCATCACTTCCAACCGAGCGCACCTGAAAAGCAAAAATATCCCCAATCCGCTAGTAATTTACCAATTCACATTTGGCTTTAATATGATGCACTCTGTATACAAAATGGACGTGGAACTGCGAATGGGTAATAGACCTTTATCATGGTGCGGCCATCTTAATATTCTCCCATTCAAATCAATGGGTGCGTTCGTTTAGCTTCCCTGGGTCGACCCCGGTGTGTGGCGTTTTTTTCCCCAGTATGAACGTGTGCAGATAATTACCCACGTTTGTCCTGGGAAAAAAAACCCGCCACACACCGGGGTCGACCCAGGGAAGCTAAATGAACGCACCCAATGCAACCAATCTGAGGCTAGAATGAGAAATAGTCTGGTTCCTTTTTGTACAATTGATGTCAGGTTATATTACCGTTATGGGATGCAGGGAACATGACTAAAATGATGGCAGCATGAATAAAGTCTATACGGACAATCGAAGCACCGGAGCGACGGCTAGGTAATAATACGTGCCGCGCATGTCCCTAACCCCACGGCATTACATAACCGCCCAATTACGGTATAGGATATTATTTTCCTCGAAAACAAGATTGAACAAAATACTAATTTCCGCTTGATCACCCAAGCATAAAATGCGATTGTGGATCATCACAAAAACTAATTACGAAATTTTCTAAGCGATTCAATAAGGGTTCTTCTGGGTTCATCATAAAAAAAAAAAAAAAAAAAAAAAAAAAAAAACGAAACAAGAAGAATAGCTCCCTGTCAGTAGCGTTGGCTGATTACACTTCCATGTAATAGGTTATTAGTGACGTTACTTTCATCCGAATACTTTTTGACTAAGTATCAAGGACTTCAGATGACGAGACCTTTTTATAAAACAGGTTATTAAAAAAGGTGGACACTATTTGTAATTGTCAAAGACCACCCTTCACAGTTGGTGTATCTCAACGTATGCCAAAAATAACAAACCTGTGAAAATTTGAGCTCAATCGGTCGTCGAAGTTGCGAGATAATAATGAAAGAAAAAAAAACACCCTTGTCACACGAAGTTGTGTACTTTCTGATGCTTGATTTCGAGACCTCAAATTCTAAACTTGAGGTCTCGAAATCAAATACGTGGAAAATTACCTCTTTCTCGAAAACTACGTCACTTCAGAGGGAGCTATTTCTCACAATGTTTTATACTATCAACCTCTCCCCCATTACTCGTATTATATCAAGAAAGGTTTTATGCTAATAATTATTTTGAGTAATTACCAATAGTGTCCACTGCCTTTAAATCTTGTCTCTACAAAGTCCATTATCCTACAGCCTCCACACCTTCTTCATATAGGCACTGGATACTATTGGGATTGGTCAAAATAGTTGTAAGCGATCAATGGAGAGATGTTGATAGTAGACAACATTGTGAGAAACGGCTCCCTCTGAAGTTTTGCCGTTTTGGAGAAAGAATTTACTTCTCGCTCAAATATTTAAATTTGATTTCGAGACCTCGGAATTTAATTATGAGGTCTCGAACTCAAGCATCTGAAAGCACGCAACTTCGTGTGACAAGGGTGTTTTTTCTTCCATTAGTATCTCGCAACTTTACTTTGAGAATAGTTCAAATTAATTTCGGGTTGTAATACTATTGTTGTTGTCATTTCACGCTCCCTTGCCCAATGATAACATCACAACCTCGCTCCCTTACAGTTTCGCCGAGGTGCCAACCCGTTACGCTGCACGAATGTTGCGCACACAAATTATCACTGATAAGGCATGCAATTTGATGGCTACTTATTATGAAGACGTTGGCTAATCTGTGCAGTGTAGCGCGAACTGACACACGAGGACACGTACCCCGTTATCCACTCTTCACTGCACAGACGCTGCCTGGGGTCGATTTGCTTTGGATAGGCTAGAATCGTGCGCGGTTTAAAAACAATATCAACATCAAGACACACACATTCATTAACCAGTAACACAAAGTCTACTCAGTAAAAACTTCTACTCAGTAAAAGCTATGCCTCGGGTTAGGGTGCTTGCTTACGGAGGTATGCAATTTATTTTAAAGATATTCGTGACCAAGGTAGGCTGGACTGGCCTTTGAATAATGGTAAAAATAATAATAGAGGAGACACATGAAATGATTCTAAGAAAGAGTATTTTGATATCTAAATTATAGACATATTTTGTAGTTTAAGAAATAACAATAAACAAAGCACCTGGTTAAAGGCACTGGACTCTATTGGTAATTATTCAAAATAATTTTTAGCATACAAAAGCTACCAGTCCAGCAATGGAGAGCTGTTGGTAGTATAAAACGATGTGAGAAACGGCTCCCTATGAAGTAAATAGTTTTTTTTGCATTGATTTCGAGACCTCAGAAAACGCACCCATGCCTGACTACGCCGAGTTGAAACAACCCATGACATAAGAGCATTATCAAATAAAATGGGAATCTATAGCCTCGAAACTTCACTGATTGTGCCTTTAAAAGATCGCCCTGTCAGTAATTTGTTTGTGGTTAAAATGTTAAGGTTGTTCATCGCAACCCTCCTCACCCGCCCACTCCATCTCAATGTTGGCTCCACTGTCGTGACTTGTTTAAGTCTGGATTACTTTGTTTTTTTACTGGGTTTAGTTTATGTTCTTTATCTTGCAGGGAGGCTCTCTTCAAGCGTGTTGAACCGTCTTCTCCAGACTAGTCGAGTATGACGTAGGGGAAGGGGGGACAGAGAGAATGCGTGTGTATTTTAAACCTAAACGAACTCTGTGTCAGGCAATATTTTGTTCAAAGTTTCAACAGGTTTGGGGAAAAGCAATGTTAATACGGCCTGTTACGCTAATGTGACTTTAGATAATATGCGATGGTGTGAATAGTAGTGACGTTGTGATATGGATGAGATGACCCAATATACCATGCTGCCTCCATCTTGGTCATGTTCCCCGTATCGAATAACAATAATGAATGCTATGAATCATTTTGCAAATAGGCACCAGACTAATTGTTGTTCTTCCAGCCTCGGTTTGCTACCATTGATATCAATGAGATAAATTCAAAATGGCTGCACCATGATAAAGGTCGATTGCTTTCTCAACCAATACAACGGGTAAAAATAACGCCTGTATCAAAAATGCTGCATGATTCGAGCTCCTGTGACAACAAGATACAACGTGGGAAGTGGCAGGAGTGGGATCACCTCCAAGGGGATGCATTTGTTTGAATGTGGATATTTCCCTATACGGAAGAGTCACATTAAGAACACGCTGTTACACTTTTACGTCACACGGTGTGTTCGGAGTAGAACACAGTCACACACAACCGATAATGCATTGGGAAATGTTCTCTACACTACTGGCAGTTAGGATTGAGTAGAGGGTTTAACATCAATTGCATCCTGGACATTAAGAACAATGGTTAAATCTTCATTAGACTCGTTAAAGTCCCTCTCCATCAAGAAGAGGGAAATAGTCGGGGACAACTAGGTTAAACCTGCTTTCAGAGCTAGGCCAACTTCATGGTGATGCCTAGCTCATCGGGACTAACGGGGCTGGCTGGCATGATCAATTCGGTTATCCAGTATTTAATGGGTTTATGGAGTAGATTTTAGGGAGCGATATAAGACTAAAAACACCCGACAGATTGCAGCGGTAATTTAACGAACTATGACTTTTTAGATAAGACTACTGTACAAGGAAAAAAAGAGCAACAAGTTTCCAATCCTAAATTGAATTTAAAAGTCTGGATTGCCATATATTAGATCAAGTTATTTGGAATTGATCGACCGATAGGTCACTTCTGGATGTAAGTCCGCAGCAGACACACTCGGTAAATTTCAATTAGCCTAAGGCTGATGTCTAAATTGGCGGCACACGCTATGGGTGTTGCTGTGATGCTAAAGATATTTCTCAATACCCCTGGAATCTGTTTCAGAATGAGCCAGAAATCGATCAAACTGACGCAAGATAGAAGTCAACATACCAGTCACAGTTTTGGGGAGTGGCTAAGATGGGTCATACCCCCTGATTCACGTCAAGAGACTTTTATCACGGTGTGGCCATCTTGATTTTACTCAGTCCAAACTCATTGTAACCAAACTGAGGCTAGACGAAACAATAGTCTGGTGCCAGGTTTGCGCAATGTATGTTAGCATTCATTACTGTTATTGGAAACAGGGAGCACGACCAAGATGGTGACAGCGTGATAAAGGTCTATTCAAATGTAGTTGAACAAAATTGGATTTGCAGAGGCAAATAAAGAAAACAAATGTGAAACTAATGTTATAAAAGGGTCTTGATTTTAAAAGACCAGTCTTCTCACTTGGTATATCTCAACATATGCGTAAAATAAAAAACCTGTGAAAATTTGAGCTCAATTGGTCGCCGAACTTGCGAGATAATAATGAAAGGAAAAACACCCTCTTGTCACACGAAGTTGTGTGCTTTCAGATGCTTGATTTCGAGACCTCAAATTCTAAAACTGACGTCTCGAAATCAAATTCGTGGAAAATTACTTCTTTCTCGAAAACTACGTTACTTCAGATGGAGCCGTTTCTCACAATGTTTTATACTATCAACAGCTACCCATTACTCGTCACCAAGTAAGGTTTTGTGATAACAATTATTTTGAGTAATTACCAATAGTATCCACTGCTGTTAATACATTTGCGTATTGATCCCGCAGGAAACTAAACCACCACTTACTTTTTCCAAGGAAATATTTGAAGTACCATCTCGTTTGATATTCGGGATTCTCAAGGTGAATGTCGCTGCCAGTGGACAGGTTAGACATCTGAAAATAGATACAGAGAGAGATGGAGAGTAAATTGAATTGCAATTCAATCAATACTTCTGCGAAAACAAATCATGTTCAAGTCTTAAAAGCCGAGCACTGGGGCGAGCACTGCGTTTACACGGTGGGGAGGAAATGTAATATCCGAAAGTGACAACTGTATTAAACGGAGTGAGGTTTTTTGAAATTGTTTTCTCGGTTCTTATCTGTGATTTTGAAGTCGGGGTTTGTTTACACGCTGCGACTAGAAGTCGAACTCGAAAAAGGGAAATGCTTGTTTTATGAAATTGGAGTGCGTCTCGAATCGAACATCCCAGGTCCATCTACTGAGAAGAAAAACAAACAAGCAAGAACAAAAATTTAAAACACAAAAAGGGCTAAACAATTAATTGAAAGTGTTTTTCAAACAATGTTTTTTTCAATGAAGTCAACTGTGATCTAAATACACGGCACGGAGCAACATTCGCAGAAAGTAACTTGAACCACAACCATATCAGGAGACCGGCATCCAAAACCGGCGTGTAGTTTAAACTTTGACCTCAGTCATTTGATTTCACATAGAGATACGCAGTCAAATTCTATTGCGGACGTGACAGCAGTGACTGCACTATCCAATGGAATCACTGGATCTAGCGGCAGGGACCTGTCTTTATCCTTGCGGATAAAGACAGGTCATGTAGGCCTATATACATAATCAAATTGAACACTTTTGGTTTCAGCATGGACTAGATGTGCCAGGTCAACATTTGAGAAACTCAGGTGTGCTCCTCGCTTAAATAATTTCTGTATCTACACCTGGTGGGGAAAGGTATTAGACTGACCGGTCAGTCACAGTGAATTTCATATTGGTTTCGCCCTCCTGCACCGATGAGTGATCAGCGCTCCCCTACTCCAAGGTAAAAACAAGCCCTGGGGTATTCGTTAGTCGGCACAATATTGACCACTCTAAATAAATAATTGCTAGATCTATAACGGACTGCAATGCATTATGTACAGTTTGACATCCTTCACCAGACCTGGCCTCCAAAACGCGGAACCAATGTTAAAGGATGCCATTTAGGTTTCCTTCCTATTAAAGTCGACGCACATGGTACATATTCAAAGACTTTGGCGCCTTTTCGAAACCAGGCACTGGCCTCAGTTTCGAGCTCTGACATTAAAACTTCGGAGCAGTGAGCTTGCATTGTGTTTACAGCATCAAACGAAGCCCGGAGCCGACGTTTGGCCAATACCCTTGCACGGCTGACTGCAAATATTAGCACAGTGCATGCAGTGTAATGTCAGAAATGGCTGGATTACAGAAATAAACCATGGATTACCCGTTGTTTCTAATAAGACACACATTCTCCGGTACATCAAAATGACGGCGCAAAGCCGTCCTTAACTAACTCTTGCAAATTACCGCGATGCCCTATCTCGGGCTCCTCCCCCGATATGACCGAAGAACAAAACCCCACCTCGCAAAATTGCAAATAAGAGGGAAACAAATATCTGCGTTGGCTGAGGAGACTTAATAACCCACGAGGATATCCTCCGGGACTCATCTTTAGATGTCTTGAGATTTAAGGAGCGGTAACTTCAAAGAGAAAGCTTACACTTCGTCTTGAGATGGAATAAAGATGGCATAAAGACGCTGGACCGTCAATAATCTGACTAGACTTTCAAAGATTTGCACAAACGAAAACGAATCCCCACAGCTATTCGACTGAAGAAGTCCAAAGAGACCTCTTCAGTTGAAGTGGTTTGCATCTTAGAAGTCTTGCATTTCAGTGAATTTATTACTCACGTAATCTAAGCAACCGGCCAATATGTCCCAAGGAACCGTCAATAATCAAAACCTCATTATTTCCTGATTCATATTTCATTACATGAAATCATTTCTTTGGCCTTACAAAGCAAACAACTCCGCGAAATCCAAAAACAGGAGACCTTTTCCATTTGTTTTGCATTTACTCTCAGGTCCCATTTACATTACACAAGCAGTTCGCAATATCCAGCAAGGGTTGCCAATGAATGATCTCATTATTAAACAAATCATTACTTGTTTTCTTTCGGGAAGAAAATCCTACCACTTCTATCCAAAAAAACAGTTTTCGGGATCAGAGGTTTTTGGACGGTGAGTACTGTTTGTAAATGACCAAACCCATTCTGTCCCCATTAGTAAAGAATACTAATTTAGTGGAACGACTCTTAGAACTCCCTGGTCATAATTAACCCGGGTTCCAGCTTCAATTAGGGGCCTGCCCCCTTTTTAAATTCAGGCTGACCCGATAATTGGTTTTACAATGTGAGTTGATCTCGGACTCATATCTGGATAACTGTGACATTAAAGAAGCCCTACATTAAGTACTCTACGAATCACAGTTTATTTTACATTCAAGTTTGAGTTGAGCGTTTAAAAAGGGTTATTTAACAGTGTTCCTTATCTTTCCGTATGTATATTACAGTTATAAAATAGCTAAGTTTATTAACCATCAAAAGGTTCTTTAAATGTTTACCTCAATTCAAGGGAGAATTGTCCCTAATTTGTGAGAGCTCAACATGCCGAACTGACAATTGGGTCAACTGTTGATGGCGAGCGCCCTTTTGCTCTAAACTACACGGTAATGTCCATTGCCCTTTTGTCATTATCCTATATTTTACTATCTGGGCTGTGGAATTCTTTCCATTGCACTTCCTCATGACATTAATCTCCGGATTCTCGGAAAGCGTAATTCGGCTAAAAATCAATTCAAAATTCATTATCAAACGAAAATCAACGATAGCCGAAGGAAAAACTGTTCAAGGGAACAGGATGTAAGGAAGTACTGCTCAATGCCGAAACAATTCGTTATCAGCATCTTAAAAGAACACGTTGCCTTGGATCGGACGAGTTGGTCTTTGAAAAGCGTTTGTAACCGTTAATTATAAAATGCATATGGGTAGAAAGATGTTGTAAAAGTATAGTACAATGATCCACACAAACATGCGTCGGAACTGCACGGTTTTCCTTTTACCTCGTCGACTAAAACGGTCGGCCATTTTTGACTCCCATAAATGGCCGACCGTATTAGTTCGCAAAGTAAAAGGAAAACCTCGCAATTTCGAGACAAAGTTGTGTGGATCGTTGTATTCTACTTTTGAAACATCTTTCCAACCATTTGTATTTTATAACAAACGGTTACAAACGTTTGTTATAGACCAACTCGTCCGATCTAGCAAGGTCTGTTTACTGGTGAAGTGGGCGTTATCGACCAAGTCTTATTCTCTCCTACTACAAGCACGATTTGCCTACGAGGGTAGGGTGTAATTGGCAATCGTGGTTGGTGTCTTAGCATCAAGGAAGAAAGCACACCGCCTCTTGTGGGCCGTGATACGTTGGCTACAGAGGGTATAGCACTTTTAACCCCCATCATCTCCGATCGTTTCCAGGGGCGCACTGCCTCCTCCTTCCCAATGGAGATACGAAAGCAATCTAATTTATTGCCGATTTGGTTCACCCCCGCCCCTCTGTAAAAGTGCATCGGCGCAATTACGAAAAAGTCGTACGGTGATAATATGAAGTCCGAGTTATTAGACGACGTTTTCCCATTGGGGATACCCCCATCGATGCCGCGCAGAGTGCCGCTCGGGTCACTCACGGAAAAAGGGAAAATGAATTAATGACCTAATAATGGTGTGCCTGCGCTCAGGATCTATATATGTTTTAGAATGGGACCTGATTAATGTGAGACGAGGCAATTCACCCAAATACATTACTAGATTATTATATTAAAAACGTGCACCTTTGATACACCAATTGGGGCAAACACTATTTCATCCAAATAATCCAGAACATGTTTGCGGAAACCATGGGTTTGTTCACATAAAATCAAGTGTAAACGTTTGCTTTGTGGTGTGCCTTTTTGGATGCTACCACAACAAGTCGATACAGAAAATCGGACACTGTGTTTACTGCACAAAAAAAAAACACTGGGGTGATGAAATTTTAAACCGTGAGTGTTGTCTCACTAGGCTACCCAATGAAGATGGCGCAGGTATGACGGGCACTTAAAACAAGTTTGTTTATTTATTTGTTTTTAATGCAAGTTCGCCGCAAATAAGGTTAAAATCACTCCTATAGGAAAAGGTCACATGAAGATAAGATGTGAACATAACTCAGTGAAGATGAACTTGGTAGAAAAAGGCATTACTCTTGAAACAGTCTAGATTTTAGGATGGAGGGCAACATTGAACCAGGAACGAGTTCTAAAGAAGTGTTATAAAGCTGTTGGAATGGCTTTTTAATTATCATCTCAGAATAGCGAACTAGTATTGTGTGAGAAGAAGCAGAAAGCCTGGTTTCACGCTCAAACACCCCTGTAGGAGGAACCAGGTCAGACACACTAATGGCACATTTCACATTCATGAGCACGATCACAAAAATGCAGTTCTTGGTTGGTCCATAGAATAAGAGCAAACTGTCTGGAGAATTTAGCAGGAACAGCGCACATGGCTAGACTGTGTTGGAAAAAAATGAATGTTTCTTCTAAAAAAGCACGGTACACGATGATGATGACCATATTGCGACATATTGTGTTATGATTATGTTGTGTATTTATAGATTTCACTTTGACAACTCTAGAGGGCGCTCTATATTCTATTCTTACCTCGTCCCTTTCTCCATCTTCGACACGGAATCTTCCTGATGTGCACCCATCTCGGTCACAAGTCGTTAGCTGCGGAAAAAAACCACAAAGATCATAGTTTAGAAGAAAAGAAAAAAAACACGAACAAACAGCTATATTTCATGAGAAGCTCCTTCTATGACGTCACGAATACGCAAATGTCATAGGTGTCAACGTCAGAAAGAAGTGAACTTTCGTGGGTATTTGGAATAGAATAACAATAATCACACAATTCCCGGTAAAGCTTGATGGAACGTTGGAACCAATTATGAAGTACTGGTTAAACAATTAGTTCACATCCCATTTCTGTAAAAAAAATTGTTTTAAAGTGAACAACTTCAAGGAACCAATACTGAGGGACGTGTAAAATGCAAACATCCAAAGGTCCGTAAAATAGGGATACGAAAAGATACTATAGGAGAAGAGGGTAAAATGATGGACACTTCATCCCAAACGGTTGTTTCTGGAACTACTTGCAGCTGCTTTGTCTGTTAAGCTTTGGTCAGTGTGACATGCATTGATATAAAGGGGTGTTGTTTTCTAAAACATCTTAGTTTGGAATCTTGACTAGAATCATTTTCGTCGGCATAACATGGTTTAGTTCCAATGAATAAAATGTCTTCTCTGAAAAAAAGAAGGAGAGAAAACAAGATATTTGTTGTTGGGGTATAATTTGTTCTCTGTCAATCTCAACGAACCTTCCACACACAAAATGAATGCTGAAAAATTGAGCAGTCAATCTATAGACAACGGATGTCCATTTACTCAGCAAAAAAACACATTTTAAGAAAATAGAAAAACAAAAACCGCTGACCATGCACGCAATAAACACCGAAGGTCGCCTTCATTTCCTCCGAGTACGTGCCCACTTTCAAGCATTTCCAAACCACCGTCGTTCGAATCGATCGCCTCGCTTATCAAATTTGACACCATGGTGGCGAGCACGGTGTACACGCCGTATAATAGGATGCACGATTTAAGGACATTTCAGAATCTTAACATTACACCTTTGCGTTTTAAACTGTTCAAACTAAAAATATTTCATTTTATATCAAATCTTACCAAAGACCTTCACTGTGTCATCCTCTTCATATTTCTTTCTCAATGATATTACAAACTAAATTGAATTTCTCAATCGATTTGAGATGTTACTTAGTGCACCCAACTCAGTTCACACAGGTGGATATTACGGAGTTATACTCAAGAAGATGCTAATTTTGCACTCGCTCGCGGGTAAAAAGGGAAAGTGGTTACTTATATTATTATACGCTTGAACTACATCGGCAATAATACTACGGGACTAATGGTGAGCGAGTCGCTGCACAATACAAATTACCTCAAAGTCGTTGAAAGGGAATGGCAAGCAATCATCATGGTTGGTACCCTGACTTCTGTTAATGTTCCTACACGGTTATCACTATTTTCTCCCGACGCTTTATGTTCTAATTAATCTCATTATTACAACGTGTACACAACTCATACTCCTGCTTTGAGATTGCTTTGGGCTCTTACTTCTTTGTAATACATTGAATGTAAAAGTTACATTTTGTCCATTTGTAAAATTGTCATTATAGTTTGGATGTACCGTGTTTTATCAATAATCGTTTCCCACGAAGACTTTTCGTTTCGTTCATTCGTAAAATGAAGTGAAATTGAATTTCTCCCTATTTCAAACTGCACGAGCACAACCCTTTACAAATTCTCTCTACTGCGCCCGATTATAATATTATTTCATAACAGTTTGACAAAATTAATGAATGACGTGTGCAGATGGGCTCAAATATGGCATGCAAGGCACGCCACGGTAATAGTATATAATTAAAACCATCTGTTATAACATCATAAGAAATAAAATGTACTATTGCCTAGGAAACCGTTATCAGTAATTCCCAATGGTGAATGAGTAACCCAAAGCAGAGGTACTGCAAACACTAGGTAAGTGTTGATCAACTTAATTGGAGGTGACATGTGACGCACAAACAAGTCAAGTGGGCTCTCTGCTCAAATTAACTTGGTATAAATATTACGGTTGCATCCGTCCAGCGCACACAACTGTTTCACTGGCTAAGCTTAGCCCGACATTAGTGAGGAAATTAGTATGATCATGTAGAATAAAATATGCGGGCTCTTTCGTTTTGATTTAGGATATGCAGCGATCCAAGGGTATAACATATTAATTTATTCGGATTCAATATAAGACGTGTTATGTTTCAAAGAAATGGATTAGAACAATATCAGTGAGAAATTGTTATGATCATGTGAAATAATATGCGCGCTCTATTTCGTTTGGATTTCGCCAAAAGTATAATCTAAGCAAGACAGTTCTCTAAGAACAAACTCTATATCCCTGGCAAGTAGATGCACATGATGTTACCGCAAACCAAGTATACATTGATACCTCACCATGCAATGCCTCAAATCCTATATAATCTACTAATCTATTCGGATTCAATATGAGCAGTCTTCTGTTTTTGAAGTATTGCTGGAGGTAGATCGACAGGGAGATGAAACGAGATAGTTCGGGACAAGACAAGGAAAGGACAAATTATGCAAACGGGTTGTCCATTAAAAGCACGCCCATTAAGGTAACATTCACACCAGCCTATGAAAATGATATAACTTCAAGACGCTATTGGACACTTTCGGTAAAAAGTATTATCCAAGGCCCACACTTCGAGTATCACAACTTATATATAAAATAACAAACCTGTGAAAATTTAGGCTCAATCGGTCATCGGAGTCGGGAGAAAATAACGGGAAAACCCACTTGTTTCCGCACGTTTCGCCCTGTCATGACGTGTGTTTAAAATATATCCGTAATTCTCGATATCTAGAATTGATACTGTTTTAATGTTTTCTCAAAAAGTAGAGCATTTCATGTAATACAATTTCTAGAAAAGTCTTTCATCATTACCTTCTGTAAACCCTGTAAGTTATTTGTAAATCTGTGAACTTTCTTTTTTCTGTTCCGAAAGTGTCCAATGGCTTTAAGGCTTCAAAGAAAAGACAGGTTATATTCAATTTGATCCGTTTTAGCTACAAGTTTTGACTGTCATCAAAACTGATTTGCCATCCCATGCTTCGCTCACAGAATTGACAAAATGAATCACACAGAAAGTTAAAGAATTACAAGGCTATAATAATAGTAATTCTGCATTTCTATAGCACTCTTACAACAGCTTGGAGCGCTTTACAGATACATAGATCAGTCATGCAAGTGAAAGCAGAAATATAACAGGTTCTGTTGAGGGTGTGATGAAGATATTCCTCGCAAGTTACTGTCAGTTATTTTAATAAACAATTATTAAGATATAGAATTTAAGGCATTGCATGGTGATGTATCAATTTATGTTTGGTGTATCTACTTGACATTGTTAATACGAACATTTAGGCGCATATTGTATCGATTGCATAACACAGTGCTATAGTACTCTTCGCATGCATGTTGAATAATATGCACACCAGCAATCACTCTCGTGTTCCATTCTTCCACCGTTATACAATCCTGGGTGCCAGACTAATGTCCCCCTCCTACCTCGATTTAGGAACAATGGTTAGAAATGTGAAAACAAGAACAATACACCGGTATGCAGCATATGGCCTAAAAAGTGGGCAACAGAATATACATACATCGCATCACAAATTTCCAATTTTCATCGGTTTACAGTGCTTTCAAAGCTCAGATTTCAAAGGCAGACAGAGGGTGAGAGGCTACCCCCCTACCACCCCCCCCCCCCCCCAATGATGCGCACCACTCTTCACATAATGGAGCTAAGTAGGCCAAGTGTACAAATAATCGATGCGGTATGCACATCACTATACCCCCGGGATTCACCCAGGGGAAACATTGATACTTCTGAAGCAGTCAATGATGATTTGATGCCCAAGTTAACAAAGACATATCCAGGACAGCCCTTGGCCAACCGAACAAAATGAACTGTGCTCTCTGTGGCAACCTTATTATACACATACAAAATATTATTAATGTAATTTTAAACGCACGATTGAAAGGCTAGCAGTGCCGATGCCGACCTGATTCTTTAAACGCTTCCATCCTTAAGGATTTAATTTGATCTTGAGAGCTTGTACTTTGAATAAAAAACCGTCACCTTTTATTGGGTTTTTGATGATGCACAACAGAATGCACCTCGCATTGACGCACTTTGAATTCCGCTGGTTGTAGTTTTTATTGGTTTATTGTTTTATTGGTCTCCACTCAAAGTTGTCTCGGCATCTTCAAAAATGAACGTATACCTTCGAGTTCTTTTAACCGTTTGATTGTTTGAATCCTATTATAAATGCTATCAAAGTATAGCCAGTGAAAAGTTCAATTCAAAATGTGGAAGCGTTTTTGAAATATCGCCAACAAATCTGGAGTGGTTATATATCCACGCATAATACCACCATTTGCAATATAAGAAGCGTATCTGAGAGAAACGTTTTTCAGGTAAAATATTTGGGGGATACAAAGTGAAGTATTTCTACATAACCACATTACCTCGAAGTGAAACGAATTTCAGAATGCTTTAAACTATCAAAAGCTGTTGTACCTCTTTGTAAATTAGTATTGCCATAAGTTTAAAAAGTAATAAACAAACGACCCCTTTACGTGCCTCGCTTAAGGATGGAAGTGTCAATGGCGGGACTCGAACCCACACTCCGTTCATGATCAGAAAAACACACAGCTGTACACTATCGAATGAAGCTAAACTTGTTTGTATTGTCATTAATTTTAAGAGTGACTACCATCCCTTGAAAAAGCCACTCCATCTAATTGTTTTAAACCCAATTTCCCCTCTTGTTTAATTCTAACAACAGCGCCATCCCATGAGACTACACTGCGAGTGATGAATGTCCCTATCTATTATTTCTACACCCATTCACCACGGAAGCCTCGGCTGCGATTTGGTGATTGTTTGTTTAGTTGGTAGGGAGACAAACTTGACACGTCACCTGGGCCCCCAGAGCCACACTAGACAGCGATCGATCAGGTTCATTTCGAACGCATACCACGTGGCATCCATTAAAGTCGGGTTCCCAAAGTCGCGATAGAATAAAGACATTATTAATATCAAGAGGAACCAGCTTCATCGGTATAGCCTTTTCAAAATCATTTTCACCATTACAAACTGATTGAGCAAAGATGATGCCTAATAATCAGTGTTTCGAAAAGGCCCTTTGTAGCTTCTGAACTTGACTGGGATAGTCAGGGTTCACATCAAAGTGTTGGTTGGCAAACCCCTCATATTCGTGCACTGGGCAGACGCACAAACGCGTATGCGACAGGCAAACATCAGACGCATACATAAACGCGCAACACTGAAGTGCTAATGCACACGTGGTATGCAATTTAAATATTTAATGGAAAGTGTCTATCGTGCCATTACTCGTTCAACATTCGGGTTTATAGTATCTCTAAAATTGCAATTACATTTTGCCCTTGTGCATCCCCCATTTTCATTAGAAAGCTAAGGTTTACGTTGACTTTGAACTGGCTATGTTCATGTACATACCTTGATGTTAATGCGTAGGAGTGACTGATTGGGGTTGTCATCACTGCTGTCTATTATGGGATACAAGATCATGGTTCACTTTACTCTGGCTACTCAAGTACCAACCATTCATCACGTTGAGTAAGAATCCGAAACGTCAACGACTATGAGGGTTTTCGAAACAACGATTTTCTAGGTTTGGGCACCGGATTGGGGCTGTTTGAAACCCCATAAGGATAGAATAAATGACGAAACCCAAGGCAAAGCCTATACGAAAGGGTTTCTGCAAGGTATATGTTTACCAACAATAAATTGCAGATGTTTGCACAGTGACGTGTGTGTGTTGTGATTTTTGAATTAAAAACTGCCTACCGCAATTCACACTTCACACAACATCATCATCAATGTGTCCTCTACACAGTATAGATTGATATGCAAATTGGATTCGGATGACATCATTACGTTCATTAAGGCAAAGTCACAAGGTGAACAATGCAGTTATCAACACTGTATCGTCGACAACCTTTTTAAAACTTTTTTTGTTAAACTATTTATTAATGCATTCAAATTGAAATTTGGTAACGTGTTTTTCGGACTGGATGTGTGGTGGCCGAGCGCTTAAGAGCACCGCCACCGAGCTAAAGCTCTGACCTGTTTAACTGAGTGTGGGTTTGGGAGTCGTGACACTTTTGTCCTTTAAAGCAAGACACTTTACCATAGCTTCGTCCATCGGATGGGACCTAAAGCTGTAGGTCCCGTGTGTTTTTAGAACAACTATCACCGCACGTGAAAGACCCCATGTAGGCCTACACACTTATCGCCCCGGTGTGTCTGGCAGTGCGTTTATCTTCAATTATGAAGGCTCATAGGAGGAAAAAGACGAACAAGACTGATGGGAAGTACCGCTACTTGATCTGGGCACAAATTCTTTAATATGCGTCGCGGGTGGACTTGTATTTACAGAAGTACCTGGGCCCAGTTTCATATAGCTTCTTGAGCAGAACAAAAGATCGCCGAGCCATTTTCTGCTTAGCAGAAACGAGCAGGATACCTGTCACATTGTTTACACATTACATGGTAATTTGATCGGTTACATTACTCTGGTAAGCATAGTTTTGTTGTGTTTAGCTACGTGTTGTGCTTAAGCAGCGATATGAAATTTGGCCTTTGAGGTTGAGCTGTAAGTGCTATCCCCAGGGAGTTGAGGATCGATATGTTTGATATGTATTTAACTTCATAGATGTCTGCTTTACAGAAAAGGAGTTGGAAATATTCGTTTGCCAATTTAAAATTAGAAAAATAGAAGTCGCGAAGAGCATTCAAAGCATTTTGACCCATAATCTGAACCTGCTTAATGGTGCTAAGCAGGTTTTTTCCCCAAGATTTGTGTAAAATATGAACAATCTTACAAGAAAGTTGATAAATCAAACAACGGAGGAAATGTGCCATCATAGCCACTTCCACATTGATTTGATAACAAGTCATGCAAAATGGCAAATCTTGCCTGACAATTATTTTCATCAGAAAGACAACTGAGATTGAGGTTGAGATACATTCAAGCCCAGGGCAACTCTAACGAAAACGAGCACACCAACTCGATCCCAATTCAAAATTCATCCACCCGGAGGTAAAATAATAAAAAACAACATTAAAACAAAAACTTTCATTAAAAATGACAACTTGAGACAGGGCAAACCTGACGCCTGTGGTGTCAATGTGCTCGACATGTTTCGTTGGAAATTGCAGGGGAATTCCTATATGCATGCAGTACATGGTGAACGAGCGTCTCACGAGGCCACTGGGGGCATTGCGAGATATGAAGGCGTCAACCTATATAAAACAAACGCGACGTTGTCTTCAGTTTACCGTGTCATCCTTCTAATGTCATACAGTTTGATGCTGACCTAATTTGACGCCCTTTCGCGTCTGTCTTTCTGTGTTAACAAATAATATGGTGAACATCCAACCCCTTCGTTTGATTGCAACGCGACAGTATTACACAACTTCATGTAACACAACCACTGTACATAAAATGATGGATGGATGAACTTTCAGTTCTTGACTTATAACTGTAACTCTCTCATCCGTCTCGTGACGGTGTGTCGCCTCTTGACACTCGTTGACCTGTTTTGACGTTAATTTTACGTTAGGACACTCTCCATCGGCTTATGGCTTTGTTTTCAACACTAGTCATTGCTCTATGGCCCTTTTCGAAACCACGGCTTCGGCTCCGGATTCAGCTCAGGCTTCAGAAGAGAGAACGGAGCCTGAAGCCTATTCAAGTACACGTCAATGTTGCTTACCCAACGTTTGACCTTGTGTGTATGTCAGAGCCACCGTCTATAACAAGTTGTGGCCGTCACCAATTCATCAATTACATCTAAACTATGACAGCAAAATGACAAGCAAGAGGTACGCTCGTAGATAATCGAAATATTCCCCTCCCTGACATCTTTAATGTTATTCTTCATCCACAGTCACGCAACATTAGTTCCTCGGAAACGTTATCCCCATCGATTTCATTTCAGTATGTTTTTGTGTGTACAGAGCACTCACGGAAGCGCTTGTCATTAAAACGAGCCAGAAGAAAAACTCTATATTTCCTACTTAGTTCCCTTCGGGTGATCGCAACTGTTTGCTGTTGGTTTATTCATGCTGTTTTCTTTAGTATAAGCCCACTTCACCATGAAATTATCATAACCCATCAAGTGTTATTTTGTTTTCAATGCATTTTATTGAATACCGATAGTGGAATTGTTTGCATACAAGTTTGTAGAGTAGCATCTATGCGGGAACATTTGCATTTTGTGACGTAGGCAACTTGATGGTTTCATCACACGGAGTAATTCAATTTCAACAGTTTAGTATCCACTATTCAAATAAGATCATTCAAGTTCACTAGGTCGCAAAGATCATTCGGTTTGACGAAAGCCAGGAGAGAGAGAGAGAGAGAGAGAGAGAGAGAGAGAGAGAGAGAGAGAGAGAGAGGTTGGTCAACCCCTTCAACTCCATCAGTGCCGTTGTAAAACAGGTAGTAGAAAATTCAACAGAAGAATGGTGGAAGTCCTGCCGTCGATTTCACAAAGAGTTAGGCCTTGTCTTATCTCGAGTTAGGACGAGCAACTCATCCTAACTTAGGATTAATCTTAAGGTCTGCATGCTACAGTGCAGGGTTGGGACTCGTCCTAAGTCATAAGATTAGTCTTAAGTTAGGAAGAGTTTTGTAAAATCGACGGCTGAACGTCTAGAAATGAAATAAAATGTCTGAAACTAAACCCGAATGAGAAGGTTCGTCATGTGTGCACGAAGCGAAATCGATAGAAACACTAACAACAACGAACCCTTATTTAAATGATTTAGGGATTTAAAAATAAAATGATTTTGATGATGCGCATGGTGAATAAAGATTTGAATTGAATTGTCAACTTGACCAACAACAACCCTACTTCGAATGATTGAGCGACACATGCGTCACTTTGAACGCGTATTAATTAAACTGAATTTATGTTTGCTTCACTTTGCCCGGGAAAAAAACTAATAATAAAGTTCTAGACAATAAACCATGCATGTATTAATCCAGCCTCTATGAAGAAACGAATTGCTCATAATGCCCTCATGAACTAACTCCCATCTGTATTTTATCTAGATAGCTGTATACACGTGAATTTAGTTCATAGTCAACCAGGTGTGCCCGCATTATCGACGTGTACGCTAACTGCTCGACGTTGCGCGAATTGTAAAAACAAACGCAAGATACTTGAGCTTCAGGCGTTTTGCAATAACATGCCTCGAACGTTTAATAACAAAAGGCCAGCTGCCTGTCATTTTCTGGTTTTATTTTCTGAACGTGAACGTGAACGTGTGCGAAACGGGGACACCGAATATGGCTAGATATTAATACCTTGGACGTACCATTTAGGCCTAGTAATATATGTTCAAGTGATATCAAAAACACGCAACACTCATCCCAATTGGACCTGCCTACTTTGGACGTAGGATGTTATTATTATTTTGTTCATCACTCATTTCGCCATGTTGAATACCAATGCAAAGGCTCCGACAACACAGAAACCTAGTAATTATGCCTGCGGTTGTTGACAGTAGCAGAACGTATTGTTTATTATTGTGAACTAAAATGATCCAACTAACAAGTACTGATGTGTAAAGTTTTGCCTGTATGGAAATAAATGTGAATTGAATTGAATTGAATTGAACACGATATGCGACAATAAAAACCAACGTAAACAGGCCCGAGGCTAATTATTAGTCTGGTACCCGCTGAGGTGCGCCGTGGAACAGTATCGAGTTGTTGCTACAGTACACAGAGAACGTGACAGAGAGACGGATGCACCGTGATACAGTTTTTGACCCGTTTTCAATGCACTTTCGAAACCTTGGCACTGGATTATGGGCTCTGTCTGCCCGTTTTATGATTCCCGTAAGGAACACGCACGTATTCTTAAGCAGGGCCTAAACCTAAACCCAAACCAAAGTCAGCCTAAGCTAAGCCTAATACCAAGCCAGGCTAAAAAATACGGCTTAGGTCTTGCCTCTGGCTTCGGCATGTCCTGTTGAAAGTCCCCTTATGAAAATGTGCGTTTTCTAAATAACGGAGGGAGCCAGAGTAAGTCGCAGCGAAAGAAGGTCTACACCTGAGTAGTTACACTTACCAATTCGACTGACCCGTAATGACGTCGGCTAAACACTCCACGCCGTGCTGCCAAATCCACAGCGGAAGAACTGTAACGAAACAAAAGGGCAACAAATTAGGTTATCTTCCTCATAACGAAATCAATCGAAGTTATACGTTAACCATGACGTCGTCGTGTGTTTAACCACAAACGGAATAGGGGACACCGGTGGTAAAGGTAGAGAGACGAGCTGCAGCAATACTGGGGGACTGTCAATTATGGTATTAACAAGCAACACCTAGAGAGCCAGTTGAAGACATCATAATGAGGCTTTCATCATGAAGTGATCAAGGCTAACAAACAAAGAATTCTAATCATGATTATTCTGTAGGTCAGACGTTAAAGCCTTTACCGAAATAATTTGTTTAACTGACAAATTGAAAACTGATATATACAAAGTCATTCAGGTGTTCGATTCAGAAGACAATGTACGCCGCTTTTGCACTGTCGTGCTTTTATGAAGTGCTTTCACAACAGTTCACATTAACATGAGGATGTTCAAACATAGGGAGATAATACATTTGTTCAAGAAACCGGCAGCGAAGATGCAGTTTTCACTCGGGTTGCACGCATTGCATGTACAGATCGTCTTCTTCATCGACACGGTTTCTCCCTAGCAAACTGGGTCAAGCCTTTGTTCCATACACGGGATAACATTTCAAGAACTATGCCACCTCCTCCCTATAAGCAAGCCTGAAAGGAACAGCAATTTTTTTCCCACACTATATAATTACATTTTATTAATGGTCATGACAAATCTCTTTCCCACAAAAAGGGGGTCACTTCAATTTGATTAGGTTTTCGGCCCCTCCCTCTATTCTTACTGGTTGTAAAGAAGAACCTCTCAAGAAAGGTTTTGTTATTTTCACTTCTCACAATTCTACTCCTCAGCCTTGATGTTTCACTCGATGTGGGACTATCAGGTTCCCCACTTTGCAGCGGGAAGAAATAATAACTTATTGAAAAAGTCCGTCTTAAATTGACCATCAATCTTACGTACTCAAGGAGTAGTCTGGATCCCAAAGGTAATGGAGTTTAAATCGGCTGCTCCTTTAAAAGCCGGCTTTCTCTCTCACGTTTTAACAAAGAATATCCGCCAAGTTTCCAGCACAGCGTATCAATAAAGAAGCGCGAATATGGGTTTTCAATGAACTGGAACTGCTTAGTGCAGGCTTACACTCTAAAAATATATATATCCAATGTAGAACTGTCGATAAAACATAAACAATGGGGGAAGTATTACCTTTTATCATACACACCGTATGATTTTACAAAGTTGTATTATCGACTTTTGTTAACTCGACGTTTCAGCCCACATCTGTGCGACCCCTTAATGTAGCCCCAAACCTGTACCTAAATGTCGCCCGGACCTAAATGTATCCCCAATGTTTATATTTTCATCTATCAGCATAAACCACACAGTTGTTTTAAATAGCTGCCTTTAATTTAAAAAAAAAAAAAACATGTTGAATTGTGTAGGTTGGTGTGTTCACAACATTATCATGTTAGCATTACATGGACTAGTTAAGCAAACATCTTGAAACAAACGCGATGCCATCGATGCGACCCCGATAAAAATGCCCGAGCATACACTCAGCTGTACGTATAGCCTCAAGAATTGTTCCCGGTTCTGTTTCGGTAAACCCTGCCCGGGTTCGGTCGAGATTCGCTTCCTATATCCTGGAGAAACCATCGCAAGGTGACCGCGGGGGGGGGGGGGGGGGGGGGCTTCCATGATGCTGATGAAGGAGTATTCCGGAACACACGGGCCATCGATATCGTTAAGTCCTTGTTAATTCACTGTGGGTGAAGTCACCCTCAAGCTCCCGTATGAAGTGAATTAGCTGCGGCCTTCCAAAGTCTTTCTAAGATCAAGAGAGAAACTATGCCAGGCGCATCACTTCATCATTTTGCCGGCAATATGGTTCATAATGGAGCCTGTGTAATAATGAAAATCTTCGACCGACAGAATGTTGGTTATTGCTCTGTGGATATATCTCTGAAAACGGTATCTCAATTTTGCGTAGAATTAGCTGCAGCCTCCGAAGTCTTTGTATATCATCACAAACGCATCATCATCAGTGTGCTAGCAATACGGTTCATAATGGAACCCCTGTGTGTATTATTTTCAAGAAAGCACTTACAAATATCTTTTTCCTGAGTAGTTTTCTGTAGATTGCTTTTTTGCTCATTATTTTGTTGTAATATTGCAATGCTATTATCTGCTTGCTAAAGCTTCGTGGTCTCAATAAAAAATCCGCGCTATATAAAATCCCATATATGATAAAGGTTTCTATGGACATGGCCGGCAGAAATCTCGGTGTTTCCTCTAAAACCTTTAAATTTATATCTTTATTTTTCCATGGAGCCTGCCCGAGGCATATTCTACTCAGATAGAATAAACATAGCCTCACACTGTGTCAATTCACAAGCATTTTGAAAAAAAGCTGTCTGCAATTATGTTTTCATCGGCCTTCCACAAAGATTGGAAAAATTGATGGAGAGCGAAAGAAACAGGTTTATAATGGTATCGATGGATTACGTCCAATTCATTGCGTCAATCTACATAGAGGTTTATAGACTACCTTTGACATTGGATACCAGTGCCATTAAAGGCAGCGGACACTATTGGTAATTACTCAAAATAATTATTGGCATAAAACCTTTCTTGGTGACGAGTAATGGGGAGAGGTTGATGGTATAAAACATTGTAAGAAACGGCTCCCTCTGAAGTGCCATAGTTTTCGAGAAAGAAGTAATTTTCCACGAATTTGATTTCGATACCTCAAGTTTAGAACTTGAGGTCTCGAAATCAACCATCTAAACGCACACAACTTCGTGTGATAAGGGTGTTTTTTCTTTCATTATTATCTCGCAAGTTCGATGACCGATTGAGCTCAAATTTTCACAGGTTTGTTATTTTATATGTATATGTTGAGATACACCAACTGTAAAGGCTAGTCTTTGACAATTACCAATAGTGTCCACTGCCTTTAACGTAATTGTTCACGGAATTGGACTAAAACTCGATGAAATACTCGTCACATTGAGATAAACTTTTCCAGCTTTTATGGCTGTGGTTATCACTGTGCTTTTACGACCACTACTTCACGGTTTAATTTTAAAAAATGGGATTGGTTCCAACTTACACAAAGAAAACTCAGTTATAAACACAGGTGTACGCTTGCAATAAGCTATACGTGTGTATACAACTTTATTTTATTTAAATAATGCTCACGGCTTGCGTACAGTGTCATGAAATATTGCTACGTCTTTCTTCAGAAGATTGAGTCCGAATTGGATACTACAGCTACGGCTTACGTTAGACTTGATTCAAGTCCCATTTTCGTGTGAGGGGTTCCTAAGCAAGTCACCCAAACTTACTATAACACAACACGTAGCATACAGTACAGTGCGCGCTCGCCGTCAAAATGTGGTCCATGCGGAACAGGTTTGGGAATGCAGAGCATCACAAAACAGTAGTTTCCTGGGGATGGCACGGGATTGGGGACTTGAGTCAAATCTAACTACGACTGTGGCTGTGGCTATTAAGCTGTTTCAGTGTGCACTTTGTGTCCCCTTTCATAAAACAACTGCCTCGGCGGCTAACTATCAGATTGTCTATTCGAAATCCAAAGCCTGCGTTTTCAACCCGTGGTTTCGAAACCCGCGGTCTCTGCCACTGAAGCTAAAACGAGGTTTACTAAGAGTTTTCTTCAGTTGCAAGAAGGTGATTTCTTTCACGTTAAAGTTCTCAACGACCATATCATGTTCAATCGGATCTGAACCTGAATGAAGGTTAATCGTACATCGGGTATACCAGGATCACGATGTGATACCAAATCAAGGTCAGTCACATTGAACTCTATAGAACTTTATCATGCTGTCTCTATATTGATCATGTACCTCGTATCGAATAACAATGATGAATGCTAATAATCATTTTGCAAATAGGAACCAGACTATTTTGTTCTTACAACAATAATGAATGCTAATAATAATTTTGCAAAATAAGAACCAGACTATTTTGGTTCTTTCAGCCTCGGTTTTGTAACATTGATATCAATGGGAGAAATTCAAGATGGCTGCACCATGATAAAGGTCTATAGGTTGATACTTTACCACACAGCACAGCCATAAACTTTACCACTGTAAATGCAAAACACGTTCATGTTATCGTCAGTGAGTTCTAAGATCGTGCAACTATTCTAGTTTTAAGTGATAAAAAGCAAGTGTCTTTGCGTGACGAGAGCAGGGATGCGTTCCACTCGCGCAAACGACTCGCAACTGTTCGCGCAAACATTTTTTTATCTTTTGAACGATTGGCGCGTATACGCGATGTCAACATGGCGGAGCCCTGAAATGAAGATGGCGCGCACCATACGTAGTTTTTGTTTAACTTTGTTTTTGCTATAATAGTCCTCTTTTTGACATTACATCAACTAATTAACTTTGTTATTCCAAATCTGCATTATCATCCACCGAAAATACAATGTAATTATGTTTGTGACAAAGAAATAATACCGTATGC
The DNA here is from genome assembly GCF_902459465.1 of Asterias rubens. Taxonomy (NCBI): domain Eukaryota; kingdom Metazoa; phylum Echinodermata; class Asteroidea; order Forcipulatida; family Asteriidae; genus Asterias; species Asterias rubens. Next base: position 2,918,141 of record NC_047080.1, read on the forward strand.
TTGTCCGCCATTTTAAAAACCACTCGCCAACACCTCAGAAGTAAGTTCGCCTAAAGTTGCCAACGTTCGCCAACAGTGACGGCGAACAACTCGTTCCACTTGAAATTGTTGGCGAACGTGCGCAACTGTTGGCAACGTTTGCGCGAGTGGAACGCACCCCTGAACTGAGACAAATAAGTTAAATTATTCATGAAATAAGACCGAATAGACATCGACAATCTGTCAATGCAACACATAACATGTCAGTCTCTTCCGATTATCAACAAAATCCATTGCACCAACGCACATGGGGAAGAAACAGAACCACACAAAGTTATAACCTTCTCATGAATTTGAGAGTACACATCGAAAATCTGACAATACAACACATAACATGTCAGTCACTTCCGATTATCAACAAAATCCATTGCACATAAGGCACATGGGTACGAAATAGAATCACACAAAATTAAGCTTCTCATGAATTTCACAAGTAGTTATCTCAAGAGCAAACAAGCGAAGTCCCTTTTGAAAATCCCTGCATATTTATAAGCAATTGGATGGATCTGATCACCATATCAACCAAGATGATATTCCCACTGTACAAACCCGCCTAAGGCACCAAGAAACCAAACTTCTCAGCAGTCCTTGGCTTCTCCTATTCTGACCCGAGATAAGCGACAGCAAGGTTACATCGTCGAGTGTCTTCGACCGACGCTAAATAAAAAAAAAATGGTTCCCACAAGACTGAGGAGTCCACGAGTGCATATAATATGCATCCCTACTTGTGGAGTTGTCCAACATCACGTTCCACGTTCCGATAACAAGCGCCCGCGATCGAAAATCTACCGTTACTAGATCAACACAAACACCTCAGCAGGCCCGCGCCAATACGGACCCCTCGGCTAAAAAGGAAACCAACAACCCATACTGAATTCATTGCACCTTAGATTGCATTGATTCAATTTCAGAGGTTCCCGCCTTTTTGTTGTTATGTGCGTATGTGTGCGTGTGTGTTTCCCTGAGTCCCCCTTTCCCCTTACAAAAACACCCACCCCATCGATTTATATCAATCTTGCTTGGGAAATTTGCCATCTGGTGAACTGGTCACTCTCCATTGACCCATTTCGACCATCGTTTTGGTCATAATCGAATCAACAATTTTGGCTGGTTGCGTACTCCAAAATTGTATCAACTCCGGGGTTGTTAAGTGTCGTTGCTCCCACAGTCGTCCTCTGCTGCATGAGCAAGTCTTATACTCGGGGTCCAAAATAAAGTGAATCAAATGACGAAACGTGACTGAACTTGTATAATAGACCTTTCTTTTGCAACGTCACAGCCCGCTATTTTTGGTAACAATTTAACAAAATTTGTTAATAAAAAAATAAAAAAATAAAACTAATTATGAGAGGTATTGTATTAATTGAAAATTTGCAGAAAATGTTGAATTTGGGTAAAACATCTCTTACGATTGAGTGTTTTACTAACATTCGGCCGACCATGCCAACCAAGGCGGTTTGTTTATCACAAAAGAAAGGTATATAGACCTTTATCGCGGTGCAGCCATGTTGAATTTCTCCCATTGATATCCACGTTACCAAACATGAGGCTTAAGAACAAAATAGTCTGGTTCCTATTTGCAAAATGATTATTAGCATTCCTATAATGTTATTCGATACGATGAACATATACCAAGATGGAGGCAGCATATAAAGGTCTCTTGGGAGATGCGTGTGCCACTTTAAGGGTCCGAGTTCAACAGAAACATAGGTTGACGGGAAGCATGGCCAATACTCAAACGGTCAATTAAATATTAACCAATGTTAACGCCATTACAAGATGATGAAGCAATGGTAACTGCGCAGTTAGGTGCGGGATTCGTGAGTTTAACAGGAATATAATGAGACATGGAACGCTTAAAAACACCAATGGTTTCTAGAAATGTTTTCTAGGAATAGACATGGAGTATCATATAATAATTGCCCCCGGATGGGGCCCCCTATACATTAATGTGGATTCCAAACGGCAGGCGATGGTTCGAGCAGTGCAGTCATCAAACATTTGCATTTGATGTTGGATTTTGTACATCAGTAAACATCTCCAGCATTCACTGCAAGTCGCTCATCTATTAAAACAGGTTTCGCCCGTGAGTTCACAGCAAATATACCTTCGTAAAAAAGTCCACTAAGTCTGAAGTCCAGCTTGTCTAATGGGACTGCATTCCATTTTGAATCCAGGGTTTACCGAGTACCATGGAACCAGGATTCTGTAACAACAAATCATGGGCTTGCTCGATAGAGGCAATTTTGAACGAGACCTTGTACCGTATTCCTTAACCCAGTTCATGATCGAGGACATCTGATTAAAACTGCAGTAAAGAGACACGCCTCCGCTTAAAAAAGTTCCGAAATGCCTATCCCGCAACGCTACTTAAGATGTATTACCTGCGTGTTGAATTTGGCATGATGAATATCGTATAGGGTATCGTGTCCAGTAGGGTCTGGTTTAAATTCGAAATGGAGCTAGTCGCGATCGCATCTCGATTAAGTTTTCTTTAAGGCATTTTAGAGCGAATAAGGATCGACTGCCACGGAATTTTGTACGCAAACAGCAAATCGTTTACACATTAGATGTATACCATAAACATATTTTGTTCACATGTCTTGAAAATACTTAGCAATTGGAATCGATTGGTTATATCCGGGGCAAGGAGTTTGAAAAAAAGTATACGATATCAATATAAACCACAAAATCAAAAGTAATCGAGTTATCAAAAACCAAGATAAATCGATTCTTAATGTGTCAAGGGTCACACAAACAAGAACTGTGGGTTAAAAAAGCGAAAGGAAAAGAACATAGAACTGTGTTTATTTACCCGTTGCCTAGGGACGTTACAATTCATATATTTTTCATACTTCCTGTTTCTCCTTTTATCATCTTAAGGAAATCAGTCATAGTATTTTGATAGTGTTGTTAATTTAATGAGACAATAATTTATCTCCTTTTTCTCATTTCCTTAATGAAGTCTGGTATAAATATTTATGAGAAAACATGTACTACTTTTGATTATTCTTTGGTAAAAGACCGAGTCATATAAAGTGTTTGTATTTCGGTAAATGCCAGATATAAAAGGAACAATATACTTTGATATTATAAAACTATTCCCAGATGCGGATAAACACGTCAAAAGCCCTGAAGGTTAGTCCTGTGACTACTTCAAGCTCTTAGTATACAAGCCCATGTGACATTTTGAATCCACAACGTTGCAACATGACCTTCAACGTGTTTACGATATAAACAAGTCTGGCCCCCATTTGCTGTTGGGGAGTGCACGAGCATGCGTACTTTTAGAATAATTTTCATCGAGCATCTGGGGAATACGGTCATGTTGGTCAGCAAAGAACTGGTTTTATGTAAGGAGTTGGTCAGTGCTTCCCTCCCAAGATCCCGCGAGAGTTGACATCTTCTCTCGGGTTTAATTGTTGCTCAGATTGCGAGGGTAACAACATTTTACTGAACGGGTAAACTACATACAACTATCCTGATACTGACGGAAGCAAAAATGTCTAGACTTTTCCCTAACAGACATACCCTTAGGCAATTTGAACACTTAAAAATTGTGTTTTTGAGTTGGAATCTGGAGAGTTTGCTGTCAGAATGCAGTAAACAGACTTCATTGAATGCAGTAAACAGACTTCATTGAAACGCATAACAAATCAACATACTCAACAATGATATTGATGAACAGCTTGCAAACAGTGGGAATATTACACAATATTAGAAAATCTGCGAGGAACAGCAATATATTTCGTACCCAGCACGAGCAGACGTCTAAGGATACAGATTAAGAGACGAATAGTGTAAAAAAAAAAAAAAAAAAAAAACATAGAGCGGACGCAAAGGACAAAGAGCAAGAGAAAATCTGACCTAAAGATTTCCTTTAAATTGTTGACCTACCTCGATTGATTGAACAAAGAGTCTTTATAATGCTTTTAATATAGGGCCCTAATTCATTTTATACGTATATACATTTAGGTCAACAAAAAACTGCTCTAATGAATTAAGCACTAAACGGACGTTTTCCCCCCGCATTTTTATTTGGTGCCTATATATTATTTGATAAATCGTAGTGTAAGGTTAGACAACTAAACCCTCCTCGGTCATAATGAAACACAGATCCTGGTACGTGATATTTAACAATAAGAGAGCATACAGACACCACTTATAGTACGCCGTGTGTCTTACCCACGCCTGTGTGCAAATACTGCCAGACAATCATATAGCAGTCTAAATTGATCTGTCTCAATGATAATATGGAAACATGTGGGTGTTTGGTAAAGTATACATTTAGATATCGGTTTGCAAAATCAGTTTTAGTGATGTATTTGCTAGACGCGTTCGGTGAAACTTAAAGGTATTATGCAAGGTTGTAAAGGATACAAAAAAATACCATTGTCAAATTTAAGTCTGGATTCTTGATGATTATGAAATTCATACTAAGACTCTTTTTTATTACAGTTTCCCCTGAAATGAAGTTTTGCTCGAAAATACTCTGAAAAACTGGGGAAAAAATCGACAAAAACAAGGATAATGGTTGTTCGTTCCCCGAGGGACTCCCAAATATAGACAGTGGATTTGTGAAGATGAGTCAAAGAAACATGATTTAGTAACTTAATACATGTCTGATCCAATTATTATCTGCGTATAATGAGAAGAGGAGATGTTTGTATTGACAGTGCTGTGTTACTTTCCCCTGGAGGGAAGGGGGGGGGGGGCTATTTATACATCCACTAAAAGGTACATTAACCTCCCCCTCCCCCTGATTGTTAAAGCACCACTAAGGAATTGGAAGTGGGAGGAAACCAACTGCCCACTTTTGCTATAAATACCGTACGCCTGATCGTGAGATAGGGAAAACAATCCTACTGTGCTAACCTCCTCCCCCAATCCCGCCCACTTAACACTTACGCGATACGAGGCTGGAGGGAAGTAAGATCTGAAAAAAGTGAATGCTTTTATTGACAAACAAAGCAAGTTATACAATGTCTTCTCCTTAAAGGCAGTGGACACTATTGGTAATTACTCAAAATAATTATTAGCGTGAAACCTTTCTTGGTGACGAGTAATGGGGAGAGGTTGATGGTATAAAACATTGTGAGAAATGGCTCCCTCTGAAGTGCCATAGTTTTCGAGAAAGAAGTCATTTTCCACGAATTTGATTTCGAGACCTCAGATTTAGAACTTGAGGTCTCGAAATCAACCATCTTAACGCACACAACTTTGTGTTACAAGGGTGTTTTTTCTTTCATTAATATCATTAATAGTTACCAATAGTGTCCACTGCCTTTAAAAAACGAGAGAAAAAAACGTACTTTATTTGAATGGAGTGGAAATACACTCTTCAGATGATTAATCAAACATCACCACATGTGACTCTTCACTTTCATCATCAAGACAAAAACTGCCGACGAAAATAATCAAGGTCTGAGTAGGTCTTCGAGAAATAAGACGAGAAGATTGTTTGAAGTGTTGGAGGACCCGTGTGTAGAATATCGTTTAACCTCTGCTTTGTGTAGTGTGCCTAAATAAATCACATACAATCATTCGAGAGGTTTCGAGTGTTTCTGTGTGGACATGATGCAGGCGGGTTTCCTTTCGCTCTGGCAGACGCAGTCATGCTACGTTTTGCTAACTGCATGGTGGGTTAAATACAAATACATCATGTTGAGTTGGAGAAAAACAAATTCTGTCTTTAAGAGGCTGATGTATTTTGAGTATATAACTGTCTGGTAATGAACAACAAGGGAAACCGACTGCGTAATTTTTTTTCAGTCAGTTTCCCTTGTGGTTAATTACTTGATATTATGATATTATTTTAGATATAAAAAAAAGAGCACCCCTTTAAAGTGATCCCTATGATGTTGCTTCCCAGGTTGTTGAATAGTAAACTTGGGTGTGATCCCTTGCTACACGGCAATTACAACCGTACTCAGAAATTAACTTTAAAAAGGGGAAGTTTTCCCCTTAAAATATGGAATATGACATACGAAACTCCAAAACTGATCCAGGCTGAATCAACTACTCTGAAGGCCGAGTTATAGTCGGTCGCGCGATGGTCGGGCGTCGGAAATCTTAACGCGCGATCATAAAAAGAAACGGTTTTTAGGCCTCAGTCTTAAAGATTGCGCGCAAGATTTCCGTCGCGAGACCATCGCGCGACCGACTTTAAACCGGCCTTTACATAGTCAGTTCGGCTTCTTATTTGTAAAGTTACCCTAAATATAACTGAAGACAGTTTATATTGGAACAGGTCAACGAGTCAAAAGCACCAACATTCAAGAAGAATTGATTTCACGAAGATCTTACATAAATTAACATAATTACCAAAAATACAGCTTTCGGACAGAATCGATTATGTTATATAATTGATGCGGTCCCGCCCTCTGATTTGTGGTGTAGATACATACATTTCAACCCACAGCCTCCCTTGTCATCGATCTACCCCTAGTATTCTTTGCTGGGCGTAACCAGTTAAAATTCCAAGTCGCGCTCGCTTGTTTTCCCAGCCAGTTTGATCAACATCCCCGGTCTAGAAACCCCGTCTCACAGTTCCAACTTCCTCCGGCTAGGTGTGTATAGGTTCCGCATCTGACAAAATGCAAACGCGTTGATGTATTGATCATAAGGGGGTAACAAGCCGAAGGGCTGCATGAATATGGAACGCTTAATTTTGCTGGTGGCAAAAATAAACCGGAAAAGTTCTTCATTTAAAAAAAAAAGACCATTACATGAGTTCGTACATTGTGTAAACGGTTGTGGGTGAAACAACACTATCTACTGTACGTACATGTATTATACTACGTGTAGGTGTTTGGGCAAATGTGGTTGAGTGTTATTACGCTAATTGGCGTAATTAATAGTTGCATTTACGAAAAGTCAGTACAATTACGGCGAAAATACGGAATATTACACATTACGGAGTCCGTAAATTTATGGGAATGTTTAGCAGTGTAGGTGCCGTTTGTGACAAAAATGCAAGCGCGTGGATGTATTGATCCGAATGGGTAACAAGCCGATGGGGTTTTGGTTTGAATGCAGGAACCGTAGCTCCGAACGTGCTTTCCCTGTCAACATTTGTCAGGTTCGGTTTTGTATGGTGGCTTTAAAGGGACATTGCAAATACATATTAACGTCAATATTTGTTTGCGATGTCCCTTTAAAGCCACCATAGACTACCCGACGGGGTTTTGAGGAAGCTATAGCTCCAAACGTGCCTTCCCTGCCAATGTTCGTTAGGATCGGTTTTCCTTACACTTGCCCCAGCTAGCGTAGTCCTCGACAGGGTCACCTTCCTGCAAGTGGTACGTGCTCGAAGCCCGACCACTCGGTTATTTTATACATCCCAATACCCTTCCTCCTCTCCACTATAGTTTGTGCGATATGTTTCACAACTACTTCCTTCGAGTTAGACTTTAAAAGCATTTTGTTGACTTGACTATTGTCCTCGGATATATCATTCCTTTAAAACACGATCATATCACCGCGCTCCTATAAATGGTCGCCCTGTTAATAGCATCTCGGCGATATTTTAATGAAATTTCGCGCAAGTGGAAAATTGCTCGGGCAAGAAAAAAAACACGACTTGAGTCTTTGTGTTCTGCACATCCGTCCTTTCATTTTAAGGTCACATTATCAGCAATGAATAGATGCATCGTGATCCAAGGACCTATTAACTCTACTGATAGTGTAACGGCCCACTTTCCAAAAGCAGCCGTAAGAAAATCCCGGAACGAAAGCATTCCCTCGGCAACAATTTACGGCAGGGCCAGCCACAAGTAATGTATATAACATGAAACATTGGCTGGTAACCTTTGAAGCTTTCGCAACTACTCAAAAGTCCCCAAAATCAATCCGTTATACGGGACAGCCAAGTAATTTATATAACACGGTACATTGGCTGGTAACCTTTAAAGATTTCCTATTAAATTCTAAAGTCTTGCAACTCAATCCGTTCTACGAAACGATAAATAGTGGACTCGCTAACGCGTATCTCCCATCGGGAACTTAAGCCGTGGTTTCGGTGAGACATTCAACACCTATCATTCAGAGGCTATACTCGACAAACACCTACATATATGAAACAATCCCATTTTCAGTGATATTGACAGCTTTCTAAATAAACAGTTCCCTCAAGCTCACTGCATAAACAGAACTGTTTATCCAGGCAGTGTTGTTTTCCAAAAAATATCACGGCGGTTTCATTGTTTTGAAAGCGAGAGTTTGCTTACATCGTTAATGATCGTTTTTTTCAAAAACACTTTCAGTTTACTTTGCTGATACCATACACGCGCCTGGCGTTTGATACGTCAATGTGTAACCTATGGTATAGCATTTTATGTAGCAATAGGTTTACACTTGCTGTTTGCTGGTCGTGGGAAAACGGTTGCAAACTTTAGCTAAAACGTAATCTTCGACTTAAAGGTATGTAAAGCCTGCTTTAAGAAATTATATCCATGATCATTCTTAAATGTATGACTAACCTTTTATGACTAATATTAAATAATATTTAGTCTTTGTCTTCAATTTTTCAGCCCCCCCCCCCCCATTTTAGTGTCTCTGATTCACTAATGTATGACTTAATTACACAAAGCAATACACCACTGGAAACGAGGTTGGTACAGACCTTATGCAATGACGTCATCACGCCGCCATCTTGGATGTTAAACAGCAATAAAACAATGGGAACGTACATGATGGGCCAATAAGCAACGGCCTTAGGCCGTGTACAAACTGGCGGATACAGCTAGGGCTAAATCTAGATGTCTGTGTCATCATGCGTTGAGGTTAGGACGTCCTTAAAGACACTTGACACTATTGGTAATTGTCAAAAACCAGTCATCTCACTTGGTGTGTCTCAACATATGCATAAAATATCAAGCCTGTGAAAGTTTGAGCTCAATTGGTCGTTGAAGTTTTGAAATAAAGAAAAAACCCTTGTCACACGAAGTTGTGTGTTTCAGATGCTTGATTTCGAGACCTCAAATTCTAAATCTGAGGTCTCGAAATCAAATTCGTGGAAAATTACTTCTTTCTCGAAAACTACATCACTTCAGAGGGAGCCGTTTTTCACAATGTTTTATACTACCAGCCTCTCACCATTATTCGTTACCAAGTAAGGTTTTATGCTCATAATTATTTTGAGTAATTACCAATAGTGTCCACTGCCTTTAAGCAACACACTTAGAAACAGCCGTAGCTTTAGATTAGAGGGCAATTCGGATACGGCCTTACCTTTGGCCGAGGTCGCTATACTTAAATGTATTATTATGTTTGAAAGTCTATCTCAGACGGTTAAATTAATCATGTCAATGGACACCAGTGTCGAGCTTATAAAGGGCCTTCTTCAGTTACAAATTTATTCGTATTGTTACCCGATCACTGCTTATGATTCATGAACTTTTACCATTTTACTGTCACACATGATTTGATTTTGTAAATGAATTCACAGACACGTCCCTGAAAGTGCACTAGACTTTCCTTTATGATCTCAAAGCCCGGGGATTAGGAAGGGGATTTTGGTTCAAATAATTACCATTTTATCATACAAGTAGGACAATCTGCGTATATAGTTGCAAATCTATTACCGTTTCGGACATTTCCAAGGTACTCTTTGAATAAATAAATGAATTCATGTCACAACATTGCACAAACAATCCCATCGCCTACCTAACGTAATGGGCATGTGCAGTGTGCCAAACAGACCCTTGTTCGTAAAAAAAAAATATCGAAGTTATTTTATAAAAAAAATTGAAAGTAATATCAGATTCAGTAAGCTGTTGTTGCCAAAACATGCATTTATGTAAACGCCAATAATGGGTTTCATCCTTCTATTTTGCACTGCTTGCTCCCAAGGTTCTGGTACAGTTTGTTTTGCCAATTTTCGTTTTTTAAATTGTGATGCATTATTAACGGTGCTCTCTGCTCAACACCCAGTGCTTTATATTAATCCATCACATCCCACACTGTGCCATCGCCTTGCTTAGGTCGCACCTTACCCTCCCCTGACATTTTCATTTGGGGAAAAACACAACGACTCGGAAGAGATTGAAAATTACCAGACAAAAAACAAAGTGTGTTGTGACAGAAAAATGTTCAGAAATAATGTCCTCTCTTGATAAAGAGGCTCGTGACGTCACTGTTGTATTAGCCCCCAAAGGGGAAAACTGGCGTTATTGTTTCCGGCTCATCATTTTACAAGGACTTTGATGTACAGGCGTGAAATCCTGTAAATCGTCACTTTGACATCATGGAACAGCTTTTTTCATACTAAACGACAACAGTAACGTTGGAACAACATTTTTAAAATGTACGAAAACAATCATGGAAGGGTACAAAGGTATACCTCCTCAAAACAAAACACCAACATCAAGTAAACTTATAAGATATACCAATCTTTACTTTGACATCATTGGGACATCATAGGAATATCTCAGTTTGTTCATACTAAACCACAGTAGTGTAAGGGTGGAACAACATTTCAAAATCTACGAAATTACCATGAAGAGTACAAAGATATATATCTTCTCAAAACAAAATACCAAATCAAGTAACCTTTTACACCAGAGTACAATATTTTCAGTGGCAACATCCGACAGCAAAAAATGATCGTGACCGTGAAGGATACCTTCGAAAGTACCTTTTTTAGATGGAAAAGCTTTGGGCAATACAATACTTGGTAATCACAGTTGTAGTTACTTTATTAAAAACTACTTGTTCCTTTGACTTCAAAGAAAATCCCCATGTAGCCAGTAGCTCTGACGAGCTATTGGTCCCCTACTGTATCCTCCCCTAAATCCATCTAAGATGTTTTGTATCTTCCGTCCTCAGCGAGCCTCATTACTGTGGCAATAATTTCTGCCTGGTTAGCTGCAGCTTGGTGACTGTAATCCCGATTGACTGTTTAATGAATGGCATATATCAAGTGGAGGATATAATGCTGTAGTGCTTAGGTCTTTGCTTCTGCCAGACGTTTACTTTCCACCAAACAAGTCTTCATTCACAGCAACAATTAGTGTATCATACGAACACTACCTGTCAATATTTCTTAAGTGTTTCTTTACAAACACCTCGTTGCCTTAAATGAATAGTAAGCAAGATACTGTTTTGAGGTTTCTAATGAACCTATTCCTTATCCAAAGCCACCTTGTACCTATTCATCATACCGACATGTCAACGTTTCTTGTGTGCAAACACCCAAACACCTTTGTGAGTCGTTGCCTAAAAGGTTAGTTTTATACCGTTTTGAGGTTTTAGTTAAAACTATTTCCCATCCAAAGCCACGTTGTACCTTCAATCATACGAACATTACATGTCAATATTTCTGACAGGTGTGTACAGACACAGTTGTAACTCGTTGCCTTAAAGGTAAGTAAAGTATGCTGTTTTGAGGTTTTTATGAACGTATTTCCTATCTAAAGTCACTTTACACCTATTAATCATACGAACAGATGTCAATATTTCTTAAGTGTGTACAAAACACATTGAAACTCATTGCAACTCATTGCCTAAACGAAAGTTCTGAGATGTTAAAAAATTAATTCCATTTTTGAGTCAGGCTCCTCTTTTTTTTTGAAAAGTCCTTTTCCAAAAAATCATGTGAATCCTTCCTTTAAGACATTGTTTTCAAGAAACCTCTGAATTCGAAACGGATTAAGGGACGTTGATCCACCACAGTGCTCTTGCCGACTTGACATTTTCTTTGACAATGTGACATGATGACAGGTGGACTACCGTGTCAGCTTTCATGTCCCTTAACGGGATACTTCTGAAATACACAATTCTTTCTGTAGCTGTCAAGGGAATCTTACAACGTTCTTCGTAAAGGGAATTCTTTTCAAAGATATAGTATGTCTCTTGTTTCGTTTTTAAGTCGTTCGATTAGTTCAATCTTGTTACTATCCTGTGAAAAATTGGACAATTGAAATACACAACTCTTAATCTAGCTGTCGAGGGAATCAAATTCTTTACTTCGTGAAATGATTTTCAAAAAGAAAAAATTTACCGTCGGTTTTTAAAACTGTTCGGTTGTTTTAGAAACGTGTATGACAGTAACGTACCTCAGATAAAAAAAATGGGTGATCACAGCTTATGAATTTGTCAATGACCCCAAGTGAAATAATTATCAAATGGTTTGCTATCGAAAAGTAATGTATTATATAATGCTATTAACTTAAAGAGTGAGCACCAAACATATACCGCTCATTTTAACGAGAGCTACGACCTATACTGTTGGAATACAACATTCCATAGCTTTAAAGGATTTAGTTTTTCAAATGAGAGAATGATGTCTGGAAAAATACTTTTAATTTAAATTTATTCAATTTATGATGTGTTACCCACAGAGTACGTATAATGTGAGCTGCTGCATCGAGTTACTAAAATCTCAATCTAAAAATAATTTACAACGTATGTTATGTCTACACTCAAACATTGACGGTGGATAAACAAAATTCAATGAGTTTTTTTTTTTTAACATTACATGTTATAAGGTTCAACACAACAAGGCATGTGTAAACGACATTGCCACACTAGCATAACACCCAAATGGCAAATGTCTGTTTTCATTGCAAACACTGTGTCTGCCAAACCTTCCGAAAGCCCCTTGTTCAAATTCTCGCCATTGAACCATACTCCAGCGGGAAATATTCCCTTAAAATTCCAATCGATTGGTCCAAGATGTTATTAATTCTGGCCTTGCAACGGCTAGGCTTTAGAGAGGAGTTTAGCAGAGACTTAACTTTAAAGGGGGATTGTATTGAGAACTTAAGACAGAAATCCCGAGAATGACGAGGAATTTGACAGCGCGCTTAATAACGCTGAAAGCTCTGATCCCCTGGAGAAATATATCCACCTGAAATACTCTCATAGTATTTGCAACAATAATGACATGTCAAATTTGATAATGTATTAGCTTGTAGTCTGAATGCATAGCATCTTGCCGCTGTTTCTATTTGAACGATTCGGCGCTCCATAATCTAAACTTTGACCTGTTTGAAAACAAGCTGCATGAGCTCTACAGTGGTCGGTGTCAACTTTCTTGTCTGCACATAAAATGCCATCCTCAAAAACCGTCCCGATGTTTATTTCAAGGATTCCCTTTATTTAGAAGAAAAAAAATCACAATTGAAAAGCACTACAAAGAAAACAAATTGAGAGGCAGCGCCCAGCAGCCAAACTGGCTTAAAGGGGTTTAAAGTAGAACTGCTGGGCCATCCAACAGGTACCGGTGTGGTGGTTTCAGTCTTCCGCCGTTTTCCGGGTGACGTAGTCGGACATATCAGCACGTTGTTCGAACGGTTTTAGCTTTCCGGCGTGTTCAGTTTTCCGGGTGACCTGTCAGATACCGCCGCGAGTACCCTGGCGAGAACTGTAGTTCTCTCAGCAGTGACCCCCAAATTGTTTATATTACGATTCTTTTCTGTGTAGTCACATAATCTCTTGCCCCATCTTTACATGTATTCATGGGTACAACTTTAGGCAGGTCACACTCTGCTTGCATAAAAAACAACTCATACGATCCACGCGTTTGCCGCTAGTTGTACTCGACTCGTGGACGCCGCCATGACAGCTACCGGAGGGTAATGGATGACTCAATACGGCACTAAAAACTGTGACGTCATCTGAAAGGGTCTCTTACTCCAAGTAAAGACCAAAAATTCCGAAACACATTGTAAGAGCAGTGCAGTATGGTGCCATTAGCGAAATCCTCGTCAGACGATTACACATACGTTAATAATATTGCAACGTCAATTTTCTGTGATTTTTTTTCTGCATAGTGAAACCCGACGACCTGACACCTTTAACGTTTTTTATACAACAAGGAAGCCCCGATAGATTTCAACTGGTCGAAGGAAGTTTATATCCTTTCGTTTTCTCTGGCGTTTGAATTCAACACACAATTCCTTGTTTAATATAAAGTACAACACCCCGATCATCTTGATGTTATCTTGTACGTACAGCGGAAATACGACAACATACTCGATGGTTATAAAAAAAAAACACTCAACACTAAACAGATGCGGTATTGGATGCTGCAACATGTAACCATGGCATATTTTCATGTTGCTTCAAAACAATTTAAGAGCTCGTTTACGTAGTACTACAACACACTTCCTATTTGCACAAATCACCTGGCGACCTGCACACTACTATAAATACGGTTGGGCTATCATACGAAGTGAGGTCCTCACAAAGCAGGGCTTTTAAAAACTATGTTGACTATAAAACAAGTCCACACAGTGTTTTCACCAGTAGGAGAAAGTGTACAGAACAAAAGAATGCAACACAGATCCATGGATAAGCATTGTCGACCTGAACTTAATAGGTCTTTTATACAAGGCAGTGTTCTAAACACCATGTGGAGCTACACATGTCCACACAAGGTTTTCACAAGCGTTGAAGAATATGATTTACCTTGTAGATCTCAGGGATGTCCACAGAGTGAGTGCAACCAGATGCCCTACACTCCTCACGTATTACTTCACATACAATTTAAAGATGCTTGGCCCCAAACATTAAAACATTTTTTGTTTTGAGTGAATGGTATTTCAAAGAGTATCACCCGCTCTAACGATAAAAAGTTTAACTTTTACTTTTAATTGTCAGGAACCATGACAACAATTTAAAACGTTTCTTATAAAAGATATAAAAATTGGTCTATATTAGAGCACTTTATTTCACTGCTGCTAATAATTGGCGGACTTTTTTGAGCAATGGCTCAAATGAAAGCTTGTAACTTTCTCGACCCCCATCAAAATACCTATTGAATTTTAAACCAAAATGTTGGGGTCAAATCGGCAAAAAATCTGACATAGCTTCTTTAACTCAACATTTTGTAGTAGTGTGCACTTTTCACTGTGCCTCTTTTTCAATCGTAGCCCAGAGTCTCGAGCCTGAACCGCTGTTTGGTAAAATCCACATGGACAGACAGAATCCCCTCAGTGTCAGTGTCTGTATGGAACAATAACATACCTAGAAGTTCTGCTATAATCCATTGAAACTCCGATGGGACTGCGTCATACTAAATCCAACCTTCAAGCTAAAGCAAATCAGGTTCATTCAGAGTCGTTGAACGGTATCAATTAATTAGCAATCGAAGCTAATCTGTGAAAGCCAACCAGGGAATTAGGAGTTTGGATAGAAGCCTTTCGTTTTAATGTGCAATTTATAATTATGGTAAGCAAGGTCTTATATGTTGCGTGTCAATTGAATCACTGGGGTTTTCATGGTACGGAAGAAAACACACATGATTTGTTCTAGATGTCGAGAACTCTATAATCGAAAAAAAAAAAAAAAAACAGTCGGCAACAAAATATGTTAATGTCGCTAAAAGATAGCACAACAACATTAATTTGCTTTCGTTTAAAGGAACGTAACAGAAGTGGTAAGAAACAAAACTCGTGAAGATCACAGATTTACATAAAACTTACACGGTCTAATGATGATGATACTAGAAAACATCCCTTGAAATATTTCTGTCTGAAATGTTATGTTTGATGAGAAATAAATAATCTAATTTTGCGTTTTGAGTTTATCGCTCAGTATTGTGTTTTATTCATTTATGTTTTGGCATCAATGCATTGCAAAATATATAATCGTTCACTATTCTGTCGTGACCCAGATAGCCGATCGATCTCTAACTTCTACAGGTTTGTCAGTTTATGTATATGGTGGATTACATAAAATACTGTGCTTACACTGCCAGCAACTTTGTTGCTAGAAAAACCAATGTTGCAATGTTCCTTTAATAAGAAGTTCACAGTCCAATGGTCAAGTTGTATAACGTCAAAACACCCACGCTGACTTTCTTTTTTATGAACATTAAATTTGAGCAGAAGAAAAATTACAAATCATAATAAGTCATGATACTTTTGCGAGAATGAAACAACCAACATTCATGGTGTTTGATTACGGCGTAATCATCATAATAAATCATCTTGTCATAAATTGTTTGTTCGAGGTCTCTGCTCCCCGGGTAGTACCAGATCCCTGAAAGGGGATCCCTGCTGTCACTATACACAACGGGTCGAATAGCAATCCGGGCTCAAGACAGGTCATGGCAGTTTATTACGGAAACACATTAAAAAAAACAATTTAAAAAAACATGACTGCAAAAACAGTGAATGATATCAGATCGTTCATTTCCTCCTTTGCTCAGCGTCGTTTCCCTCCAAAGGCCAAACATTACTGTAAACTATGTTAATTCTATTCATTGTTTATATTATTTCTGTTTAAGAGCTTCATGCTTCACTGTATACATTTTGTATACATACATAAACATTTAATGACAATTAACCATGCGACTCGAAAATGTTATGCACTGTATAACCTCCGTTCAGTGTTGAGTCTAAGACTAAGAGTAATGCCCAAACCATCACGGCTGCTCGTCAAACACAATCTACACCCAATACGGCAGAGCCTAAACCACAAACATCAGGCTCGAACGCATGGTTCAAAGACAAACGCAAAAACTTCATGATTTAACGCATGTTCCTATTGACAAGTTTGACAAACAGCATTTGAGGGTAACTTTACCTGAAACACCTGCGTCGTACCAGCGGACTCAGTTGGTCCAAGGCTTCCAGCTCGGCTTCCTTCAGTTTCAAAGATCCGGCAGAGGAGGAGCACCCCTGTTTCGCAACCGCAGATATTCTCTTATCCACCCGGAAGATATCCATGGTTTAGAGGTGTGTATAAAGACCAAACGGAACCACAGCCTCTTCTCGTGTTTTCAGCACTCGGTTATTATCACGCATCCACACATCAGAGGCAATGTAAAGACACAATTTTAACTATAGTGTGGTGATGTATGTATCACTTATACCCCGCCCCGGTGAAGAGAGACGCAGCGTAAATCGCTCGACCAATCACGAGAGCTGATGTGGATATATTGGAAGTTGTGAGCGGATCTGTTATGATTGCGTTGAACTACGGATGCTGCTTACCACTGCAGCCAGTGCCCGCTGCTCGCTATGGGGAAATGACCTGATTAAAGCGTTATGACGTCATGACGCGTTTCATTAAACAATGCTATTCGCATTAGTGATAATTGTATTTCACCATAAATTATTCTACAAACGAAAACAGCACCTGGTACGAGCATTCCGTGTCAATGGAAAAAACAACCATAGCTGAGCCGTCGTTCTTGCGGTAGACACGTTAGATAGGCTATGTCAGTCCCCTCAACAGAGAGCAGAACTGATGACGTCACACTCGTATACGTGTCTCGCTGAATAGGACATGAACTTTTATCTAAACCTGCTGGTCACCATGTTGTTTCTGAACCTGACATCACGAGTGCATGGTGGGTGATACCCTTTTATAAATAGACCACCTCATTGTGAACGACTGTCATAACTCTTGTTTGTTTACTGCAGCAGCAACAACAACAACAACAACAACAAAAGCAACACCATCATTAACAGCATCAGCAAAAGCAGCAACAGCAGCAGCAGCGGCAGCAGCATAATTACCATGGCAGCAGCAGCCTCATGTAAACAACAACAACAACAACAATAGATGACAACAATTTTCTGTCTCATTTTTAAAGTAGCTTTCTTTAGTACCTTCTGACTTGATGTGCAAAACGTCCGCAACTCAGTTTTTGGTTGCCATGGATGAATGAAATGGAAAAAAACCATCAATGAATGATTGAATGGTTAGCAACAATGACCTGTCAACCACAACACATTGGGCAAAAACAGTCAGTAAAAACAAAAACGAAAACACCAACAATGTCAGGGACAAGGCAAGGTCGTAGACCCGCTACTAAGCCCATCAGGGTTCGCTCAAGTGGGCCCAACGGCACTGCCGAGTGCCATGTTAAGTTATGAACGATGGACAAAATAACGACATTGAAGCATGGACGTGTACAGCATTCATGACACAAACCCCGACCTTCAAAGTGTCTATCAGTAAAATAATTATGCTCATGGGACAAGGTGTCAAAAGGCCACGCTGTGCATTATTTATGAAGCTTTCCAACTTCCTAAAAGGTAATAGCGTTCTTTCAATTATGTAGCCTCTCGCAGCTATAAAGTCCAAATGCCAGACAAGTCAGTCGTGCATTTCTTCCGGATAAGCATCTTAAAAATAATAGCGAATATTCCTGACACAATCTGGAGAAACAAATGATGAAATAAAACAGATCGGAAGGCTCGTTATAGGTACTTAACCGTAGCCTTGATAAATTTGCCATCGGTCCAAAAATAAAACAGTAATAACTGAAACCTGCTAAGTTAATCGTTCTGTCAAGAAACGTTCTATACAAAAGAAAGTTCCCAACCACACCGCTCGTTTCCCCATTAGCACAGCATCATGCTGAGTTGACACCGTTTACACGTTAGAGCACTATGCAGTACATACAATGTTCATTGACTGCAGCAATACTTTGGAATCGTGAGACATTGATCGTCAATAACAAGACATCAATGTTTAGTTAAATTGGTTTTAAGTTTCTCTATTATAATCACCCTTTTCACAGAGCATTGAAAAGTACCGAGTATACAGTGCTAACCAAAGAAATCAATTCATTGAATTACATCTGTTCAAGCAAAAGTACCGAGTATACAGTGCTAACACACATTGATGTAAGGGTAAAACCAAAGAAATCAATTCATTGAATTACATCTGTTGAAGCAATCGCACAACATCGGTAGTATTGTCTAAAGGCCCATATTCGGTGTTTCACAACTTATATACAAAATAACAAACCTGTGAAAATTTAAGCTCAATCTGTTATCGGAGTCGGGAGAAAATAATGGGAAACCCAGCCTTGTTTTCGCACGTTTCGCCGTGTCTTGGACATGTGTTTAAAATAAATCCGTTATTCTCGATATCGAGAATTGAAAAAACTAAACATTAGATTCATGTTTTTTTCTTCTTTTTTTCTTCGAATGTAAACCGCTGCAATGTAAACCGCTGCAAAGCGGAAAGAAAACACCGGACAAGGATGGATAGCATTTAGTATGTACAAATCCCAGAAATATCCGCCGTGAATTTAGCTTATTTTGTGATCGACTGCCGATCACTAACGCTAGATGGCGCTCCTCACTAAAACTGACAATTGACAGTTGGCACATAAATTATATCATTGACTCGCAGTCAAACCAGACGATTGGAAAATGCGTTTGCCGATCACTAACGCTAGATGGCGCTCCTCACTAAATTTTACAATTGACAGTTGGAACATAGTAAACTATATCATTGACTCGCAGTCAAACCAGACGATTGGAAAATGCGTTTGGCGCCCTCTCTTGAAATCCAAACACAAGCCACTGTGCCTTGGAATGATCATGGAGGTTCTTTCCTCAATGGAATGATTAAACGTTAAAGCATGTTCGGGCTAGCCTGAATGTCTGACGTCATTCTTCGAGGCTCGTGAATAACGCCAGAGACCGGCATCAGAAACAGCGTGTAGTTTAACCTATGACCTCCAACATTTCACATTTCAGGCGGCAGTACTGCATGTACTGTTTGGGCATCATGTCACTGCACGTATCCAATGATACCAAATGTATCTGGACCAATGGAATCACTAGATCTAGTGGTGGGGACCTGTCTTCCAGGGGACCAGTGTATGTTCGGGCTAGCCGCTGGTTTAGGAATTTTCATTTATCAACGGCTATTGTCGGAGTCGTGAGTATCATTGAGCCCTGCTTCGGGACATCAACGATCCACACTGGATCCACTATAACCTCGCACCAACCTCACAACTGAGTGTAGTACTCACCATTTGAACAGTTTGCCTTTTACACTTCAAAGTTCATTACGCCCATTGGTCAATAAGCAAACTTATTCAAGTACAATGCAAACCGCAGTTGGAGAACAAGACGTTCGTGACTTTAAATAAAGTTGAAGGGACTCTTTCTTACAAGAAAGGAGAAAAGAACAGAAAGATATAAAAAGATTCTTTGTAGAGATCCCTTTACTTCCATACATTATTTCTGTTTCAGAGATTAATGTATGGGGATGATCAAACGGTAAATAAATGATGGCGCTGTCCAGTTCAGTGACATTTTGAGACTCTTGACTTGATACCATAGGTTTGCAAAAAATAAATGTTTGCGAGGTGTGGGTGGGGCCCATGTCAGTTTAATATAATATATCTCTGCCAGTTGGGTTACTGTGACCGTAGGGTGTGTGGTGGGTGGATATATTTGGGGTGACCGAGGAAGCCGTTCTGATGGTTGCGTCATTGGTTTGTGTAGGTGGGGGTGAGACCGCGGGGATATTTTTTTCAGATCCCCTTTTGAAACCTGCTTGCTCCACTGTCGCTACGTTTATTATGGCACTATCAAGTTTTCATACTGGTGTCTACTTTACCATCTACAGAGTTTTGGTAGACTGTTATCAAAACAGGAAAGTGCAAACAAATAACCAAGAAGTTGAATAAACAAACACTATCTTAACCTAAATGATTATGAGAAACTGGACGGGTATCAATATCAACCCTTCAGCAAAGAGGGCAAAACAGCCAAGGATACGAATCAAAGCGCCCTCTGTCACATTTCTTGGCCATTTGCATTTAGAGTAGGACTACTTTCCCGTCTTATGCCACAACGTTTAATAGCCTGAACGTCCGACTTCAAAACTAACGGCCAAAGTGACTACCGCCCTCTATCGCGATAAACTGTTTATTATTATCATGATGCCGACTCACAAAGAACAATAACAACAGTGTATGGGTAAAAACCAAAAAATAATATCATATATTCCCGATGCTAATCTAACATCTACTAATAACAACAGTGATATTCCTCTATAAATAAACGTAATCAGCTACAAAAAAAAAAAAAAAAAAAAAAAAAAAAGAGACAGACACAATCCATGAAGAAACAGCTGTAACTGGGATAAGATGAACTACACAACAACGTAACAATGACATTCAAGCTCATTAGCGTTTTGCTTCAGCTTTTGCAGATAAGAAACAACACAGATCCAATGTCGTTTTTACTTGATTGAAGATAGTCATCACCTAAATGCATTTCTGCTTCCCGGTAAATCTGTTACCGCCTAAAGTACAGCGGTGAGCCACCTGCAATACGGATCCTCAGGGAGACCGTTCATCAATGTTTAGAAAACACAATGTGCACAACTTCTGCCCTACACTAACCCAGTAGGGTTTCCACTGATGCCGTTTAAAGGGATTGTATACAGTGGTTTTGTTTAGAGGCGATCGATTGTTTTAGTCATAAATAAAAATGTATTGTATACAAAACCATTATCTTTGATAACTCATTTCAAAGGATGCTCGCGTGTTTCAGCAATAATGTCCATACGGGAAATACAATCCCTATATGATTACACACAGTCTGATAAACTTCTTAAAGTGTTTGTTAATATTAATTTTCAAAGTCATAAACAGACCGTTGGTTTAATCAAAGTCGTTACAAAACATTTGAGTTGATGATATCACAAACACTGCACATGTCATTACACAACATTGTGTACACAGTTTTCCCAAAGTATCTACTTTGTTAGGTTGTAGCAGGAAGTGTATGTTACTTTATGGTTATTTCATCCAACCACATGTCAGTGTTCCCAGGAGAGACACGCCGACGGTTAATATTTAAGGGTTTTTAGGAGTTGACCGTAGGCATGTTCGGCGGCATCAACTTCACAATGAAGCTTACGGTTAGAATTTTGTTTTTTGTTTTATTGATGTCGTGTCATCCCTTTGAGAGGCGGTCTTTTACATTAATTTCCGCAGCCGGTCGACTTGACCTTTAATGCCATTTGCCAAGTACCAAGAGAGGGCTAGAGATCAAGCACCACTGAACTAAAGGAATATTAAAGTCCGTATCCGAACTGGCGGCTATCGGCTACGACTGTTGCTAAGTGTGTTACTAAGGACGTCCCATACTTCAATGCATGATGATGTGGAAATCTAGCCGTAGCCATGAGCTGTAGCCGCTAAAGGTCAGGTTATGCTTGTGCATTTTTGATTAATCAGCAATACAGCACAAAGGGAAAGTCTGGGACTATACGAAACGCTCACTGAAAATACAGCACCAAAACATATCCGTTGGCAATACCACCAAGATGGACCCAACAAGATATACATTTTGTCGCCAATATCCAGACCAATATCCAGACCACGGGCAAGACCTTCCAAGAAATGGATTGAGCGCGTCAAGGCAGAATGCACATCTAGAAACCCAAGATGTCTAGCTGTGAGCTACCTGACTATCACATGATAAATTGATCTTGCAAAAATGAGCAGTCATGAAACAGAAGCCGTAACACATATCACGATGGATGGTGTAGAAGGCTTTGCCTTTCGCCTGTTTTTAGGGGTTTTTTTTATCATTCAATTCAATTTCAACGACAAATCGAGATTGAGAGTATACTAATCTTGGGAAGCTTACTTAACACTGCACATAATGATTAAACGTCTAAGATTATTGAATTAAACAATTCGAGAAATTGTGATTCAGTAACTAGACGACAACACCCGATTGTGAATTAGCTTTTTATAGTAGAATTCGAACCCATAACCTTGTGGTTGTAATTGACCACAGTGAGCACTGAGGTACCATTATGCAATGGCCAAACTACCAAAGTACACAACAATTATGAGAACTTTTTGTAAGGGGTCATCATTTTTGAACAAACGTGGGGAATAATTAGTGACTGACTTTCACCAACGTGTAATGCATGACATTCGTGCAATGCTCTGCCTAATGAATACACTTGGGCACATTTTGTCAAGCCCATGGCTGAATTTATAGCAAGGGAACGTTTATTGAAGCCAAAACCTTTACCATTGTGCCGTTTTGCTTGATGAACTATGAGCATGCACGTGAACAAGGCGGCTACAACCAATCAATTACTCTCACGAACAAACCCCAATAAGATTGAACCAAAAAACAAACACAAAACAAGAGAGTCAAAATGTAAAATGTAATATAGTACAAACCGAATCAAGGGCTATCATAGTCTGTGTCTACGTCACTGCAGCCAGAAAAAAGGGCGGTGGGGAAATTACTTTGCAAGACTGCTTTGCCTCGGAGTTGGAAATAATAACTCTTCGATCTTTCTTAGGTCGTCTGGCAGATGTAATTACACGCACAAACATATCCTCACAATTTATTCAAAATCGTACCGAGACTCTTTGTTGGCATTGAGCCAGCAGCTACGGAATAAATATAACATAATTCATCCACAAGACATCAAAACATATATAGGCAGAAGCATGTTATTATAGTAATTTTATTTTACACGAGAAATTTGATACTTATTTTGTAGCCCGAGGTGGGGACAATTCATCACTGGCACGACACCTTGACTGACCCAGTGCCTTAACTTGTTAATAAATTAATACATATTCAATTAGTCTCATGAGGTATGCAAGCGGGAAATGTCACTTTGGAAGAAAGAAATGGTCCCTGCCCGGAGCGCTATGGTTAATTACATCGTGCAAAAACAGCCTCCAATATTCAATGATTGTAACACAAGAAGATGGTCAGGCGAAATTCTTGCAAAACAGGTCCCGAGGTAAAATTGAAATGGAGGGGTGCTGCGGTCGTCATTTTGATGCATGTTTTTGTGCAGTGAGCTCTGGTAAATCTCCATACCCGTTATAATATTTTGTTATATGTGCTTTTTATGTTTTAGGAGTCGTGTTTAGATTATTTTTTACCTTGTCGTGCTAAAATTAATTTATGCAATTAATAGTCTGCTCTTGTAATTCACACTCTCGACCTGCAGACGGTTGAGGGAAATACTTTTTTTTTTTTTTTTTGGGGGGGGGGTGTTTTTGCAACCAGCCTAACACCAATTTAACCATGGTGTTTAATCCCAGTAATTAAACCCACTTAGAAAGGTCCACTCTAGGTACAGGGGTCGATTTCACAAAGGTAGTCCTAAATTAGGACTAGTCCTAAGCAATGCTAAGAGATAGGACTGGTCCTAAGTTAGGACCAGTAACTCATCCTAGCTTAGGACTGGTCCTATCTCTTAGCATTGCCTAGGACTAGTCCTAAAGTTAGGACTACCTTTGTTAAATCCACCCCTGGCTCCTAAGTAAGCCACAGGCTGTCGGCAGACATCTTGAAGACTGCTACAAAGGTCAGCATTGTTGCTCTACTACCAAACAGTTTGATCTGGGTATGTCTGTTTATAGATGTAAGTATATGAGTGAACATATTTGTCAGCTACCCTTCAACAAATAACATAAACTATTACATAAATGGCACTGGACCCCTCCCCCCTCCCCGCCCCTTACATATGTGAAATAATCTAGTCTAGGATATTAAGGTTTAACGTATGGTGTGTAACATTACCAACACTCACTAACGCGGGAAAAATTCGTATGGTGATGAAAAATAAATGCACTCTTCAAGACCAAGTTTATGTCAATTTATTTATCAAATCAAATAAATTCCAACCCATTATGAGTTTTTGATTCGCAATTCCGTTCCAAGATTCGAATAACTCTTTCGAGGATTCAAGTCATGATGTGACCAAAATATGACCGTCTAATCGTCAATCAAGGAAACCAATGTTATATAGCCCCTAGCTGTGTGACAAATAGAGTGGTAAGGGAAGTCGTATCATCATTAATTTGTCAATTATAACTGCCGACAAGTGGATTGTCGTCATCTTTTTGCCTATGAGTATGGCTTCAAATGTGTTTGGCCTCGTACTTCAGTTGAGGGGCTTCGCAAACCATAGACAAACGTGGATTAAGAGTCGAAGGGTAGCGACAGAGTCAGATGGGAGTGTTAATAATTATCGCAATGAATGTGGATGTTCGAGAAAACACGCAACATCAAACTTGCTCTGAGAGAGTGGATGTGCCTTCGAGTAATGACAGAACAAACAGGATTATACTCTTTTTGCACACAACACTCCTCTACGTGAATAACCCTTTACAGATCTAATACTTCACTGCGGCAACGAAAGTGATTGCCTCCATGCCCCTTGTCATTGCCTTGGTGCCCTTGAAATGCTGCAGTAGATATTAAAAATTTCCTCATAGGGTGCCCTTTACCAAGGTGAAAATGCCTCAGTGCCCTTGCCCTTTCACAAACGAAGCATATACAGACCTGCCTTTACAGTTTGTGAACAAACATGAATGCTTGGCATCAACAACATTTTCTCAACATGCACAAAAAAGCCTGATGAATTGATATTACCCACCATTGGCAGCGACAACAAAACCAACTGTGTAGAAAATAGAAAGCCAGCAATACATACACTGTCTCTAATCAATCGTGAAGGCAAAGAACCATTCTACAGATTATAATGTTCAACAAAATATACAGGCACGACACAGAATGAGTAAACAGTTTACTTCTACACGGTAAAGTATTTGGCATACATCTTAAAGGCAGTGGACACTATTGGTTTATTAGCATAAAACCTTTCTTGGTGACGAGCAATGGGGAGAGGTTGATGGTATAAACATTGTGAGAAACCGCTCCCTTTGAAGTGCCATAGTTTTCCAGAAAGAAGTAATTTTCCACGAATTTGATTTCGAGACATCAAGTTTAGAACTTGAGGTCTCGAAATCAAGCATCTAAACGCACACAACTTCGTGTGACAAGGGTGTTTTTTCTTTCATTATTATCTCGCAAGTTCGATGACCGATTGAGCTCACATTTTTACAAGTTTGTTATTTTATGCATATGTTGAGATACACCAACTGTGAAGGCTAGTCTTTGACAATTACCAATAGTGTCCACTGCCTTTAATTTAGTGTGTTAAAATCAGGAAAGTCAAATTGGATTCGTTGTGTTATAAGGCCTTCTCACGAACTCAAATTCTCCTCATTTTCTCGTTTGGCAAAGGACTTTACTCGTTGTTTTATTAGGCTCTATTAACTTAAAATGTAATAACAAATTAATCCACGGTCCCTTTACTTGCTTTACGTATTCTGAATACGATCATTCTGAAACGATAATAATAATGACAAGAAAAGTCAAATTAAAAGAATAATTCTAGTCTTACAATCTCCCATGAGAGGCTTACTCTAACGGCCTCAATATTCAAGCAATTCTCTGGAAAAATGGCCTCCATTATCACATAAACAAGACATGTGGGACCTTCAAGTCATAAAATGCCATGACGTACGTTCCTAATAATATTTGGTTCAAGGTCTCCGCATTGTGCCTTTAGCTTTATCAGCCATTGATTAGTTATCATATACATTATGCAGAGCTTTTGTAGAATTTCTACCTGTTATAATTACAGGAATCAAATCAAAAGCATGAGAGGAGATGCAGGAGAGAAAAGGTTCTATAGCTAAATCAACCCACTGTATGCGTTTATCTTCAACTGAGATCGACTAAGATTAATTTGTACTGCCGTTTGTGGACCATTACACGTACAGAAGCATGACATGCGCACAGGCTTGACACAATGCGTTCGCCTCCGTGTCCCTGCCTATTGCCTTGATGCCCTAGAAAGGCTCTAGTAGACATTAACAATTTCCTCAAATGTCTACTGGAGCCTTTATGCATTGGTGTCCTTGCACCGAAGCATACAAGCATTGTGTACAGTAATTTGTTGGTTCAAGGCGGTGGTACAAACGTTGTGTGTGAAGTTCACATTATTCGTAAAAAACCTTCATGTTGATATAACTGGTAGTTGTTTAGTTTATATAAGACTATCAATAACAAAGCAAATAGGAATTCTAATGCCATTTTATCGTCAGTGACAGCGTTTCGCATTTCACATTATCCCTTAAAATAAAATCCGATACCCACTAACCATACAATGTTCAAGTTGAATGAATATACTCTATCAGCCAACGAGAGAAAATCCTCAAAAATTCTTCTAAATTAATTCTTCTAATTAAACCCAACTGTGGTAACATAAACGTTGAGTATTATGAATAAAATATGTTTACAATCGACTGCTCAAACTAATTTCTTGGAGCAATATATGTGATTTGTGTGCGTCAGTCTCTTCCCCGGGGTAGAACTCAATGGAAATTCCAAGGCGAACGGAAAGGACGTAATCCATGGGGCTAGACTCTGTCTTTGTGTTGCTATTTTATATCCGAGGACGGGTAGACATCTCCTTAAAATCATGCTGCGATGAATCTTTAAAGAAATTAAAGCAGTTTTCAAAATGGAGAGCTTTCTGTGAGGTGAGGTTGTTGGGATACCACTGGGAATATGGAGATATTTATTAATGCATTGACCAATTCCATTGCAATGAGGAATCTTCCCTGACCTCTGTTTGCGTAAAGAAGTATTATGTGACTGTCAAACAAAACCAAGTAATGACAAACCTGCTAACAAAGAGAAATCGCAACAGCTGTGTGCATCCTAATAATTTGTCTTAAAAATGTTTTGCATACAATGTCTGTGCTTAGCAACAACTAGCATCTGACACTGTAGTTGGGCTTCTAACCTCAATTTAGTTAATGTGGTTACTTTTGTGCTGAAGCAGCTCTTTATGCCCTGGCCCTAACAGTATGCCCCAACGATAACCGTAACAATAAACCTAACCGGGTTTCAGAGCATGGCTATAGAGGTATATAGGATCGTCAGAATAAAGAACAGTCACTCTAAGTGCCTCTAGCTACCGGGCAATCTCGGTAGTCTAGTTGGTATGACACTGCTCTAGAATTGCAAAGGTCGTGAGTTCGAATCCCACCCGAGTAAAATGCCTGTGATTTTTTTCACAGGACTCGGGAAAGTACTGCGTATACAGTGCTACACACATCGGTGTATATGGGTAAAAACCAAAAATTAATAGTCACTCTAAGGTTGCGTTCGATTAGCTTCCCTGGGTCAACCCAGCTGTGCTCACTCGGGTGTACCCCTGACAAAAGCTAATCGAAGAATCACACTCGCCCTCTCGTGGTAACGTCATACACCTCGGGTCACCCCCAAGTGACCCACTCTACAAGCAGGGCACTGGGGGCTGACCCAGGTGAGCCCCTGGAATGACGTCAAAGCTATTTGAACGCACTGGGGGCAGACCGGGGTCGACCCAGGGAAGCTAAACGAACGCACCCTAAGAAAGCCTCAATCCGTATGAACTCTGAGCGCATTCACTACAAGCATTAGGCAGCAACAGCTTTCTTGTAAGAATCACGACACCAACAGTATTTTGACCTTTAAGACTTAGGAACCCGGCAAAGTCAACCCCTACAATTAATTACATTTGGTTGGTGTTGGCGGTGACCCTGTACACGAGGTTCGTGTCTGGGGAAAGATGGAAGCGGTGGTTCATGCCGCATTGTGTCTCAGAAAATCAAATTAAACAGTCCCCGAAAAAGTGCACAACTCTGCCTCCCCGGATATTAGCAAGTTGAAAATCCACTCTAAAGTGATGGGAAATTCTGGGAGCAGCAAACTCGCCACAGTCTCTGCTCAATTGGTTCGTGCCGTTTCACTTTGACGAGGACAAAGTTTCCTGAGCCACGTGCTCAACTTCAAGTGGATTGTTTTGAAAGATTGACTTTTTCTGCTAAACTCTTCTTCTTTTTAAAGCAGTTTTGGTTCTGAATTGAACACCAGGGTGAGTACATGATTTAAATTTGTTTAAGGGTGAGTATTTATTAATGGTTATTGTTAAAGACAAAGGGGTGCGGGAGTGGAACCGGTAAGGCGTGAACCTTGCCCGCCTATCATCCTGTGAAGAATGATCAACTATGAGATATTGTTAAACCATATGAGCAGACTTTGCCCTTAACATTTAAAGAACCCAAGCTTTATTCAAAAAGGGGGAAACGAAACAGTAGTCTTGACAATTCACCATCCGTTCCATTCTGTACTTTCAGACGTACTGTCAACAACTTGTTAATACAATTTGAGACAAAGCCACGTAAACGGTAAAAGAGTTTCGTATTGCCCAAGAATGGCTTTAAAGATTCAGTTTGAATAATCTCTAGCACCAGAAAACTGATTTCTGATATGCTCGTAAGTAATCTTGTCATTAAGTCTTGATCTTTTTTATCCCTTTTTAAAATCCTACGGGGAAGCTTCAATTGCTTGAGGAAGAGGACCGTCTATCGTCTTCAATGCAACATAAATGTCTACCACTTACATCAAAATGTCTTCGGAGCCTTTCTACTACTATACAAACGACGGTGGGAGGACCTTGCTTTAAAAAGGATTTAGCTTGTTTGTGTTTGATCTACAGTTACAAATAGAAACCGAAAAGCGGAACTGGGAAAAAAGACACAAAACTTTAAGATGTGGACGTCTGAAATCAGGAAGCATTAATTCCAGACTATTGTGAGAGATAGCTGGATACAGTCACTGCTTTCATGGTATCCGGTTCGACATCAGTACTGAACAACAACTAAAATGTTGTTTGTGATGAACGCAAGGAGCAGAACTTCCTGTCGCTGCTCTGTTATGTTTATTTATGTTTTACATCTTGATAGAGATTTGTTCACAACAGGGTGCGTTTATTTGTATACACTGCCTGTTCGGCAGCCTACTCGCTGCGGGGATAAACCCCTCCGATTAAAACATTTGAAACACAACTTTTGATTGCATCAAGTGTGGCAGGCAGGCGAAT
Organism: Asterias rubens; assembly: GCF_902459465.1. NCBI lineage: Eukaryota > Metazoa > Echinodermata > Asteroidea > Forcipulatida > Asteriidae > Asterias > Asterias rubens. The sequence goes on from NC_047080.1 coordinate 2,947,667, forward strand.
TTTAAGTTGTTTGATCCCGCTCGCAAATTGCCAATGTCGACTCACAATAGGGAATCCTTAAAAAATAAGGAACATAATTTAGGATGGCAATTCTAAAGTAATATAATTCCATCTCGCCCACACAGAGACATCAACTTCATCCATGTGTGGAAGAGACCTGATGAGGTGAGTTATATCTACGTATCAATAATGCTTCAATGCAAACATTACAGAAAAACTTAAAGGTAGTGGTAATTGGTAATTTGTAATTGTCAAAGACTAGCCTTCACAGTTGGTGTATCTCAACATATGCATAAAATAACAAACCTGTGAAAATTTGAGCTCAATCGGTCATCGAACTTGCGAGATAATAATGAAAGATCAAACACCATTGTCACACGAAGTTGTGTGCGTTTAGATGGTTGATTACAAGACCTCAAGCTCTAAATCTGAGGTCTCGAAATCAAATTCGTGGAAAATTACTTCTTTCTCGAAAACTATGGCACTTCAGATGTAGCCGTTTCTCACAATGTTTTATACCACCAACCTCTCCCCATAAAAAAAATACTCGTTACCAAGTAAGGTTTCGTGCTAATAATTATTTTGAGTAATTACCAATAGTGTCCACTGCCTTTAAGTCAACTCGTTTAAAATCTCCTTGTTTTTTTATCAACTTACAACATTAATTCGTAATGTTGAGAATTTGTTAAATAATCCATTTGTTATCACTGTGTGATACAAAATGTCAAATAATACAAATGTCAGATGGCCGTGGCTTATCAGGACATCGCAAGCCACTGAGATACCCAAATGATGACGCGTGGTTTACCAATCGGAGTAGACCTACGTGATAACAGCTTGCCATCAGGTGAGGTCATTGTCACGTTGTCTACAGGTAGTGACGATGAATAACGTTTGAAATAGTGACAATTACACCACCACGCACAGTTTCAAATTCTACAAAAACACCTCGAGTTAAACCTGTTCTTACACAATAAGGTGTATGGGCTATGTTACGTATATGTTCTTTTATCCTTTTCCTCAACACAAATGACACGCAACTTTAGGCCCTACTTCACATCAACAATAGTAAAGTGTTTGCTCATGAACACATGCATCATGGCAAGGATTCGAACCCACACTCTTTGAACGACAAAACTCAAAGCCAGTGCACTACACGCTCAGACACCGACACTCCGCGACAAAAAAAAATACCCAAATTTAAACGGCAAGATATCATGTTGGTGGACAGTAGTCTGAAACAAAGCTAGACACTCAAACCAGTTACGGGAAAGTGATACCACAGCAGTTTCTATAAATAGGTCACTTCCATTAAGCTCAGGCTATCCAGAAAGGAAGCCGGATAAGAAAGTATCGAGCAATGTGATCTCCGTTTTTCCCTGTAATCGTAAGTGCTTATTGACCGACATTCTACCGTTACTGTCTTTCAATTACTTTGCTGTTTGTTGCTCAACTAACATTTTCTTCTACAGCTGATAACCTTTTCTCCTATGCAACTTCTACTTTTTTCCTCTGAGGGGTTTTCCTCCGTCATGTACGTGGACAGCGTTCAATAGTTTTCTTCAAAGTATCTTCACTCTCCATGATAACACTTTCCTTCATCAAAACAGAGTCAGACCCCTCTCGGCAGATTGCCTGAAATCGATTGCTTGAAATTTAAGACGGGCCAAGCTTCTTGGTTTAAAACGTGGACTAATGACTACGAACTGGTAAAATTCTGCGTATAACTCCGCAGCAAAGTTGTATCAAAACCTCTGTGTGGGTTAAAGGTGTGGTCATAGATTTGATAAAAACTCCAAGAATGTATAACTATGAAACTTGAGAAACACTGCAGCCGTTGATAGAACACACTAATTGAGAAAGGATTCCCTTAAAATATATATGGTTTTGATAACGTTTCTCTTATAAAAAGAAAAAAATGAATGTGAACAAAGATTCGTGCATGAACCGGTTCTCAAATTTCTGAGGGTTGGTGGTGCGGCCAGAGATGCGGTTGGTATCCGCTGTCACATCGCTAAACATAATTTTTATATAGATGGAATCGGCGGCGTACTTGCGAAAATACAGTGGCAGTTTGTTGTCTGTTCTCTCAGCGAGGCAGACTCAGATTAAACTTCCACAAGCAATGCTAGTGATTTTACTGTAACAATACTTTATACTGTTGCCTATAAATAAGCATAAGGGTGACAAAAGCAATCTTTGACCTACCTTTAATCAAGTAAAGACCTCGTATCAACTGATATTGTTTTTAACTTTTCTTTACACGAACAGCTGGCATTTTCAGTTGAGAGGGTCTGCTCCACTAATAACCGCAATGCTTATAAATGGGGGTTTTAACAATGATAAATGAGACAGACAATTAAATAAATGAGTACATCACGACGCAGGCATCGTCGTGTTACTATCTACAGCACTAGATGGCAGCACTGATCACAGTATAAGTCCTGTGAATAAGAACATACACGCAATGGCGTAATTAATTCGAATGTTGACAGTCGGTCGTTTAATTGGATTTTTTTGGAGCGGATTTATATCCTACCGGTTCGACGGGTCGGAAAAGAATTTACAAACCCGAATCATGAGCAATGTTATCACTATATAAGCACAGCATAAGCAATTGATTTCATATAAGCCTGTTGGGAAACAAATATTTCTACTGTTTTGTTTTCTCAGGGTCTGTTTGTTATGGCCGGTCTATACTTCTCTCGCCGCAGCTTTGCATCTGCGAGCTTTTAAAGGCAGATTGTATAAGTTAATATCGTTTTAACACAGACACCTGGCTAATCTTGGGTAATATAATTTGCATAATTGCATGAAGCACTAATAGCGGCTTCCGATTGGGTTAGTTTAGGGCTGAATACCTTGACATACGCTTGACCCAATGGCACTTTTTTTATGTGGATCACCCGAGGTTTCAACTTATTTAATAACGTCCCTAGTTACAATATAAATATAATTTGCATAATTGCGGGACGCGTAAATACAGCCTTCCGATTGGTCCAGTTTGCAGTTGAACCCCACCTTGAAGTAGATCACCAACACAAGAGGCTTCCAACTATTCAATAACATCTTGATTTTACACTTTTAATATAATTTGCATAATTGCACTACTTGGAGAACGTTCGAGTGAGGCACTATAGTCGACCATTGGTTGATTTTGCCTGGTACCCAGGATGTATTGAATGCATAGGTAACCAGGCAAAATCAACCAATGGTCGCCTATAGTGCCTCACTCGAACTCGCTCTTGATTAGACCCCTCTGATTGGTCCAGCGAAGGGCAGAATCCCACCTTGACCGTCCTAGCTTGACCAATGGCGCTGTTTACGTAGATAACCAAATATTTCCACTTGTTCAGTAAATTCCTCGACCATTGAAATCTTATTTACACGATCTTGCAACGATGCGTTAATAGGACCTTCCGATTGGTCCAATTCATGCCTGAATCCCACCTTGACACAGGCCTGACCAATGGCGATGTTTACGTTAATCACCAGAGGTTACCACTTATTCAATAACATCCAGAGGTTACCACTTATTGAACGGTATCCTTAATTTACCATAATTTAATGGGGCAACAACAAAGGCTGAAATCCAAGCTCAAGTGTCGTCTATTGAACACATTTTCAGTATTGTATACAGCCATCAGAGAGTTTCGTGCCAAAGTAACGCTCATCCAAACTATATTTTTGTTTATAGAAGGATGAGTGAAATCATCTTTGCATGCTGCGTGCAAGCAAATCAAAAGATGAGACCGAGTGTGACCACGAAGAAGAGTTTGATGGTATCCGACATCTCATGAACCATAAGAGTTTCACTCCGAAAAGAAGCTAAATTCGAGAAAACTGATGTGATAACGCAATATCAGATTTCGGTCGTTTTGTTATAACCAAAATTAAGGACAATTTGTGCGGGTACTGACAATTGTTCTGTGTTCTCTGTCTCCTGGCTCATGCAATGGATTAAGCTCAAATTTCACGAGTTATTGTTATAACATGTACATGTATATTATGATACATCACGCAAAACATAAACACTATATGAGACTATTTTTCAGCTCTACAGACCTTGTAGATACCTTTAAATGTCAATGCAGTGGCAGCAGAAGCATTGATCAAAACCTTTTACAACTAAAACATTTATACTGGCGACCGGCCTTCTTGGACGAGCTTTAGTTTTGTTAAAGTGTACCAGACACTGCTTCACGCAAATAAATTATGGAAACAGATTTATGTCGCAATTACACAGAGTTAAACCAGAAGCTCACATATGGTGTATTGTTATACAGCTGGCGCCTATTTTGAAGTGTATAATTAACATAAAACTCAATACCATGTTTCTATTGACCACAACATACATTTTTTACTGTATTCTTTTCCACTCTTATCAGTTTCCCAATTTATCTAAAATATTTGGGGATTTCAACTCTTTGTTTTGATGTGAATCAATATTAAGGATTTAATACATGACATTTGCACCGGGGGTAAAGAATATTCATTTGTTTTTAACCATTTACCGATGTGTGTTAGCACTGTACACTGTATTTTCCTGAGGTCTGTGAAAAAAAGGGATCCTGCGACGAAAATCTATTTTTCCTTCCGGACAATATTGCTATTGTGTTTGATTATTGACTAACTAAAGTGAACATCAAGGGCACAGTTGCTCACTCCAGAAGACTCCCCAAAACCTAGGTTTAGCTACTTTGATATATGGACACTATACAGAACCACAAAATGCATGCTAAGTGATTAGTGTTAAATATTTGATGTGCTTCTATAAAAGCTAGCTTGCAGCCCCCAAAAGACCATAGGTTTGGCTACTTTGATATGGATACACAGAAGCGCAAAATGCCTGAAAATTGATTAATGCTGAATATTTAACTCACTTCTACAAAAACTTGCTTATGATATAACCCTGCACTATACGTAACCTATCCTCGTCCCATTTCATCCACACCGGTTTGTAAGTGTAACATAACGATAACCAATGAATCAAGCAGCACAAACGGTTTTTTTTTTCACTTGCACAAAAAAAGTATGACCTCAATATGCAGTTATAATTGGATAATCCCTTTGCGTGCTGCAGCGTTAGTCGGGACAGGTTGTGTCGGGTGTCTGGTTCACTCCTCTCCGTTCGGCGTGAATGTTTGAGAAGTCACTATCCAAAATCGGATGTTTTAAAAAGGAACACGTTGCCTTGGATCGGTCGAGTTTCACCCGTTTGTTATGAAATGCATATGGGTGGAAAGATGTTGTAAAAGTAGAATACAATGATCCACACAATCATGCCTCGAAATTGCGCTGTTTTCCTTTTACATCGTCGACTAACACGGTCGGCCATTTATGGGAGTCAAATCTTTGACTCCTATAAATGGCCGACCGTGTTTATTCGCAAAGTAAAAGGAAAACCACGCAATTTCGAGGCAATGTTGTGTGGATCATTGTATTCTACTTTTAAAACATCTTTCTAACCATATGCAACAAACGGTTACATGTGTACATGCTTTTTATAGGCCAACTCGTCCGATCCAAGTGAACGTGTTCCTTTAAAATGGAAGTGGTACATCCTACGTTGCGGAAAGGCAAAGTGGATGTTTTTGTGAGGCGTTGGATGCGGAAAACAAGGACCTTGGCCCATTTTCAAAGAGCTGCTTCAGCAGAAAATTTTGCTTACCATATTCCTTCTAAGCATAAATGAGCAGTAAACCAGTCATAAATTGTACATGTGACATGTATTTTGCCTGGTAACCTTAATCTGGTAAGCATATTGGTGCTGTGCTTAGCTGGTTTGTGAGCTTAAGCAACCGTGTGAAATTGGGCCCTGAGGTTGGACCTGACATGCAATATGCAAGGCATGGATCAGCGGCCATAAAGCTAATATTAGTGGTTGACTTTTCCCGCATCGATCACTAACGAAAAAACAACAACTGGACATGTCAGGGGTTCAAAATGGGAGAGAATGTGCTCAGTGGATTGGTCTCTAGTTGGTATGACACTGCTCCAGAACTGCAAAGGTCGTGGGTTCGAATCCCACCCGAGTAATATGCCAGTGATTTTGTTTTCATAGAACTCGGGAAAGTACAGTGCTAAACACCCATTGGTGTATGGGTTAAACCAACATGAATAGTCAGTGTTTTTTTATGGCTTATTGACAGAGGAACATTGGATTGTGTTATCTAACTACCAATTTGGGAATGATGTGATTTTGGGGATGAGGTGATTAGGGGACGAGGTGGTACCCGCATGCTCCACTTACGGATACGTTCCCAATCCTCACACTTTAACGCGAGAGGTGACTTCAACGTGTACGCCTAATGATGGTTGTTTGTTTCGCCACCGCGCCAAAATTAAAAGTCTGTCCTTCGCTCTTTCATGTCTGAGTAGTAAACCATATTAGTCATAACAACTCGTTAATGAGATGATTACAGTTGGTAAAGAATTGCACTGTGGCGTCCGTTCATTTAGTCAGGTGTCTGAAAGCCAAAGGGCTTCATGCAGAAGGGTGGTCTTTATCATAACTCAATGTTCAAAAATGATATTCACAAAATCTCTTCTTTTGTCCAAGCTAATTGACAAAAACCCTTGCATCATGGACTGTATTTGAACTCGTATCACATTGCCGAGAGACTATCGTCAGAGGAAAGGACAATCAGAGTGTTCCTTGCAAGGGTGACGACAAAACAGTGCGCTCTAAGAAAACAATAACATTAGTTTCACATCAAAACGTCAGAATTATAAGTTGAAATTTAAATTGAAAACATTTCTATTGCGATAGCGGTTATGTGAAGCTGTAATCTGCATTTGTTAGACATTTTTCAGTGGAAATAGAAAATGAATTGAAAACTGACGCTCATCTGCCATAGTGTTGCTATCATACGAAGGATATTTTACAGAGAAGCAAGATATCAAGGAAAACAACACATTAAATTAATGCCGTTGGTATGTATAGAGGCTGTACGTATCTACTATAGCTGAGGATATACAATTTAATAGTAAGGACAGACTTCTATGCTGTTGATCGAGACAGCCACGAAATGAAGCAAGGACAACAAATTATGAATGACTTAACAGCAAGCATCAGACAGACATGGAAATGCAAGGCACATTTCGTTAAGTGCTCGCAAGAAGGGCACCACGAAACATTTAGAAGGAAAATGCCACAGAGTCAAATCACTCAATAAGAGGGTACACCATGTTTTAACCAAAGCAGCGTAATTATTGCACAACATGAAAATTAAATCTCCCATGACGCAAAATTGTGTAGTTTTACGGGGGAAATAGCACCATGAGTCAAATCACTCATTTAAGAGGGTACAAAAATGATTGTGTTGTAACCAAACAGCGTTATGAAGAAAACGTATGTTAAGAAGTAACTGAAAATGAGGTCAACCGCACCACGCAGAAAAATTCTCTCATAATACAGCAATATGTTTTGAGTACAGTTCTTTTCAGAACTTAGAAGTCTCCAGAAACAAAATCCGAATAGTAGAATATATAGCAAGACGGTTCTCAAAAGAACAAAGTCTGCCTGGCATCAAGTAGATACACACGTGGTGTTATCGATACCCAAATATATATTGGTACCTCATCATGCAATGCCTTAAATCCCATGTACATGTGTGGGCTGTTCGCAGAGGTTACAATGCCGACACGACTTTAAACACATAGCCATGAACGAAAACAAGAACCCTATGGGAAGACGGTGGCCCCTTTGAAATACAAACGTTCTGATTTTCAATGAGGTGTGTTTTTCTTTTTTAATCCCACGGTCGTGTGGTTCCCAAAAGATAACGCCATCGCCCCATCCCGTATTGATCCGCCGCACCAGCTAAAAAACAAAGTTATTTATGGGGGATCGATTGGAGCAGTAGAGGATAGATGAAGAAGGATCTTTCCGGTTCAAAGCGTCCAGTGGGTAGGGATTAACACCGAGTCGGCACTCAGCTATTGAAATAAGCCGCAAGACTGTTGATGAAACTTCTTTGAGAAGCTTCTCATTTCCTTAAACATTGAGTCATACATTTTTCAGCAGATACCCGTCTTCACCTCATGGCTCTCTGCTAACCACAGTTTAAAATTCATGCGCCATAAATGGATTCGAACTGCCTCTAGCTACTGGGCAACCTCGGTGGTCTAGTTGGTAAGACACTGCTCTAGAATTGCAAGGATCGTAGGTTCGAATCCCACCCGAGTAATATATGCCTGTGATATTTTTTTCATAGGACTCGGGAAAGTACAGAGTACACAGTGCTAACATACAGATACATCTGTGTATGGGTAAAAACCAAATTAATATTACAACGTATTGTTAAAAATTCTTGACAATAAATATATATTTTGTTTAATCTTCAGACATAACTCTTTGTTGGCAGGAGTCCGTCCAGGGCAAGGCAAACGTTAAAACAAAAACTGTCATCAGAGCGACGTGCCCTCCCAGACCTCTGTTGAAATGATGATATATTATTATGTACAAATTCTCTTCTGAGCAGTGGAGTATCTTGCCTGCCTGAAAGGTCCTGCAATTCACAAGGTCACTCTGCAAACAAAGGTAACACTGCCTATTAAAAGCACTTTATCGACTGACGTGACTTTCAGACTGCGAGACCATCAAACTCTACCGGTTGTGAAAGTGGGAGAGGAGGGGGGGGGGGGGCGAGAAGCCCTTTTCAAAACATGACGGTCACAAGTTATTCGGTTATATCTGTCGCAGAAACGTGCCTAATGCAAATGGTTATAAATTATACCCAGCCCTTGCTTTATTGTATAGTGATGTTCTTCGTTTTGGTTGGAGAGAGACCCACATATATACGTTTTCCCATAACGCAAACGAGCATGCAAATCGTGTTTGCACGCCTGACTCCTACACGTGTAATTGGCGTGGTAGTGCATGGCGCTAGGTAATTATGGAGTGGAATTGCCCTGTGTTTGGTGGTGGGCACTCTGGGGATCAGATCAGGTGAAGAACGGGATATGAAGAACAAAATCAAGTGAGTAAATAGAGAAATCTTGACTGCGTCTCAAGGACATACATTTATCTTAATGGCAAGGTAACGGCAGCGTTGAGGAAATAATGCCCATGTTTACCTACACTCGGTGAATTAAAAATCTAACCAAATAATGGGACATTAATGTCATTTCCAGTATAACTGATGTTAATATCGAGGGAGCAATGACACTGTGAAAGCTGTTTCGAAAGAAAACTCCAGTGTTCACTTGGTGACAGATAAGAGTAGATTAAGCCTATATCTTGTCTGTCTGTATGTCTTAATGATTTTCCCGTCAATGGAACTCGGCAAACTCCCACAAGGGGATATTTAAAGATCAAGCTGGCAACAGTCAATCTCTCTCGTTTTCACATTGCTTGAACTTGTGTGATTATGAGTTTATCAGTTGATAAAACCAAGAAAATGTGATTCAGTGACTGGACGACAATGTCGTTGTGATATAAGCACCAAGCTGGCAACAGCCAATCTCCCACAAACAGACATTGGTTTAATGTCTATGGTTGTGAGTTGCACAAATCATAGAGCTAGGACTATAGCTCTATGCACAAAACGAGAAATTGTGATCTTTCTATAATCATTGTGAAGTCAATGGTTAGCTTGGTTGGATTCGAACCAACGAGCTTGTGATTGCAAGTCCTGCATTATAACCACTTGACAACTGTGACCGTAATAAAAAAAATCTTCATTTGGCTGCATAATTATGAACTCCAAACCCAATTACTGTTGGCCGCCACATCACAACTAATGACGGATCCCTTTCGGGACGGTCTGTGCGCGCGAATGCATGCAGTAGACTGGGTTAGAGTTCATAACTCCATTAACAGCCATAAGGTTGCATACTATGCGAGCACGACGACAGTCCTCTTGTAATAAATATTACCAATAGACATTAAGTACCAGTACATTTTGTAATAGCCCAATGTAAACAAATGCAGTACTATACAAAAACTAATCAAATGTAAATAAAGACGATTGGCACTTGATAGACATGCATCTTACGAATTGAAATAATTTAACTGCAAAGCATATCCCACGGCATAGATCTGTAATCCAATTATTTGAAGACTAAAAAAACGCGCAATAAAAACCAGCAGATCATTATAACCTCACAATCATTGAATCCTGAGGTACAGTTATTCTAAAGCAGTAATCGTCATTGTAGAATGTCTTGATATCAATAGCTTTGTGACTGTATGCATTTTCAGATTTCGGCATGAGTGATTTCTTCTTCTATTAAAAGATTAACGACTTTGAAAACGCAAAACCATAGCATAAGGGAGAGCGCCAACATGAAAACTACTTCACGTGCAGTTGATTTAGTCGTGCAATTTGTGAGAATCAAAATATCACATGGCACCGTATCCAATGTATAAGCCAAATGTTTGGTGTGAAGTGATTTACACGAAGGGTTTAAATTGCATTTCTCCCAGTCCATGTTTAAATCACAGTGTATATGACATTATTGAATGTGTTCAAACACCTTTCTATTCAAATGCATGTACCAGTATTAAATACGAGAACTGCTTACCCATAGAGACCAAGTGACGTTGGATCAGACAGTACTGGTCGCAACGTCTCCTTAATCGTTGGAAGACCACTTTTCTTTGTGGACGAAACTTTAAATGATCCAGATTTACGGGTAAGGACTTGCCCACGGGGGTCAAACGGCGGGTCCGTGTCGAGGAATGTTTTCTGCCTGGCCTGGGGTGTTCTATCCGGGGAAGACGAGGCTGCCATGTCTTGTGGGCCACTTTGGTATCCTTGGTCTCTAAGTGGTAAGTAACGTGAAGCAATGGGTCGATGCTGACGAGTATGATCCTCTGTGGTTCCACCGCCAACGTGGTATCACTGATGCTGCTCCACGATGTTCTTTATACCGCTGTTGGGATTCGCTATGGTAATACGAGCCCGCAGTGTTAACCGCTGACCACTCGGTACTGGTCTCCCATAACAAGTTACCGCATCCTCAGTCGGCGTCAGACGATCTTCTGGCACCACGAGCCCGCGCTATTATAAAAGGTTTACTGTGAAGTCATCCAAGGTAACTTCGTGGTTACGACCTTTAATCAAACTACATGTCACGACTTCTGCTGAAACACTGCAATGCTACTCGTCGTTAATTAATTGCGCAAATGCGAAGAGAACCTGATCGTCAATCCGGTGAACGAAGCCACAATCATGACAATTTTGTACATATCCACACAAGGTTTCGTAGTGACGTAAATTAATGTTCTTCAGATACATCCTCGCTCATCGCCATTCGTGCATACAGACAAACGATAATTATTATACACAACACGTGCAGGAAGATCGCTGTATAGAGTCAACCCTCGACATTCGTATAGTGTTAATTATTTATTGCGCTGGTAGACCTACATGTCAAGTCAGTACACTTTACAATGAATCAAGCTAATTACATGAGATATGTACAGAGAGACGACCGTTGGGGGAATCCAGGTAGCTAACGATTCACTTCGCACCTGCAGGACGAATAGTTGGGAAGCTGGACCGCGTGGAAGCGTGACCAAAATTGAAACTAACCGTCGACAGTTGAAAGGGGTTTCAAATCACATGCGACTCGAGTCCCACGCACACGGATGTACCATGTACAGTACCTCGCGGAATGATGCGCACGATGAGCTGCATGGCTCACGCGTTAGCATAATTTATGCGAAACGGAGGCAGCACGGTTTTTAGTTGATTGTATCTCAGTAAAGGATAAAGATATTTATGTAAAACCCCACTTGCGGGGATCGGTTTGGACGAGGAGGGGGTACTGCTTAATTTGCATATTATGCCGATGTTTGTTTTTTTGCAGTTGAACCAATCCTAAGACTGAGGCCTAAAAGCCGTGTCTTTTTATGATCGCGCGTCTAGATTTCCGACGCCCGACCATCGCGCGACCGACTATAACTCGGCCTTTATGATGGCATACATTGGTGAAAGCTGGGTTCAGCATTGAGCGAGAACATACAAAGTGGTACTCACTATGTTCCAACTGGCTCCACATACTATTTCTTAAGTTACGGTTACCTTTAAAGGGATGCTGCAGTGAATTAAAATAAAACAGTTAATTTTGCTGTCATTTATTTCTGATATATGTATTGAACCTCAATCAAATGTGTTTTGTTTTTTCCCCGACATATCTCACTTGCGTAATAAGCGAACAAGTCATGCCCCCCCCCCCCTTTTGTGGATTGTTACCGACCCCCCTACCATCGACGTCACGTCGGGAATTCAAACATATCGTCGGCAAAAAGAGTCTGGTCCCTAACTACACGCGCCTAGGTACCAGGCCACACAGTGCACACATCTCTATATGCACACAGCCAGGGGGCCCGACGACTCGGGTTCCCGACATGACGTCACGTTTATGCCCCTTTTAGGGGCGGGGTTGGTTCCCATAATCTCTTGAAAACCATTTTTAAAATACTTGCGCATTTAATAGAAAATAAATACAAAAATTTCAGGTTTAAAAAGTCATGTTTAATCGTTACAATTATTTAAAAAAAACACTGCAGCCATCCTTTCATTCACAAACGGACACCAGCCCTCGGAATACTGAGAAACGATTCATGCGTGAATGAATCAGGACTCAGATTCAAACGTTTGTATTGTATTCTAATCATCGGGGGTATATCAGATGGAATAATTTCCCAGATTGCCTACTGCCATTACCGTTTGTACGACAAGTAAGCTTTCTGAAAGAAATTACATAGTAACTGGCCGGGGTCATAACCAAACCAATGTACGAGCCTGCATTTTAAAGGAACTTTTCAGATTGTGTATTCTCATTGCAAATTATTCCTCCTCTATGGATTTAAACCGCTCCAGGTTTCAACAATGTCTCAAAAACGCTACCACATTTTGAAATTAAGATTGCACAGAGTAGTTTATGGTATGTGTAAATTGATTGAAACAAATGCTTAACCAAACAATGTATACAATCTTTTTGAGTACACTTTTGAAATTGAGTCTGTCTCGTTCTTGCGAAAAGGCTTATCGACTTTTGAACTACATCCTATGAAATATTGATGAAAATGTAACATAATTGGAGAACGTGTAAATCACTTCACACCAAATACTGCGCTGGACATTCTATTCATAATCTTAAAATTGTAAAAAAAAAAAAATTAAAAATCACTCTATTACAAGTGTACATGATTGAACCGAAATTGGCACTGGATGAAATTCTCTGTATAGCACGTTTTTCTACATGTTTTTTTCCAATCCTACTCGCGTGAACCACGTACCCTCGGTTTATCAAATTAAAAGAGAAGACTCCGAACATGACACCTGGGGCTTCTTAGTCTCATGACACACTGTTTTTTAATTTATCAAAGAGACAAATAAGCTACAGATTCTTCTTCCTTAGTTGTCCTCCGAGGGATGGGGAGACAGTGGAGAAGGGGCAATTGAAAAATCAGATATTAATTCAATTTCAGATAAAAAGACGACGGTTTTGGAAGGCGTAAGATGCGACTACTATTTCGTGTGTATATTTTCCTGGTGCCCTCCTCTTATCACTCGTTGTTCTTATTTTTTGTATGTTTCATGATTATTTAGTGTAATATTTGGAAAATAAAAAACAAACAAACAAACAAACAAATATGATCGGAGCAGTTTCGCAATGTATCACTGTGGGGCTGAGTTAAGAATTTTAAATAAACCAATCTCTGATATAGAATCATATGGGGTTCGAATGTTGACGGCTGTTTCACGTATGGCTGGGAAAAGCTTTACATGTTCATCAAACAGTGTATGGCTTGAGTAAAGGTGCAGAATGTCAATTACATAATATTAAAATTAAACCCAAATACTGATATGAATTTAAACAGGCCTTAGATGTAGACGGCTGTTTCACGTATAAACGGGAAAACGATTTCCCAGTTCAAACAGTCAAGTGTGAGTTGACTAAAATTATGGTGCATGCAGAACGTCAAGAAATGAACGTAGTTTCAATTATTTTCACGGTCACCGTGATTAGTGTTTTGTGTCTTCTTTTCTATAATATTTACTATAAAGTGTGTCTTAACAAAACAAAAACAATTCTTTGTAATTGTAAGTGATGAAACGTTGTTTAAAAGAAATTAAGTACAACATTTCTTACGCACATACTCATGTATATATATTTTTGATGTGGGTGTGGCTTCATTTCAAACTATGTTTCAATGTTGGTGTAGGTCACACTTTCACATCTTTAACATTCGCTACGATACTCAAAGCTTCCTCTCTAAAGCAAGACTCTATGGGGGATTACATTATATGCATAATTCTCTGCTCTTCCTTCGGCAGCATCCTCCGAAGCACTCTGTGTGCAAAATCCTACGGGGGCTTACTTAACATTTCTAGACCAAATAATATAACAGGAGCAGTAGCCCTACATCGAGTGTAGTGATCAATAGGTGCACATAATGTGCACGCGGAAGCGTGTTCACAAACATGTTTGTTGTTTGTCACGTGTATACATCCCCATGGTCTATAGCATTAATGTAACACGGTTGTCGAACCCCCGAAAGGTGTACAGACTATTATGTCCACTAAGCTTTAGCTATACATAATGTGCACGCGGAAGCGTGTTCACAAACATGTTTGTTGTTTGTCACGTGTATACATCCCCATGGTCAACAGCATTAATGTAACACGGTTGTCGAACCACCGAAAGGTGAACAGACTATTATGTCCACTCAGCCTCGATCTGGTTATATTTGCTCGAGAAGACGACAAACAATATGGTTGCATTCGTGATCAAGACTCTACTCAAATACACAAAAATGGCACGACCGCAATTTTATTCCCCAGACACAAATTTGCAGTGGACCGATGGACGTAAAACAATTACACTACTTGTCATTTGGACTAATCACCTGTACAGCTCAGAAAAAATCGATCATTTCTTTGCTCCATTAAAAAATAAAACCTAGCCCGATTGGCAATCGGGTTGACATTCACGTTGGTGTCCCACGTGGATGTGCTTGGGTGAAACAAGTCGACGAGAGTCAAAGCTGGTTGCCCAGGGAGGAGGGATGACCTTTGTCATAGTGTGGCGGTGTTGTTTTTGTCCCATGCAAAGCTATGTGACCAAATCCAGGCGAGTTGGGCTAGCCTTGTTTGATGCATTAGTGTTGCCCGGGTCAATTAATGACCTGAGAAAACAACAAACCAACAAACAGACAAACAAACAAACAAACAAACAAACTGAAAGACAAACAACCCAACGCTCCAACAAGCAGGCAAAGATACCCAAACGGGACTTGGAGTTAGGAAAGCCATGTTGATACATTTGTTTCTGATCTGGTCAACTATGACCTGGGCAACTAAAAAAACAAACCTCCCTAAAAGCCAATACAAATGAAGAAACAAACAAACAAACAAACAAACAAGCAAACGAACGAACAATCAAACACCCCAACATCCCATCATAGAAACTAAGAAACATACCAAATAGAGGCTGGGTGTTAGGCTAGCCATAATTATGCATCAGTATTGGTCAGGTCAAATGCGACGTTTTATAAAAGGTAGTCAGTAAACTGTTAAAAACCTTGCCTGCAAAATAATATCATTAGCCACGGGCAGCAGTCCCAGCTCATTGAATCCAATGATACCGTCTGCTGGCTTCATAGCAAGAAGTATCCCAAGCCTTTCTATGCAGCATCTTAGACACAGCAGCAAATCTACACGAATTTTCACCGTGGTTGGTTTCCTGTGTGTGACAAGGACATTCCCAAGAAAGTTCTGGTCCAAGTACGAGTTTCGAATCACAGGCCTAATTATTTATGAAACGAAATAATCAGCTTGGCGGCTACGCCTCGCCGATTTCTAGCTACGGTCATTGATTTTGATAGGCATACTGCAAGATTGTCAACCTTCGGTTAATGAACTTTACGGAAACGATTTGAAGGGCTTCGGGAAAGGGGGTGGATTCTTCAGTTTTAAAAGGAAACATGAATTGACAAGAATTTTTTTATTTCAAGCTGTACAATTGAAAACACCACCTACGCACCACCTTCATGCAATCTAATGACGTTGCCAATTACACTATCTAATAAGGGCAAGGTGCTGCAATTTAAATCTTCCTTTGATCTCTGCTAATGGGCCTCCTTTGCTTAACATTTCGTATTTGTTTTTGTTTATAACAACCTCATTGATTATGCCTTGTGATTGGTTCATAGCAACCAGTGAACTACACATTTGCCTTGTGATTGGTTCATAGCAACCAGTGAACTACACATTTGCCTTGTGATTGGTTCATAGCAACCAGTGAACTACACATTTGCCTTGTGATTGGTTCATAGCAACCAGTGAACTACACATTTGCCTTGTGATTGGTTCATAGCAACCAGTGAACTACACATTTGCCTTGTGATTGGTTCATAGCAACCAGTGAACTACACATTTGCCTTGTGATTGGTTCATAGCAACCAGTGAACTACACATTTGCCTTGTGATTGGTTCATAGCAACCAGTGAACTACACATTTGCCTTGTGATTGGTTCATAGCAACCAGTGAACTACACATTTGCCTTGTGATTGGTTCATAGCAACCAGTGAACTACACATTTGCCTTGTGATTGGTTCATAGCAACCAGTGAACTACACATTTGCCTTGTGATTGGTTCATAGCAACCAGTGAACTACACATTTGCCTTGTGATTGGTTCATAGCAACCAGTGAACTACACATTTGCCTTGTGATTGGTTCATAGCAACCAGTGAACTACACATTTGCTGCTCTTTAAGGTATGGTGGTACCCACTTTTTGTAGCTCTTGAATTTGTTGAGGTTTTGTATAAATAAATATATATTGTTTGCGCAGGGAGGTGCTTTTGTACAAGAGGAAAATAGTGTGTTAAAAAGTATGGAAACATTGGTGTGCCCTCTGCCACGCCCCCCACCCCTATCGGCAGTTTCTTGATACCTAGACGTGTTAGTTTGTCGTGCTGGTTGTTATACCATTCAATTTATATTCAACATTCGTGCTGAGACATGATCTCCGGACCGTTCTTTAATAGAACGCCCCGATGTCACCGGGAGTATGTTGTTTTTACCTATAGCACCCGAAGCAGTCAATATTTGTCGACAGTGTTTTGAAACACAAACGTTACAAATTAATTTTGATGTCAAAACTTAGACGTTGCAATCGATTCGCCAAGAGAACGACCTCACATGATTTTTAATTACATTCCATGAATATAAATACCAAAGTTGTGTTTTTCCAAAAGGGTAAGGCAGTGTGGATATCATTTCCCAAGATACCGATTTTAATATGGTTGCCTGCAAGGCTTTTAGTGACGCATTTACAATCATGGTCGCATAACTATTGTTTATGTCGAAAATGTTGAATTGAAAGTTCACACCAACTCCTTCCAAGTATAATATAATAACATGAACAAAATATGTCGTGTAAGGTTCTGTATTATCGGCAATAAAAATTTCCGCTTTAAATAGTAAAATGCATTTGAAGAAACTTGTTACTTTGAAGTAATGCGGTTATGGAAAAAGAATCATTTTTTAAACCCAAAACAAATTAAAATCCGGGAAGCGTTTTCTCAGATTGTGTATTCCGATTGCAGATTTGTGTCTTCCAGCGTGTACATAAACACTCCAGATTTTTGGCAATTTCTAAAAAGAATGCTACCACCGTTTGAAGTTAAACTTCAGTTGTATGGTTTAAACTATACAACAAAGTAGGATTAAAACAAACAGTGGGATGCAGTTTGTAAAAATACTAAATTAAGGTTTTTTAAAAACCCGCAAGGATTGAGTACACAATTTCTCGGCATGGTTAATAGCCTTTAATTAATTTGTCCTGTCACCGCTATTAACTTTGCTTGTTTGCTCCCAGGGTGACATTCTGTCTCATTATATTTTGATTGAGGCCCAGGGCTCTTTCATAACCCCCTGGATGCTTCGTGAGTTCACCTTAACATTTAGCGATATCGATATCGCCAAAAACATTGACAAACGTGTGTTTACTTCATAGACCTCGCCTTTGTTTTCAAGAACATTTAGACGCTATCTTTAGACATCAGAAAGCTCGTCTGGAAAAAAAACGTCACCGATTGTGCAAATGCAACCTTTATGCTGACATGTTCACACGGAAGGAGGCTTTAAAGGGATCGTTTACCTTCGTTTTTTGAATCGTTCGACTATTTTAATTGTCTATATTTACAATAATTCTAACCTGTAAATAATTTAATTTCAAAAGGTGGTAGCGTTTTTTAGATACTGCCGACATTCCGAAGCGGTTATGTGCATGCAGAAGAAATTATCCGTAAATGCAAAACGCAATCTGACAGTAAACGTTTCTCTTATATAAATAATTTTGAATCCCTCTTTCTCTTTCTCTCTGAAACCAAATTGATCTGAAGAGGAAACTAGTGTGTTAAAAGGAATGGGAACATTTGGGTATAATGGGGCTAACAAAACATCATGCTTGTCTGGTACGTCAACATCATACCTTGAAGGTGAACATTATTGCCCTTTAAGCCACGCGATCTATTGCAATCGTCTTATCTTAACACTTATGCTAGATGCTTGAAAAGGGACACTTGCATAAATAATACGACATTGGAGCGGAGGCGGTTTAAACAGCGAGGATAATAACCCATATAATGGATGTATGAGATGTTTGTTCATGATTCAATGAAAGGCAATTTCACATGCAATTTTGCGACAGGTATCGGGTTCCAGGGGTCGATTTCACAAAGAGTTAGGACTAGTCCTAACTTAGGACTAGTCCTAGGAGATATACAAATTGCATGGATAGTCCTAAGTTAGGACGAGTAACTGGTCCTAACTTGATATAAGACTAGTCCTAACTCTTTGTGAAATCCACCCCAGGTGTCTTTTTCCCTGGTTTTCATCCCACAACTGGGTTCAAAGCCCGGCTCGAACCGAACAATGAAGGTTAGTTTCTGTAAGCATTTCCGCATCCGGCTATACCACTTCTCAAAGGATCTATTTCATGTTTTTTAATGAATGTTTGACTTCATTTCCTTTTTCAAAAAATCTTCAATATGACGAAATGGAAACTTAATCACCAAAAATGGGAAACTTAAACGGACATTTCATCGTGAAGTCTATCGTGAATAAACCCAAACAAATATGAATACATTTGCTTTCCCCGTAATGGTTAACAGCACCGAAACCTTATAACCAAAACATCACCAATGTTACACACCTTTGAAAAAAAACATATTTATAATACACTAG